>NC_072053.1:19090317-19390317 GCF_027791375.1 Indicator indicator | reverse complement strand
GTTACCTAAACTAACCCAGCCCTCTGACTATTACCCATTGCTGGTAATCCAGCCTGGAAGTGAAGAAACTGAAAAGAGCATCACCAGGAAGATTAAAAAGGAATTTAAGGCCCTTGGGAAATCGATTGACGGGGCAGGAGCTCAAGTGGTGTTCTGCTCAGTTCCCTCAGCAGCAGTGGTGTACACTGAGAGGAACAGGAAAACCCACACCATCAACAGCTGGCTTAGGAGATGGTGCCAGCAGTGGAATTTTGGCTTCTTTGATCACGGGGCAATTCTTACTGCACCTGACCTGCTGGACCAAGTTGGGTTGAATTTATCTAGAAAGGGTAAGAGGGTGCTGGCACTGGCCTTGGCAGGACTCATTGGGAGGGCTTTAAACTAGGTCTGAAAGGGGTGGGTGTGGAAACCAGTCTCCTTGGAGAGGAGGGAGGGCCACATAAACTGGTGAAATCAGCAGCCCAGCTGAAGTGCATGTACACCAATGCACTCAGTATGGGCAACAAACAAGATGAACTGGAACTCTTGGATCACCAGGAGAACTATGATGTAGTTGCCATCACAGAAACGTGGTGGGACGATTCTCACAATTGGAGTACTGCACTGGGGGGTTGTAAACTCTTTAGGAGAGACAGGCAAGGGAGAAGAGGAGGAGGGGTGGCCCTGTATATTAGGGAATCCTTTGATGCCTCGGAACTTATCATAGAATCAAGAAGGCTGGAAGAGACCTCAAAGATGACATCGAGTCCAACCTGTCACCCTAAACCTCATGACTATCTAAACCATGGCACCAAGTGCCACATCCAATCCCCTCTTGAACACCTCCAGGGATGGTGACTCCACCACCTCCCTGGGCAGCACATTCCAATGGCCAACCACTCTCTCTGTGAAGAACTTTCTCCTCGCCTCCAGCCTAAACCTCCCCTGGTGCAGCTTGAGACTGTGTCCTGTTGTTCTGGTGCTGGTTGCCTGGGAGAAGAGACCAACCCCCTCCTGGCTACAACCTCCCTTCAGGTAGTTGTAGACAGCAATGAGGTCACCCCTGAGCCTCCTCTTCTCCAGGCTAAACAGTCCCAGCTCCCTCAGCCTCTCCTCATAGGGCTTGTGCTCAAGGCCTCTCACCAGCCTCGTTGCCCTTCTCTGGACATGCTGCAGCAATTCAACATCTTCCCTAAACTGAGGAGACCAGAACTGGACACAGGACTCAAGGTGTGGCCTAACCAGTGCTGTGTACAGGGGTACAATGACCTCCCTTGTCCTGCTGGCCACACTATGCCTGATGCAGGCCAGGATGCCATTGGCTCTCTTGGCCACCTGGGCACACTGCTGGTTCATGTTCAGGCGCCTGTCAACCAGTACCCCCATGTCCCTTTCTGCCTGGCTGCTCTCCAGCCACTCTGACCCCAGCCTGTAGCTCTGCATGGGGTTGTTGTGGCCAAAGTGGAGCACCTGGCACTTGGATTTGTTGAATGCCATCCTGTTGGACTCTGCCCATCTGTCCAGCCTGTCAAGGTCCCTCTGCAGAGCCCTTCTACCTTCTAACAGATCAACACCTGCTCCCAGCTTGGTGTCATCTGCAAATTTACTGATGATGGACTCAGTCGCCTCAACTCGAGGTTGCAGAAGAAAGGATTGAATGCTTGTGGGTTAAAATCAGAGGGAGGCTGCACAAAACTGACATCCTGGTTGCAGTCTGTTATAGACCACCCAACCAGTTCGAGGAGGCCGATGAGATATTCTATAAGCAGCTGGAAGCTGTCTCAAGATCATCAGACCTTGTCCTTGTGGGGGACTTTAACCTACCAGACATCTGCTGGGAACTTAATTCAGCAGAGAGGAGACAGTCCAGAGGAGGTTGTAGCCAGGAGGGGGTTGGTCTCTTCTCCCAGGCAACCAGCACCAGAACAAGAGGACACAGTCTCAAGCTGCACCAGGGGAGGTTTAGGCTGGAGGTGAGGAGAAAGTTCTTCACAGGGAGAGTGGATGACCTTTGGAATGTGCTGCCCAGGGAGGTGGTGGAGTCACCATCCCTGGAGGTGTTCAAGAGGGGATTGGACGTGGCACTTGGTGCCATGGTTTAGATAGTCATGAGGTGTAGGGTGACAGGTTGGACTCGATGATCTTTGAGGTCTCTTCCAGCCTTCTTGATTCTATGATTCTGTGTTTGTAAACTAGTGAAGTTGTTGTGGTTTGTAGAAATTGACATTTCTTTGGAGATCTGTGGTGATTTTTTTAGTTCATATTTTACAGAAATATGGTCTAATAAAGTCTTCATGAAAAATTAGTGAGTTGCGGATTTCTGTTAAAAAAAAGTGATGGGGAAAGCGATTTAATAACGTGAGGGCAATTCCAACATTAAGTCTGAAAAAGACCATCAGTGCATTTTTCATGCCTGAGGGATCTGTAAATATAAATTTCATTTCTTTAATGCATTTATATATACTTCATCTGTTAGTGGGTTTTGTTCTACTTTTTGAATCTTAACCTTCAGTAGACCAGCAGAAGGCATTACTTCATTGACCCTGCTAATGACTTTTACTTCAGATACATACTCAAAGGAGAAATTTCTTTGTTTTTTCTCTCATTTTTAGGATTCCTATTCTTATGTTCGATCTACTGCCCCAGCTGTAGCTTATGACAGCAAACAATACTATCAACAACCAACAGCAACTGCAGCAGCTGTGGCTGCTGCTGCCCAGCCTCAGCCTTCAGTAGCTGAATCATACTACCAGACAGGTGGGTGGCATAAGTCAAACTACTGTAATTATGCATAGTCTGTGCACTAAAACTTAAGAATGGTTTTTTTCAATTATTTTGCCTTATCAGGATCTTTAATTTTTTTCAGTTTTGTCACTTAATCTCTGCCTATATGTATGAGTTTGCTCTACCTAGAACTTGGTCATTATTCTGAAGATGCCATGAGTAACTATCTCTAGGGTTTGGATTGTTATTAAACACAATCAAAACATACTTTTGGGTGACCTTGTTGAAGTAGCTTCAAATAGGCAACAGTGGATTCAGGTTATACCTTGATTAAAAAGACTTTTAAAATTCTTTAGTTACTTTATGTAGTTCTTAGTGATACTGTTATTGCTACAAAGCACAAATCCTATTTGCCTTTTTGTTTTTTTACTTTAATTGAAAATAATGGGAAAATTTAGGCCTGCTTTAGTTTAGCGTAGTTCAGAAAGCCACTGAATTAGAAGGTTGTCTAAAGAACATGGTAGCACAGTAAAAAATAAATTGGAGGCTTAGTAGTGTGAGCTGTGAAATGTTTAAACAGTTGTGTGATGCAGAGTACCAAATGCATAACCATGATTGGAGGAAATCAAACTAAACAAACAAGAAAAAAACCCAAACAAACACCACTTGTTATGCATTTTTGCCCTAGCATTTTGTTAAGTATCACTTAATGTGATTTGCATTTTATTCAGCTAAACCATGTCAATGTTTGTATGCTTTTATTTTCTATCCTAATTAGCTCCAAAAGCAGGATATAGCCAAGGTGCAACTCAGTATACCCAAGCCCAGCAAACACGACAAGTGACAGCAATAAAACCTGCAACCCCTAGTCCAGCGACAACAACGTTTTCTATATATCCAGTATCGTCTACTGTGCAGCCAGTAGCAGCTGCAGCTACTGTTGTTCCATCCTATACTCAAAGTGCAACTTATAGCACAACAGCAGTTACTTACTCTGGTAAGAAATTTGCCTATTATGTTATGGGACTTTGCAGTAGTGACAGGAGCATCGTTAAATATTCAGAATTTTAGGAGTTCATGGTGAATTTCATCAGTCTACTGAGAAACATCAGATAATTCAGTCATAATGGCAAAATATTTTGTTGTGTCTTTAAAAGAGGTTTGATGTTTCTATGTACCTCTTCTGTTACTTGTGAGAAAACATGGCATTGCTGAGAGGTGAGGGGAGAATATATAGTAAGCACATTCACACAAATATTTCCCAGGGAAATCAGAAGGGAGTATGGTACCAGCAAACAGCACTTACGATGACATAGAGGAGAAGACCAATATAATTCTTGTTAAGTTTGGACTGTCTGGACCCAAAATGAGAGGGGCGTGGATACTGAAAAAAAAGGCATTTTTTCAGACATCAGAAATCAACGAAGTAGCTAAAGATGAAAGATATTAACTTTATAGTCACATGGAAATCAACTGGCATGTTTTTGTTTTATTTTCTGTTTAGAAAGGGATTGTGAGACTTTCTTGAGGCAGAGGATGGATCAGTGGATTAAAGTACTGAAACTAATAGATGTAGAAAATTTGTGGGGAAAACTGGCTCAAAGATACAAAAGCCCAGTTTCCTTGATTTATTCAGTTATGATACTAGAAATCAAGGACTGCATAGTCAGGTTGTAGTAGGCAAACACCTCTCTGCAATAAAACTATTTAAATCAGTGAAACAGAATGTAATAGGGCTAGATACTCTATCTTAGCATGTTTGTTTGTTTTTCCCTTCTCTGCCTAATGTCTGTTCTCCTTGCCATTTGGAAACTTGAACAGCAAATTTGCTTCTGGAAGACTGCATTCTTCAAGTGGTCCTTGTCAAGTCTTTTATTAAAATTCCTGTTACATCATACTCAGTCTTACCAGATGCACTTAAATTCACTTTCGGTTTGCTCTGATTTATCTAACTTAATGGAATGCCTGCAAAGATGTGTCTAAAGTCAAGTATATTACTGGTACAATTTGTAACCATGTGTTTGTGTGCGGTGAAACATGAAGAAAAATTCAGACTGCCTAATTAGACCTCAATAAATCATTTATATCCTGCCCTGCCCCTCCCTTGCCTAAACTTTATTATGCAACATATTCTGAATTAGTGTATTATGTAATTGATACATGATGTACAGTGATGTAACATTTATTTCATTTTGATCTTTAAGGTACCTCTTACTCTGGCTATGAAGCCGCAGTGTATTCAGCTGCATCGTCCTATTACCAGCAGCAGCAGCAGCAACAGAAACAGGCAGCGGCAGCAGCTGCTGCTGCTGCTGCAACAGCTGCTTGGACAGGGACCACCTTTACTAAAAAGGCACCATTCCAAAATAAGCAACTGAAACCAAAACAACCTCCCAAACCACCCCAGATCCACTACTGTGACGTTTGTAAGATCAGCTGTGCTGGACCACAGGTACCTGTATTATGTAATATTCTGCTATAGACTTTAGTTGTGATTTCTTCAGCTAAAAAAAACCTGACCACATTAAGAATATTTGTAAACTTTTAAAGACCTGATTCTATACTTCTAAAGGAATGATCGAAATATGTGCTATCACAGAAAGTTACTAAAAGAAGACAAAAAGTTAAATCCCCTAAGCTTGTACAGAGGAGCTTCAGCTGTGCTTTGGGCTTCAGAAATACTCTAAACTTCTAATCTGATTTGCTTTTTTAGCATAGCCAACTTACTAGAAAATATTTTTTTCAAATTGATGAAATTACATAAATTTTGTGAATGGTAAGCCTAAAAGTTTATTCTTTATTGCATTCCAGCATCCCAGCTTAGTTTCACAGTGAATATGTGTAGAAAATAGATAGCAATTTGTGCAGGATGTTGATATGTCTGTCTGGCTAAATAGCTCTTACTCTTTAGGCAAACTTGTCATTATTTCCCAGCCTACCTGTTCTCTAGATTGCTAGTGTTTATATAGGAACACACATCAACTTCTGCATTTTGCTTTCAGCATGGCTTTATGCATTACCTTCTTTTGAACTGATTTTTTTAGAACCCCGGATACACTTAATCACTGTGGTCTTGTGGTCTGAAAAGTGAGAATAAAAATTCTGCAGTGCAGAAAATAATGGTTTTCTGATAATACCAAGTTTTCAATGGTAGTATCTGTTAACAACTACTTGATTGAGGAACTGAGGAATTAGAGAAGGAAAGCGAATATTGCATACCTAAAAGTGGAAATTCCTTGGCGTCAGGAGTGACTTGCTAACACCTTAGACTATGTCATACTGGAGAAATGTTCAGTGTAGGAAGTATTTATGTTCTATATTACATGTATTCACATGAATGTTGAATGAACAGTGCAAAGACAGCTTATTGTGTGTGTTATGTATTTAAACAGACTTATAAAGAACACTTAGAAGGCCAGAAACACAAAAAGAAAGAAGCAGCATTAAAAGCTTCTCAGAACACCAGTAACAGCAGCACTTCAGCTCGTGGAACTCAGAATCAGTTACGCTGTGAGCTTTGTGATGTGTCTTGTACAGGGGCAGATGCTTATGCTGCCCATATCCGTGGTGCCAAGCATCAGAAAGTAAGAGGTTTCTTTTGTTCTTATTATTCAAGTGTCCTGGTTTCAGCTGAGAAAATTTTCTTCCTAATACCTGGTACAGTGCTGTGGTTTTGATGTAGTATGAGAATAATGCTGATAAAGCACAGGGTTTTAGTTGTCACTAAGTAGCATTTAGCAGGTGGTGTGCAATTGCTTCATAGAATATACATGTCCACCTTTTAGGGCTTTTTTTGCCAAGATCACTTCGTGAAGAAGCAGCTAGCTAACTTTTTAGTTATGTTGGAGTTTGTGTTACATTGTTTTATATAGTTATCTCACAGAGAAAGTGTTATGACTTTATCTTTATTTTTACAGGTAGTAAAGTTGCACACAAAACTTGGCAAACCCATTCCTTCAACTGAACCAAATGTGGTTACCCAGGCAACTTCCTCAACATCCACATCTGCTTCCAAACCAACTGCCTCTGCTTCAAACATAGGAACAAGCAGCAGTACTGTGAACTCCTCTGTTGCCTCCTCTGCAGTGAAAATTCTTACTCCCACAGTAAACACACCACTTAACACTGCGTCCAACAACAAAACATCTTCATCTGCTGCTAATATAGCTGTTAAGAAAATATCTACACCGAAAATAAACTTTGTTGGCAAGTACAGAAGTCAGTCTTTATTTTGAAACCTAAACTATTATATAATTTTTTTAAGACTTAGAGAAGCAAATAAAAATGTTTAGTTAATTTAAGCTTGAGTAACTCTAGTGTTGAAGAGAACTGTAGGTGAAAATAAGAATGTATTAAAATTTTACTTCAAAACATATGATGTTTCTGGCCCATTTGTCTTCATCTGATATTTCTTAGAGGCTTCTCCCACCTTCACAAGAAGCCTTCCACCTTCACTTAGTAGCTGCTAGAGTGTTGCAGTTTTAGTCTAATTGATCCTAATTTCAGTTTACAGCCTGTGCTGTTAAGGCAACATGTGATACTTTGGTAGGTGATAACTGGGATATCGAAACATTCTTGTTACTGTGGAAGGTGTTTTTTGAAATGAGCATGGCAGATGTTTAGATATTGGAAGAAGCTGTTCTAGAGTAAGATATCCTGCTCAAGAAGGAAAGACATAGGCAGTTGCAACACAGAGTGTACTGCCTTTGTTAGTACAGACGTCAATAAGTTTTGAAGTATTTTTTGGATTAATTTCCAAAAACAAAATCTAAAAAAAGAATATTAAAACATATTTGGTCAGTTGTTCCCATTCAGTCCTATCTCTTTGGAAGAGGCATGAAAACTAATAATGAAAACAGCAGTTATATAAATGAAATTTTTTTCTTGCTGAAATAAACTAGTAGTAAGAAAAGCTTACATGTTCTTAAACTTTTTTAAAAATAGCTTTATTTCTATTTAAACTACATTTTAAGTTTTAACTAATTTTAAAAGACTGATAGTAATTTGGTCAGAATATTGATATTTTCAAATGGAGTCTTCAGTTTGCACATCATGTGCAATCACATTCTAATTTTATGAAAATTAATGATTTAACTTTTTGAATTGTAGGTGGCAATAAGCTTCAGACAACAGGAAGTAAACTGGAAGAAATGAAATCATCTGAAAGTGTTAAAACAACTCCTGCTGCTACAGTACCAACACAGGAAGTAAAATCAGACACAGCAGCTGAACCTGTGACTCCCACAACTCTTGCTGCCTTGCAAAGTGATGTCCAGCCAGTTGGCCATGACTATGTGGAGGAGGTATTGATGTATTATTCATTGACTATTTTCGTGAAAAATTGTTCAATGTGAAACAGAAACACAAAGTGTTGGCAGCGACCTCTGGTAATATGGTTCAATCTCCTTGCTCAAGTAGAGCCACCTTGAGCCATTGCCCAGAACTGCACCCAGAGAGCTTTTGAGTATCTCCAATGACAGAGACTCTACAACTTCACTGGGCAACCTGTGACAGGGCTTAGTCACCCTCCCAGGAAAAAAAAAGTCTTTCCTGATGTTTGGAGGGAGCTTCCTGTATTTCAGTTTGTGCCTGCTGCCTTTAAACCTGTCACTGGGCACCATTGAAAAGAGTCTGTCTCTGTTTTCTTTGCACCCTCCCTTCAGGTATTTACACACATCAAGAAGATCCCCTCAGCCTTCTCTTCTGTAGATTCAGTTTTTTCAGTCTTTTCTGATAGATGAGATGCTGCATTCCCTTCATTATCTGTTGGTCCTTTGCTCAACTCTCTTCAGTATGGCCACATCTCTTGTACTGGGAGCCCAGAAAACATCAGGGGAATGCAATTTGTGGCCTCACCAGTGGTGACTTAGAGGGGAAAGACACCTCTCTCGACCAGCCAATGGCCTGCTTTGCTGCAAGGGCACATTGCTGGCTCATGTTCAACTTGAGTGTCTACTAGGACCCTCAGGACTTTTTCTGCCATGATACTTTCCAGCTGGGGGTCCCCCAGCACATACTGGTTCATGAGGTGGGTACAGGACTTTGCCCATTTCACCAGCCTGCTGAGAACCCTCTGGAGGTCAGGGTAACCCTCCAGCATATCAGCCCATCTTCCCAGTTTTGTGTCTTCAGCAGACTTGTAGTGGGTACACACAGCCCCATGCAGATCATTGATGAAGATGTTGAACAGGACTGGACCCGATGTTGACCTTCGGCATATGCTGCTAGTTAACCAGTCTACAACTAGGTTTCATTCTGCTGATCACCGCCCTCTGGTCCTTGCCATTCAGTCAGTTTTCAATCCACCTGTCTGTATGCTTATCCAATAGATGGATCAACAGCTCTTTTGTGAGGATATTATGGTTAGCCAGTGTCAGAGGCCTTACTGAAGTTGAGGTAGACAATACAACAGAATCCCGGAATGGTAGGGTTTGGAATGGACTTCTGGTGTTATTTAGTCCAACCTTGCTGCTAAAATAGGTTCACCTCTAGCAGGTTGTGCAGTATCATGTCCAGCAGGTTTTGAGTATCTCCTGAGAAGGAAGCTCCACAACCTCTCTGGGCAGCCTGTAACAGTGCTTTGTCAGCCTCAAAGTCCCTTACATTCAGATGTAAATTCCTGTGTTTGAGTTTGTGTCCATCACCCCTTCTGTCACTGAACACCACTTGCAGAGTCTGGCCTCATGCCCGTGACATCTGCCCTTTAGATATTTATAAACATCGACTGCTTATTTATAAGCATATCAACTCTTTACACTGATTTATCAGACTTGTCATTTCATTGCAGCAGTTTATCAAGTTGATCAAGCATGACTTTCCCTTGGTGAAGCCATGCTGACTAGTTCTGATGCTTTTCTTGCCCTTAAGGTTCTTGGAAATGTTTTCCAGGACTAGCTTCACCATCACCTTCCTGAGGGTCAGTGTGAGAGTGACTGACCTGTAATTCCTTGGGTCCTCCTTGAAGAATGACAAGCCATTGATCCTGTTAAGGCTTGTACACATGTTTATATTTTTGTATTGTGCACGTTTCTTTTATCCTCAATTGGGAATTCTTGATGTGGTTGTCATGACATAAGTGAGTGAAGTCTGATACAAACATTTGTTTCCAGGTTTGTAATTATTCAACTCAATATATTCAAGCTTGAGTTTAAATCTCTGTACTTTTTGGCCTGGGAGAACTTTGTTCTTTCTTCGTTAGAGAGCACAGCAGTGTCTTGTCAGAACCGGAGGGTTCAACTTTGCCTTCTTTTAGTTATTGTGTGAATTTTTTACCATGTATTGAGGGAGCCTATATATTATCCAGTGTCATTGAAACAGATTCATTTTCACATGGCCTTTGCTTTGTTTTTTGTGTTGCTGGGGGTTTTGGTTGCTTTTTTTTTTTTTAAGCCAAATGTGTTAAAATTTTATTTTTCAGGTAAGAAATGACGAAGGAAAGGTGATCCGCTTTCACTGTAAACTCTGTGAATGCAGTTTTAATGATCCTAACGCCAAGGAGATGCATTTGAAAGGGAGGCGGCACAGGCTTCAGTACAAGGTTAGTGGAAATGCTAATCCTTCCGTCTGAAAATTCACCAGATGTCGGCTGACTGATTACACATTCCTGTGTTGAAAGCCTAGACAAAAGTCGGTAGTCTGAATAAACGACATGTATAGAAATGCAGAGAAATATATTTTGTTGAGAATATAGTCTCTAACGGAGTAATGCAGACTGTGAAAATGTATTTTGTTGTTTGGGTTTTTTATAAACTTTTTGAACTTGTTGTTTTCAGGCAACATTAAAGCAAGGTACAGCATATGCAAGCAACAGTAGCTTATTTGTTTACCATGAGTTTTGAATAGTGTAAAATAGTGGTGCTCATTGGTTTTGACAGGTTAAATCACATAAGCCATTTGTGGAGACATCTGAAAAAGAAGCATTACAGGTGTTTTTTTTTTTTTTAGTCATGAACAGAGAGACACCTGTATTGACATCTAGAGTGCATTTCAGTCGTTTTAAGATTATATTGGAAGAATCTACTGTGGTCACAGGAGATAGAGTGTACCTGCATAATTATGAAAAGAATGAAAGAAAAGAAGACATTTACCAAAAAACGTTGTTCAGTAACTCATGATTATGCTCCTGTAGGAAGAACTCTTAAGGAACAGGGCATCAGGATGCACACTATAGTTAAAAGGAAATGTTTTTCAGAAAATAGTCATCCTGCGATAGAACAAATTACTTAGTATTTCATGTAACTTTTTAATCTTAAGAGGCTTTGTTGTCACACAAGTGAGGAGGAAATTCATGCTGTTCGTGATATGTTGCTACTTCTTTCTTCTAAAATACTGTACACAGGTTTTTCTTCAGCTGCTCACTCAGTGCAGTTCTAGTAATGCATTTTAGTCCCCTTGTAACCTTAAGAGGAAACACATTTCTTTCATTATTTTTCTGAACTAGAAAAAAGTAAACCCAGACTTACAAGTAGAGGTAAAGCCCAGTATTCGGGCAAGAAAAATTCAAGAAGAAAAGATGAGGAAACAGATGCAGAAAGAAGAATACTGGAGAAGACGAGAAGAGGAAGAACGCTGGAGAATGGAAATGAGGTAATGCACTCTGTTTTATTAATGAAAGAGGGTATGCTGCAGTTAGATTACCTATAACTAATTCTGGTTTTGTAGTTAGTTATTTTGAATAGTTGTTTTGGGAACTCTGCGCTGTCTTGCTTCAAATTAACCCTCTGAGGTTTTTGATAGTGTTCAGGCCCTTTGAGGTGTGCAGACTTACTAGAATTATTTTGCTATAAATACAGACCCACTTTCAAAATAACCATTCATTTTAAGTTACTCTCTGAAGTTTACTGGTGTTTGCTTAAGGCTATGAGAAATGAGTTAGTAAGGACACTCAAGAATTTACTTCAAAGAGTTATAGGTATTAACAGCTATATAATGAGAATGCTTTGATTGCATGTAAGGCGATATGAAGAGGACATGTACTGGAGGAGGATGGAGGAAGAGCAACATCACTGGGATGACCGTCGCAGAATGCCAGATGGAGGATATCCTCATGGTCCTCCAGGACCTTTAGGCTTGCTGGGAGTTAGACCAGGAATGCCTCCTCAGCCCCAAGGACCAGCTGTGAGTTGCTTAACTTGAGGGGAAAAAAAAAAAACTTTCTGGGAGGCACAGTTAAAAACTATAAATTATTCCATGTTAATTCAGTTGTTTACACTGTTCCTTTATTAAAGATTTGGAAAAGTGGAGAGGAAATTATGTGTAAATGAAGCTGTTGAGGTGAACCTGTCTTCTAAAAGAAGTCCACTGAAATGACAAAAGAATGTCTTAAAGACAAATATTGTTTCTTCTGAAGTACAAGTCACTCTGGATTTTTGTACTACCTTTTTTAATTTATTTCATTGTACACATTATTTATTGAATTGTGTTCCAAAGTATAGACAAGAATTCGGATTGTCAATCTCAGGATAATGGTTAGTAGTGGGTCATACCTTGGGAGTCAGTAACAAGTGCAGTGCCACATCTTATCCTGGGATTTGTCTCTTTAGCACCTTATTGACAATCTGAAAGGTGATGGAGTAAGTGCACTCTGAAGGTTTGCAGCTGGCACAAAAATCAGTTTTGGGGTGAGAGAGTAGTATGGTACCTTGAGGGCAGGGCTGCCATATAGAGGGGTCTGGGCAGACTGGAGGAATGGACCAGCAGGAACTTTATGAAATTCTGGAATTCTTGGCAAGATAGTAAGCTGAAGGTGAGTCAACAGTGTGCCCTAGCAGCAGTGAAGGCCAGTAGCATCTTGGGTTGTATTACAGGCATATAGTTAGTAGATAAACATAAGTGAACAGCAACACTGCATTCAGTTACGAGCTTTTCAGTTCATGAAAGATACTATAAACCATAGCGGATTCAGTGTGGGACTATCAGGATGATCAGGAACACATGCTCTGAGAGGAGAGACTGAGAAATGTGAGCTTATTCAGCTTCAAGAGAGTGCTTCAGTGGGGTGTAATAGCCTTCTAATACTTGTGCATTATAAAGACAATGGAGGCAGGCTCTTTACAGCGTTGAGAGAGTGAGATATAACCAGGTTAAGCTGAGATAAAAGCAGTTCAGACTGAATAATGGAAATAATTATTTTCACATGTATTGGCAGTTTTCAAAAACCATCTGGATAAAACCATGAGCAACATGATACGGTCTCACACCTGACCATAGTTTGCATAGGAGGCTGGACTAGAGGACCTGCTGAGGTCCATACCGTTTTGAATTCTGTTATTCTGTGAAAGTAATCATGGATACTGTATTTTGAAGCAATATGAATGTATTTCCCATCTTTTGATCCTGGGATTTCATAATTTTGATGCATTTTGTTTTGTGTCATGCATGATTGATAGTGACTGGTATAAGCTAAGCTAATTTCCGTTCGTGCTTTGTTATATTTCAGCAGCGTGAAGTTGGAATATTCTGTTTAGTCACATGTTTATTTATTTTGGTCACTTACTTATGAGCTCAGAAGCATGCTAAAATTTTAGAAATACGCTTTTTCAACTGTTTAGCCTCTACGCCGCCCTGACTCTTCTGATGACCGCTATGTCATGACCAAACATGCTGCTATATACCCAACGGAGGAGGAACTTCAAGCAGTCCAAAAAATTGTTTCTATTACGGAGCGTGCTTTGAAACTTGTTTCTGACAACATGACTGATCATGAAAAAAGCAAGAACAAAGAGGGAGATGACAAAAAGGATGGCAGTAAAGACAGGTATTTTTTTTTCTTTACTCTTCAAGAATTCTGTCATTTGTTTCTGAAGTTTCTCCTTATTGTTACCAGTGCTTCCAGCAATTCTCTTTGGGTTGTGATACTGCGTATGTTACTATGCCCTCAAAAGTATGTGGAACACTCCTAATTTAATTCACTTTTTTGTCTTTAGGATCAGTTTTAAGGTTTTCTGTATTAATTTAAATACAACTTGTAACTGTAATTCACAGAGCACTGAAAGGAGTTTTGCGGGTAGGCGTTTTGGCTAAAGGTTTGCTGCTTCGTGGTGACCGAAACGTCAATCTTGTTTTGTTATGTGCTGAGAAGCCTTCAAAAACGTTACTCAGTCGTATTGCTGAAAGTCTTCCCAAACAACTTGCAGTAAGTAGAATTTAGGGTTTTGATTTGAATTTTTGTAAAAACACTGTAAAAATCCATCCTCAAGTCAAACGTATGCAGGGCTTACTGTGCCATTGTTCACAGCACAGTTTCAGTTTCTTTCCATTTTCTGAGTAGCTCTGTCTGAATTCAGGGATCTGTGCCACATGTTTTGCTTCCTGTATATTCTGCCCATACAAGTATATAGGTGTTTCTTCTAGCAGTGCGGTATCAATCATCATTTAATAGATTTCATTTAACTGGGAAATAGAAAAGAACCGAAGAAAGACTATTATCCAGTAAACAGGAGCAGTATGGGTAACTTGTGCAGTGTTTACAGGCATCTTGCTGCCTGAAGGTCAAAGCTCTCCATTAACGTCAGTTGGTTTGTGCTTACATCTTGTTTCCAGGTGTGTGTCAGTGCTTTGTAGTTCTGCAATTAGTTAAGTCTCATTGCGTTGTATTTCCACAGAAAGGAAAGTACAGAGTGAAGTCTTTGCTCTCTGAACAAAGCCTGTCTACCATCATGCTTGTCACAACATTAGTATCCTAGTACTGTTTGCTGAAATGTTCAGCAGAATCAGTGGCATGTAGAATGCTTTAGCAGGATCAGCTTAATTAGAAATAATCTTGAGTTTGCTTTTGCTTGATGTATTGGAACAGAAAATTTAAAAGCTGCCCATCTTGGTCTAGCTTTGTGGAGAAGTAATTAATCTGTTTGGTTTATGAAAGGTGATAGATGTCTAGCACTTCCTTCTGATGAGGATCTTTAGAATTATTAAATCTATTTGCAAAAGGCAATTCAGAGTAACAACCTTATTAGTTACTCTTCCATTTTTTTTCTCTGCCCCTTGTTCTTAGCATATTGTGACAGCCATGTAGAGAATGTGCTTAAGCAGTATCCATCCTCTTAATTGTGAGCTTGAAAAACACTGCTGCACCTTTTTGCTTTTGAAGGGCTCCTATGTTCCAGCGAGAAACACATCCAGCTGACGTGTTAAGTGGCACTGAGACTTTTCTTTATCTCAAACACTCTGAAGGTTCTTGTTACGTAATTTAACTCATATATGAATTTCCTTTCTGAGTAGGTTTTTTTTCTGGCTTGGTGACTATTGTATGTTTCCATGAATGATTTGGAACTGGTATGCAAGTCTACATGTGTCTTCATTGTGCATACTGTGGTCTGTTTGAATACAAAGGTATCTGCTTTATAGAATTATATTGTGTTTCTGTTTGTTCTCATAAAGATTATGTTGAAATCTGTTTTCTTCCCTAACTTGCACTGGCCACATGCTAATAGAAATTTCTGTTTCTTGATATTTAGGTAATAAGTCCTGAGAAATACGATATCAAGTGTGCAGTCCCAGAAGCAGCAATAATTTTAAATTCATGTGTGGAACCCAAAATGCAAGTTACTATCACACTGACATCTCCAGTCATTCGAGAGGAGAATATGAGGGATGGAGGTTGGGAAGTCATTAAAGATGTTACTATTTTCACCCATTTTTTGGTTTTATGTTAATCTATTCTGCTTAAGATGCAATTAAGGTCCTGGAAGGCAACATGCTGGCACATATATTTGATTGAAACCTTGTTTTTCAACAACCAGTCTCAGTAGAGAACAGTTAATTAAAATAAATGCTTGTATAATACATCTCTTCAATTTTTAAAATGTCTAACTTTACATCCAACCTCAGCTTTCTGGAAAAGGTACAAACTTGACTATTTTTTCCTGTTGGCTTTAAAATTATGTGGAAAATTAAGTATTTTATAGCAAGTGGCTATAAACTCACTTTCTAGAGCAGTCTTGCCCTAAGAGAAAGATTTCATGATTTTAGAAAATCAGATGACAGGCTTGGGGGTTTAAACTGGATCAGTATTACCATCACTTACACATTCAAAATAGAAGCACACTTAAAATGCACATTTATAATACTTTTGGTGGTAACAGCCTTCTAACTTTAAAAGACAATGCGATTTTTTCCAGCTCTCTGAGGTTGCTTTTCGGTCTGGAGTGCTTTTTGAGTATATCCAGGCTCCTGATACTATGATCAGTCTTCTATCCAACTGGCAAACCCAGACTAGTACTATAAGAAATGGCTTTGTCGTTGACCTGAAGCAGAAGGTGGAGCTTGTAAATCAATTTACATTTGTGAAGTCCACAGTTTATCCGGTGCCAGCACTGTTGCTTTAGGGTCTGTTCTGTAACACTTTCAAAGCTCCAAAAGCTTTTAAGCCAATAAGCATGATTAATGTCTGCGGTACATTGGTTCTTTTTGTTTGTGGGTCAGAGAAAATTAACTTTTGTTTCCTTTTAATCCTGTGTTTTCATAGTTAAGAGATCATGGTAAACAGGGTTCTGGTGCTTGACAGAGAACCTACAAATAGGAGATCTGCGACTATTTAGGGTGAAAAAAATTGTGTGTACATATACATGTGCTAGTGTATATACTTAAATAAGACACAGAGGGTTTTTTTAATATTATTATATGTCCTCTAAAATACTTGAGGCTTTTGCATTACATTCCTAAATGTCCTGTAGCTGTGATTAAGCATTGTAACCAGACTGTGTTAACAAAGTCATCCTATATAATCAGAAAAAATACAAGATACATTCTCTAATTTGGATGACTTCTTAAGATTGCTTTGTACATGATCTGCACATACTACTCCTAGCTCTAAAAGTTTTGTAAATATACTGTCACACCCAACCAATTTTACTTGGTTTTTTTGACAGACTGAAGTGTAAAATGACTCCTAATTTGTCTGTTCTAAATCCAACTTCACATATTTAAGTTTACTTAGAAGTAAACTTTAAGGAAGTTTATTTATTTAAAAATATTTAAGTTAAACAGTTTTATTGCAGAATCATTAAATGAAGTTAACTTTTTAAATGTGCTTATTTCTTAATGTACTGTGCAAAAGTGCAATATTGATTCCTGCCACAATTTTTGAATTTTAATTAAGTGGTGATGTGGACTAAAAATAATTTTCTAATTACTACCATCAGTCCCTTAATTTATGCCACCTACGGGAAACAAATCTGTATTTTTGTCTGACCCACACTTGAATTAAAATGATCATTGAGATTTTACATACTGCTGAATGCAGTACTGCCTTTAGGCAACCAAATCAAGTCAGATTTCAAGACACTGAGCAGTACAAAATGGACGTGCAGAAAAGTTCACTTTTGAAACTAGAGCAAATAGAAGACTGAATTGCAAATTATTGCAGCAAAGAAGGCCTTATTATGAAGACTGCCGCTTACTTGCTGCAGAGTAACAGTATGTGTTTGTGTTTTTCCTACTGCAGATTCTTGTGCTCTGTGTCTTACAATGGATTAAAGTTTTTCTTTTTTTTTTAGCCTGGCTGGGAAGCTAGTTCAGGTGATAAGGAAGGCTTTACTGGAAGAACCAGTTTGAGTAAAGATGAGACAGACTTGCACGTGAATTAGAGTCATGTTTGATGTGTAATAATTGCATTATGTGATGAAAGGCTAAAAAAAAAAAACCCACAATGAAATAAACTTGTTAACCGCATAGCTACCATTTCTTACAGTAGCGTGCGTTTGACAGATGGCTGAATCTGATGTATTCCAAGTGCTCTAACCCCTGCTGTGGAACCTTTCCTTCAGCAGACAAAGTGTATATAACTTGTGAACACCAATGTGTGCACCTGTGTCTTTTTTTTATCCTTAGCTAATGGTCCAAAGCCTTCTAGCAGAGAGACTTGATTCCTGTTAGGGGTTGCTGCCAAGACATTGGAAGGATTTTTGACCAAGGTTTTCTAAAGCTCAGTGTCACACCTGCCATGCTTTACAAAGGAGGGGGTTTGGATGCATAGTTCTAGCATCTGCTGGTACTTTGTGGTTTTGGTTAGTTTGGTTTTTTTTTTTTCTTTTCGTCTTTGTCTTCCTCTATCCTAGAATTAAGCAGTGTTCACACTAGTCTTGAAATAGTTGACTGGGTAAAAATGTTTTTTGCATAGTAAAAATTAACAAATTTGATACCCCTGTTAATTTTTAACAAAGAGGTAGTGTGGACACAGCATGTCTAATTGAAGATTAACCCCTTATATTTAGGCTACTGTTAAGTTATACAGGATAATAATTCATGCTTGTGTTTTGTAAAATCAGCTTTCATTTTAGCTTAAGGTGGTAGGTTAGGCATCTGAATTTAGTAAATAGTCTAAGGGGTTAATCCTGAAATGTGAAACAGATGCAAAAATCCACAGATGAAATGTTATAAGACTCTCCTTTGTACATTTTATCAGTCTGTGTACTCTACAATTTCTGACTTCTCAGAATCTTAAGTTTCAAGAATATTTATCCAACAACTCTTAGTATCATGCTTTATATTGATGTTTCCAGTACTGACCAAGATTCTCCTCTGTGTGCTTAAATTGTAATTTGCTTTAGAAAAATTACCTTCCAAATTGAATATTTTTAGAGCTAGAAGTAATTGAAGTTTCAAATTATGCAGTGCATTATTGTGATGAAAGTTTTCAGTGTCAGCTATTTGCATATTAGTTTTAGAAGAACGCAAATTGCTGACCAATTAGGCCGCTAGGCTCAACAGCCTATATTGTTGCTTCTCAACCTTACTTTGCCATGTTTTTTCCTGCTGCGGGTTTTCTCTAAATGTATTTTTCTTGTCTTTTATATCCAGGTTGTACTCATCAGTTACCTGGCACTTCTCTTTACGTATAGGTTAGGGTTTAGGTGGGGTTCGTGTTTGGGTTTGTTGGGGTTTTTTTTTTCCTTTTAAAGGAAGTACTGCTTTAAAAGTCTTAGTTTGCTCTGTGAATGCCTCAGTGCAGATTTTCATTCTTCCACTTTAACATATAGCCCACAAGTTTGAATATTAGTGTGAGAAGGATACCTCAGCTTTGTTCTTCCTTTGAAATTCTCCTCTTGCTGCACAATGCAATAGGACTGTCCTATAAAAATCACTCCTGAATGTTCTACTTCAGATTAATTTTAAAGCAAAGCTATACCATTGTGCTCATTCATGGCTTTTTAGCTCTCTGAATAATAAAATATCCCACTGTTTATTTTACATTTGTGTAAAAGATGTGGTTTCGGAGCCCTTTCTGCAGCAACCCTAAAAGCTGCTTGCTGCAGGCATGTTTCAGTAGTCTCTTTTTTTTTTTTATTATTTTATTCTCTGGCATGCCTAACTTTATCTTGCTGGTATATCCAGTTATGCTGCCAGTATACTTTGTAACTAGTCACAACTGCAATTTTCATAATTAGTAACTAAACAAGGAGCTTTTAAAGCTGATCACTGCTGTTACCTGTGCACTAAGTAACCAGAGGTTACTATTTCACATTGTTCATTGGTTCCAGTTTAATTGATTAAATGACTTCTAGAAGGCCTGTGGTCTCTCCGTGGTAACAAAGGAGTCAGCTTGGCAGTTAAATGCATTTCTGAACACTTAACTGTACAAAGCCTACCGTATTTTCCTAATCTTTCTGACATTCAGCTTTTAGGGTTTTTTTAAAACAATTTTTTGCTTTTCTTGCTGAATCTTTCTTGCTGAATCTCAGGCAGAGCAGTCCCTTTGCACATACTTTGTTGCATCCTAAATGATACCGAAGTACATGTATTACAGGCTGAGGAATTTTAGTCAGATGAGTCAGAGAATATATAGAAAGTAATGGAATACTCTAATAATGAAAAACATTTTACATTCCTTTACTCAGATTTTTTTAAAGCAAAATTTTAAGGTTAAGGAATAAGAACAGTGTTATTACTAAACACCTAGTGCTTTTAAGATTTGTTGTTTAGTTTTCTTTAAGTCCCAAGTAATAAGTGACAGGTAAAATTTACAAGAAGCTTGAGTTTGAATGTTTCTACTTGGTTAAAGTGGATTTTTGTGTTCCTTCTGTCTTGTGTTCTCTGTGCTGGTGCACTGTGTCCAACCATCCTTCCTTCAGTATTTAATTTCAGGGAAAGTGTGTTTTTTCCAGTGTTAGCTTAAATAAAGAAGTGCTACGCATTGCGTAATCAGCAATGCACTTGAAAATAACCTCAGAGCTAAAGTATAAAACACTCTTGATCTTCATACTGGGTTGATGCCCTAATCCTGATTGAATGGCTCTTGTTGAACATTTACATTTGTTGTTCAAGGGTTTAAAATTCAAATGGCATGTGTGACATTGAAGCTACTTTAAGGAAGTGTCTTGCTCACCTGGTCAAACACCCATTCCTCACTGCACTTTGCCAATTCAATCCATTTTAGATGTAACCTCGGGTATGGTGAAAGACCCACCGGACGTCTTGGACAGGCAAAAATGCCTTGACGCTCTGGCTGCTCTACGCCACGCTAAGTGGTTCCAGGTTCGGAACATCATTTTACTTTTTTCTTGTAGCCTTATGAGAGATTAGTTGAGTTGCAATATAAATGTATAATTGTGTGGAAACACTCGGCGTTGTTCATGCTAATAATACTTAATATTTTTCTGGTCCCTAAATTTAAATGTAGACGGTTGAATGTGGAGGAACTGCTTTATGCAGTTATGGCTCATTTGACATGATTTTTCTTTTCTGGTTATTGAGAAGGCGATGTTGAAAGCTTGACTCGCTTGGGGTGATCATATGTTGTATATTCGTTATATATTCCATAAGGCTGCAGAGTAACTTTGCTTTAAATAATAGAATGTGTTTAAAGCTTGGTGTTTAGACTTAAGACTTTTTTTCCTATTTCTTTAAGTGCATTAAGTGTAGGGAATGAAAGGTGAGAAGCAACTGTTTGGTTTAGTGACTTTGCATTCTAGCAAAGGCACGATAAAGAAACCAAACAGATTTCCTTGACCTTTCAGTCTCTATACCTATTTCTTAGATCTTCACTTTATCCTTTTTATTTCTAATACAGAAAGACACTGTATTTATTGTTACAAGTGAACATAGGTCAAAGTGTAGAGGGGATCAAGAAATGGTATTCTTGTATAACCTGTGCACTTAGACTTCCATCACCTTAAATTACTAACCCTGTATAAAATACTGCTGTAAATGGCAGCTCATGAAATAAAGTTGTAGAATGATTTGTTTCTATCTTGTATCTGAGCTTCCATTGAACAGTGGTGTTTTAGTCTTTCAGCAAGTCCTACTTGCTGTAGGTGCTGGGATTAATTAATTTGATTTTGTATTGCTCTCAAGGCTAGAGCTAATGGTCTGCAGTCCTGTGTGATTATTATACGTATTCTTCGAGACCTCTGTCAGCGAGTTCCAACTTGGTCTGATTTTCCAAGCTGGGTGAGTAATGTTCTGTTGAATGAGGCTTTTTAACACACATGAAAAAAGTACAGGGAAGTGTTACTACAGTTTTGAATATAGACTTTCTCAAAAAGTGATGTAGAGGTTTGTTTTGGTTTTTTTTTTAATTTGTTTCCCAATCAATAATTTAGATTCGCTCTAAAAATTTAGTTTTCTGCGGTTTTGTCATTTGGAGCTGGATTGTGTTGTTTGTTTTTCCCAAAAAATGTTTTTTTGTGGTTTTTTTTCCCCCAAAAAGGAATTTTCTTCTTCTTTTGTATTCATTGTGGGTAGCATTCTTGTAGCTTTTACCACTTTTTTTTCTCCGATTTCATAGAGAATTATCTGGGTTTTTTTTCTACTCACCTAATTTGAATGGCTTGGAGCTTACTTCAAGTCATTTAAAATGTCATCTGTGCCTAGATAGTTCTCTGATAACAGAAATGCTTCCTGAAAGAATAAATCACAGGAACTCCTGTGATCATTAATATGTCCCGTCTGCAAGAAGAAATACCACAGTACTTCAGTAGAGTCTGTGGATGTGTCACCATTAGCATTTTAATCAGTGTCACTTACATCTCTAGATTATACCAGCTTGCCTCTTGATTCTTGAGGTCGAGTGTTCTTGTAGCATTCCTTTTGCGTTGACTGTGTTAAATGATGCTCTCCAAGAATGCCCTCTTACCACTATGACACTGAGTTGCCAAAGAATAATCCTGTCACGCTTCTAGAAAAGCGTCTTTAGAACTATGCCAACACACAGAAGGCACATAAATAAACAAGAAATGTTGTTTCCTACATTGTGTTTTAAGACAGGTCCAGAAGGGAAGAGAGGTATGAAACAGTGTGTCGTACCTAGCTGCATCTCAGTTCTCTCCAAAAGTGATTCCTGATTTGCTCTTGGTACCTGATGCATTGTCAGTGACATGCCATCAGCATTGAAGTCTTTATAATCTACTGTTCTTTTGTCCCATTGGCAAAATCTTACCGATAAAACCAATGGTGATTTTAAATAAATATAATGTATGCTAGATGAAATTTCATGGATTGAATAGATGTATTTTTGTGGATACAGAACTTCTAGCCTATATGCTAGAAGCCCAGCAAACCAGAGAAGCCAGAGCTTTTCAAAAGGTGTAAGAAGTTGTAAAAATAGAAAGTATTAAGTCTAAATATGGACATTAGTAGAACCTTCTTTATATACCTAAAAATAGACATTAGAAGAATTTTGTGAGGTTCCTACAAGTTAGAAGGAATTACATTCAAAGTAGATTTTATTTCCTTTATTTTGCCATAGTTGAAATCCAGCCATTTGTGTATGTAAACACCAGGGTGTCATAATTCACATCTCCTAAGGATTAAGTTGTACACCTCAGTGTACTCTATGAGGATCCAAGTGTACTAGGGTTGAATAAATGCAAAAATGTGATCTGCTTTTTTTTTTTTGTATTTTACCTCGTACTTGAAAACAACTAAATTACTGTTGTGAAATCCTGAGTGATGCAGTGTGAGCATGGAAATACCACACTCGAGAATTTAAATTTGTTAGTAAAATGGAGCTAAAAAAAGGAATGGTGCACCCTTAGTGAAGGATTGCAATCAACCGTGCCTGTAAATTGTGTGCATCAGAATAGGCATTTGCTCCGGGAAAGTTTATAAAAATAAAAGGCAACATTTGAAGAACTGTTTGGTGGGGAGGACAAAAAAAAAAAAAAACAAATAAACAAACAAAAAAAAAAAAAACTGCCAAACAAATCAGAAAAGAGTTGCTGGAGAATTAATCTTGATGAAGAGGTAGTATGGAAATATATCTATTTAATATTGGGGGAAAAAAAAAACCACAGGGAAAGCTATTTACTTTGGGAAATACCTTGTGTAGGCTTTTATGGAAGAGAATAGTGACTAATAAAAGTAAACAATGGACAAAAAGAAACCAACACTATTTAAAATACAGCTAGTATTGAAACCATTTTAACTAATATCAAATTATGTGTAGGTTTTAGAAAAACTTGTTTAATGCAGAGGGTTTTTTTATGCTTGTATAATATCCAAGTTAGCACTCAACAATATCCAAGAGAAAACTTACTGTGAACTTCAGCGTTGATGAACTAAAGAACTAGTAACCATTACATGTTAAAAGATCATTGAATGTCTATGCTCTAAGTTTCTATAATCTTGTAGGAAAAAAATCTATAGTGTTTTATTAATTTCTTTGGCTATACTGTGTACTGTTTATTAATGTGGCTGACAGATTCAGGTGACCTACTCTTTCAAAAGTACTCCCTCAAAAAGTTTCATACTCTCTCATAAAGTGGCTAGTCAAGTTGTCTGCCTGAATATGTAGACTACCACTGTATAAATGTCTACAAAATGTTTTAGCAACTTGTGATGAGAAGCATATCAGTACTCAATATTAACCTTCCAGCACCATTCTTTTCATTCATCTTTATGAAGTACCTGAGTTTTTTCCATTTTAACTGAAAATGTTTTTTGTGTAATGTTCTTCAAAATTCTACATTCAAAAGTTCTGCTTTGAACAAGAATAGTAGGTTTTTTCCAGTTTTAATCTGTATTCTAAATTGATTGAGTTTTCTTGTTATTGGTCTAGGCTATGGAGTTGCTTGTGGAAAAAGCAATTAGCAGTGCTACTGGACCACAGAGTCCTGGGGATGCGCTGAGAAGAGTTTTTGAGTGTATATCTTCAGGAATCATCCTCAAAGGCAAGTTGCATTTGAGTGTCTGTATACTTATACTTACCTAACGTAAAATCTGTAATCTTGGTTGAAGTAAGGCAGAGATGTGATACTAATTAGCCTAACCATTGTAGGTGGTCCTGGCCTTCTGGACCCTTGTGAAAAAGATCCTTTTGATACACTTGCTGTAATGACAGATCAGCAACGAGAGGATATTACATCAAGTGCACAGGTAAGGAAATGTATGTGTGAAGTAACAACATTTGTTGGCTGGGTTGTGGAGTGAATGAATATGTGACAACAGTGTAGTACATTGTTCATTTTTGCAATAAAATTAACGTTTTCCTGAAAAGTTTCAAGCACTCCCATCTGTGTAATGTATCTGTAAAGATGGTGTTCACTCTGTTGCAGTATGTTATTAGATGTAAAATTACATTGACGTTTAGTCTTTTAAAAATTCATGTAAGTTTAACATTAATCATGTCCACTGAACAGTATTGATGATTCGCACTTGCAGTTTAAGAGACTACTGCCCCCAGCTTCTTTGTTTGAGCCTTTTGCTAGAGATTACTAATGTGTAATTGGACACATGACAAGCCTTGGCTGTTTCAGTGCAAGTCCAGCAGCTAAAACATGCACGTAATTTTTATGCTAAGGTGATGTATTTTGTACAGAGTAGCGAAAGTGACACAGACATTTTATTGCGTTGACTTTGAGTGAGAAAAACAGGGATAATGAGAGCTAAGGATAACATCATCCACCACTAATATTCTTCATTACTTGTTTGACAAAGTACTCAATGTTGATACTTGTTTCTAACAGAAATACCTTCTTTCTTCCCATTTTTCCAGTTTGCACTGAGACTCCTTGCATTCCGTCAAATACACAAAGTTTTGGGAATGGATCCATTACCACAGATGAATCAACGCTTCAACATCCATAATAACCGTAAAAGGAGAAGGGACAGTGATGGGGTTGATGGATTTGAAGCAGAGGGGAAAAAAGACAAAAAAGATTATGATAACTTTTAAAAACGTTTGTCATCAGCGCTAAGATCAAGCGTGATAAGAAGTCCATTTGTTGCCTTGCTTTTGCTTCATTCATAATAATGTCTGTTTAAAACATCCAAAACCATCTCAGGAGTTAATTTGGAAGAGAACAAATTAGCTCTTCTGTGAGATTCTGAATATTTTAACGGATGTATCGTACCAGACAAATTATGGATGGAAAGACTGCAAATGGAAACTCTGTTGTCATAGGAAAAAAAAAATTCCCTCATTTCGTTTTCTTTAAATGTGTTGCTAATTCTAACTTTTCTCCTTTTTTTGGTCTTTTTATTAACAAGTGCGTTGTCTTCTTATCTTAGTTGTATTTAATGCAGCATTTGTGCTTCTCTTGCTATGTGTATTTTGACTTTTGGTTTAGTTCTTTTGTTTGCTGTTGACACTAGTTGTATGAGTTACTTTGTGTTAGATAGTATAAACTGTTCTCTTCCCAATTAATATTTTAAACTCTTTTTGTAAAGTGAGACTGCAGGATTGGTTTTTTTTTTTCTAAATGTGAAGGGGTTACCACACAATTATCCTGCAATCGAAGCGCTCAGAACTAAATGTTTTAGCCAACCTTGTGGCATTTGTCTCTTTAGTGTGATATAACGGTGTAATTAAGACAAATTGTGTTAATCTAATCAAGTTTGCTGTTAGTTGTGCATTAGCAATATAAAAGCTAATATATACAATATGGTCTTGCAACAGTTATAAAGCAGCTGAAAATTGATCAAAGTTTTGCATGATGTTTCTGTTATTAATAGAAGGGCTTATAAAACTACCACTTTAGGTTATTAAATGCATAGGTCTTTGTTTGATTGATTTTGTGACATAGCAAGGCCAAAAAATAACTTTCTGAATTTCTTTTCTCAGCATACAAAGAAAAGTGGGCATTTCCCTTTTAGATGAAGTTAGTCATTCTTCTTAGTCAACTTTGTCGATAGGGTATTAATGCCTCTCAGCCCTTAAAATAAATGTTTGTCATATCAGTGCCTGTGAGGTTATTCTTTATAACTATTCCTATATAAATTTTCTGTGATTCTTGTTTTTCAATAATTCAAATTTTAAAAGTGAAGTATTACTGAAAAAAGTGGAGGTTATCAAGGAAAAAAACCCAGAAAATTATTTGATGTGGCCATAGTGTATGCTTATGTCTTTTTCAAAAAGCTAAATATAGCAGTGGTGTAAGTAAAGTTACATCATACTTTTGATGTATGCTCTGGTACACAGATGTTGATTTGTTGTCACAGCACTGCAGTGGAATACACAAATAAAACCTAAAATTTATTCAATGACTAAAAATCATTATACACCAGAAACGGAAGTTTCACTCATTGTGTTCACTGTATATTATGCTTTGTTGCAAACCCATAAAACACAGATTAGGATAGACTAACATTCCAGTAAGTATTTTATCAGTGACTGTAGAAGGGTTCACACATTACAAAGATAATTTGTTATTTCTATCTATTAAAAAAAATCTTGTTTCTTTTTGAGGTCAAATTTATCTTTGACCTTCTTAGTAAGTAGCTCTTGGAGTAAGGGGATATTTCTGTTTGCAATGCCTACTGCTAACAGCGTGGGCCTACAGAATAAAAAATACAATTATTTTAGTAAAATAGAGGGGATCTGGAGACCTAATGAAAAAATTGTGTTCTTTAAGCATCAGAGCACAATTTTTAAGGTACTCATTATTAGTGATTAACAAATGAAAGGTATCTTTCTCATTATAGGAAATATTTCATAGGAATTTCAGCATCAAAAATACAGGAATCATAAATGCTTTGAAGTTGCTTAAAAAAAAATTACGCTAGGTTCTGTTGTCCAGCGTTCATGCACAGCTCCAAGTATATGCTTGCTCTTGCTGTTTTTTAGAGAGGATATCTTGCTGCCATGGTGTCTAGATAGCCATTGCTATTTATTCTGAAAGCCACATGTGGTTAGTTAACTCCATACCAAAGTTTCTTTCCTCATAAAGCAAACTTGTCTGTTAAGGCACGTGAGCCTAGAATTTAGGATTAAAAAGGTCAAAGATGTATTTTGGATTTCCTGTGGTTTTGTTGTTCTGGCTCTTAACTCTTCAGTAGTTTCTGGATCTTTTGACATACTGTATGAAGTGATTCCACATTAAATATGAAGCTGTGACCATGATTTTTGCTCTGTGTGGTGGAAAGTGAATTTGTAGTTTCTCATTTCCCTGCCTGTTTCAATGGGGTATTGGAGGTAACTTCTGACTTCTTAATATAAGAGGACTGGGAAAATAAGGTTTTAAAAAGTATAGAACTAGATGTGACACTGATCATGTATGAAGGCAAAACCAAGACGCAGGTAAGCAATTTATGACCAAGCAGTCATTGTCACAGCCTGTGTTTTGGTAATGCTAGCAGTTTAGTAATAAGCAGTGGTTTGCATTTTTTTTTAATTCAGCAGTGCTCTGTTAAATTTCAAAAACCCAGACACCATAGTTGTTGTACACAAAAGAGTGATGTACACAGTAAGAATTTTCCCCTCAGTGCTTACCTTAGAGGAACAGTTGATGAAAACATGAGCTGTTCTGTTTTCAAGCTTTTGCAAAGTTTGACTTGGCCTGGCTTGTGAGTGTGTCCTGTCTGCAAATAGTGCAGCTCCACAAGCATTGCTGCACAGAGGCTTTGCTAGAAATGAAAATCTTTTGGACACAGTCCATCAGCTTCTTGCCCTTTTATGAAATTCTAGATGAACTATTAATCTTCTAGAGCTATCGAATGTGACTGGTTCATTTGCTGCTGCTATTTTTAGTCCCATTTCACTACTCAGAAGTGGTTTAATAGTACTTAAAACCCAGCAAATTTTTGAGAGTTGGAATAAACTTTAAATATTCTTACAGTTATTACAAACAATAACATCATTGTTGCAGGTTGAATATCTGCTGATCATTATTCTGGAGTATCCATATGCCAAATTAATTTCTTTATTAGCAACTAAGACTTGTTTAGACTACCCAAATGGATTTTAATAGCCTAAGATTAAATACAGAGGGAGGGGAATGTAGTAGGCACAATTTGTAATCTGTCCATTCTCCCTTTTGTGTTGTATGTCTATGAAGTACAGTGATAGATTTTTTTTCCCCCCTTCAAATTCCATTTTCCTTCTGTTCTTGGGGTTGTTTTTTTTTTCTCACAACTATGTAAGCCTAAGAGTTTACTGTCCAGAAAGGCTAGCAAATTACATTTTTCCTGAGAGATTCTTTTATAAGTCTTCTCAAGTTTTTTTTCCTTCAGCATGGTATTTCTCAGCCTTTTTAAAATTAAACAGATACCTGTTCTTTTGGGGAGAAAAATACCAAACCAAACAAACATGGATTGTAATCTACAGAGTTATCACAGTGGTTTGGATTTACATCTAAATAATTTAAGGCTTCATTCTGTAAATATTTATTAACTTGTTTTCTCCCTTTTTGTTATATTTTCCTCATTCAGATTATGAAAATGTGCCTATATACTGCAAACAGAAGTTTGCTGTTGGTTGTTGTTCACCTTTCTCATGTTTTACAGTTTTCATTTTGAGAAATGTTTCCTAATAATACTTGGCAAGTGTAATGTTCATAACAGGATACAGGTCATCGTCTTTCATGGGGACATGATTGGCAGCCATTGCTGGAGGTTTTTGTCTTGCATAGTGCACACTCTCCCACTTAAAGTAGCCATAATATATCTGCATTAGCAAAGGTCATCATTATGAGCTGTCCTCTTTAATGTGCGTGTTTTCTTAAACTCTTTGGCCATTAACATTTATTCCAGTGACTCATTTGTTTCAAGGTGTTTTAAAGCCTACCAGCTTTTAGAAGTTCAGCCTATCTTAAGTACTTTCACATACATTCTATATCAGTCCTATTCAGGCTGATATCATAAATCCAAAGAAACATAGAACAGAAACAAGAGATCTCTGGGTTTTTGAAGTTTCCTGTATTTAAAAATTTAAGACTGCTCAATGTAAATCGGTAGCAAAAGAAAGCTAGGGAAAATGTGGAACTGCTGCTGAATGAGATGGGTACCCTGGGGACAGAGAATAGAGAGAAGGTAGAGTTGCCAAATGCCTTCTTTTCTTGAATTTTTACTGCTGAGAGCAGCCATCAGGAATCCCAGTTCCTGGAGGTAAGGAAGTCTGTGGGAAATGAAAAACTTCCTTGGTCAAGGAGGATTGGGTTAGAGATCATCTAGGTAAGGTGGACATCCACAAATCCATGGGCCTCAATGGGTTACACCCACAAGATCTGAGGGAGCTGGCTAATGTTCTTGCTGAGCTACTCTCCATCAGCTTAGAAAGGTCATGGAGAACAGGGGAGGTACCTGAGGACTGGACAAATGGCACTGTCCCTGCAGTCTTGAAAATGGGCAGGAGGAGAACCCAGGAAGTAACAGGCCAGGCAGCCTCACCTCTCCTCAGGGAAAGCATGGAACTCATTCTGGAGGGAATGCATGCATGCATGAGAAAGAAGTGCAGATACTTGAAAGAGCTGGAGCAGTGTGATCAAGAGTGTTGCCAATATTGTGTAAAACTACAGAAGGGTGGAATAATCACGAAGGAATTGTGATACTGGCAACAGAGTGTGCTTGTTACAGTAAAATATCTGTGATAATTAAATGACATCCCAATCTCTCCTGATAACTTCAGTAACTTTTTAGTGTGTTTTTTCAGTGCAGAGGGAATAGAATAGCATAGGACTGTTTCAGTTGGAGAGGACATGGAATGACCTGCAGCTCATCCAATTGCCTGACAAATTCAGGGCTAACCAAAAGTTAAAGCATGTAATTAAGGGCATTGTCCAAATGCATCTCAAAACACTTGACAGACTTGGGGCATCAGCCACCTCTGAGAAGTCTGTTCCAGAGTTTTACCACCTTCTCATTAAATAATTTTTTCCTAATGTCCAGCATAAACCTCCCCTGGTCCAACTTCAAACAATTCCCCCCCCCCGCCTCTTGTCACTGGATCTAAGGGAGAAAAAATGAGCCCATCGCTTCGTGTCCTCTCCTCAGGAAGCAACCCACCACCTGTAGAGAACAAGGAGGTTGCCCTTCAGACTTCTCTCTCAGCTAGACAAACGAAGAGTCTATTCCTTAGCTGTTCCTTGTAAGACAAAGCCCAGTCACCAGCTTTGTTTCCCTCTTCTGCACACGTTCAAAGACCTTCATGTCCTTAGATTGTGGGGCCCCAAAATGCACACAGTGGTCAAGGTGAGGCTGCACCTGCATAATACAGTGGGATAATCCCATGTTTTGGGCAGTTGTTTGTGCTGTGTTGATACACCCCAGGAAGCACTTTTTCCTTTTGGCTGCCCTAGCATACTGGCTGTTTTACCAGCAGAATTTTTTTCTGCAGTGCTGCTCTCCAGCCACTCCTCTCCCAGTTTATACTTGTGCCAGCATTACCCCATCCCAGGTGCAGAATCCAGCATTTGTTCTTAATTTTCATCTCATCAATCACTGCCCATGCTCCAATCTATCTAGATCCTTCTGCAAGGCCTCCTCCTCAGAGTAAACAGCACTTGGTAGATTAGATCATCATCAAACTTGCTAATGGTACATTCATCTGCTGCATCAAGACAGTTAACTATATTAAACAGAAAAATGTGTGTCTGATTTTCCCCTCATTTCTCTTATGAAGCAACCAGCTTTTTGTGGCCATAAGTATCAAGAATGTCACCCCAAAACATTTTAATTCCCAGATGTGTTGCCTCTTTTTTCAAGTTCATTGCAATTTTGGTGGCCTTTTACAGAACCAAGGGCACATGTATTTTTGCAGGAAAATCATAGAATGCATCAGGTTGGAAGGCACCCTCAAAGGTTATCTTGTCCAACTGCCCTGCAGTGAGCAGGGACATCTCCAACTAGATAGGTTCCTTAGAGCCCCTTGAGGTTTGACCTTGAATGTCTGCAGGGTGGGGCCTCTACTACATCTCTGGGCATCCTGTTCCAGTATTTCACTATCTTCAGTGTGAAGAACTTCACAGAATCACAGAATGTTAGGGTTTGGAAGGGACCTCAAGAGACCATCCAGTCCAACCTGGATCACCTATACCAGATCACACAGGAATGCACCCAGGTGGGTCTTGAACATCTCCAGAGACTTAGGCTCCACACCCCCACTGGGCAGCCAGTTCCAGAGTTCCATCACCCTTCATCCTTATATCCAATCTAAATCTACCCTAGTCCAGTTTAAAACCATTGTCCTTCATCCTGTCACTCTAAGCCCTTCTAAACAGTCCTTCCCCAGCTTTCCTGTAAATACAGAACTATAGCTCTAATGTCTCCCTGGTGCCTTCTCATCTCCAGGCTGAACAGGCCAAATTTGTTCAGCCTGTCCTCACAGAAGTGCTTCAGCCCTCTCATCATCTTGGTGGCCCTCCTCTGGACCTTTCCAGCAGGTTCATGTCTGTAATGTGGTGGGTTGAAAATTCACCCCCAACATTAACTTTGCCAGACCAGCTCAGCTGGAATCAAATGAAAGCTGTATTCACAAGCCAAACTACAATCTACAATGAAATGCAATGAATATGTACAAATACACAGTATTTACAATATTTACAGGTATTTAAAATTATCAAGCAATGATCAAAAATCAATCAAAAAAGCACAAGGACCCCTCTGGCCAAAAGACTGTGGAAGAAGCTGTAATGGCTTCTCCCTTCTGCCTCCCCCTTGTGCAAAGGAAAGAGACAAAGAAGCAGAGGTACATTAAATTCAGCTAAAGTAAAAGTGATGCAGCCAAGGTCAAGCATAAACAAGTTAGTATCTCCCAGGCCCAAGTGAGAAGAGAGAGCAAAATATTGTTTTGGGAACCAAATCTTACGGAAAATATCCCTCCAATGGAATTGTTTAGAATAATCTTTATTTTCCTTTTTACACCCAAGAGTGAGTCATTTACATTTTTACTACTTTCTGCTCAAGATCTGTGAAAAATTTTAAAGGCATAGTCTAAAACTACCACAATGCCTCTCATGTTGAGGGCCCAAGAGCTGGACGTAGCTGTCCAGGTGAGGTCTCTCCAAGGCAGAATGACAGAATCTCCTCTCTTGATCTGCTGGCCACACTTTTTTTGATGCAGCCCAGGAAGCAACTGGCTACCTGTGTTACAGGTGTGCATCTCTGGCTCATGTCCAGCTTCTTGTCCACCAATACCCCCAAGTCCTTTTCCTCAGGGCTGCTCTCAGTCCCATCATCCCTCAGCATATGTTGATAATGAGGATTTCCATGACCCAGGTAAAGGACCTTGCATGCAGTGTTGTTGAACGTCATGAGGTTGTCCTGAACTGCTCTCTATAGCCTGTCTAGGTCTCTTTGGATGGCATCCCATCCTTCAGTCTTGTCAATGGCATCACTCAGCTTGACATCATCTACAAATTTACTGAGTATGCACTCAGTCTCACTGTTGGTAATCCTTGGTGGAGATACTGAATAGCACTGGTCCCAGTATGGACCTCTGAGGGACAGCACTTGTCACCAGGCTCCATCTGGACATCAAGCCATTGAGCACTACCCTCTGGATGTGACCATCCAACCCATACCCACTGAACGGTCCACCCATCAAATCCATAACTCTTCCCTTTAGAGAGAAGGATGTTGTGTGGGACTGTGTCAAAATCTTTACAGAAGTCCAGATAAATTACATGTGTTGGTCCTCCCTTGTCCAGTAATGTAGTAACTCCACTGTAGAAAGCCACTAAGTTTGTGACACAGGACTTGCCCTTGGTGAAGCCAAGCTGGCTGTCCTCCATGTGCTTTAGCAGAGCTTCAAGAAGGATCTATTCCATGATCTCCCTGTGCACAGAGGCAAGGCTGACAGGTCAGTAATTTCCAGGGTCCTTTTTTCAACCCTTCTTAAAAATGGGCACAGTAATTCCCTTTTTCCAGTTACCAGTGACTTCACCTGGCTGCCAGGACTTTTCAGTTTCTTGGAGAGTGGCTTTGCACTGTCTGCTTTTCCTAGCCTTTTACTCTCTGATGGTTAATCACCTTAATAACTCCTTTTTTTTCCAATGAAAAGTAGTCATGAGTGAATTAAGGTGAGGGAAAGCACCTTGCGAGACCTACTGTTTGTGAACAGAGAAGGACTTGTGGGTGATGTGATGGTTGGAGACTGTCTTGGGCACAGCAATCACAAAATGATAGAATTCGCAGTTGTTGGAGAAGAGGAGAGTCAGCAGAACTGCCATCTTGGACTTCCAGTGAGCAGACTTCGGCCTGTTTCAGCAACTGGTTGACAGAGTCCCTTGGGAGGCAGTCCTGAAGGGCCAGGGAGTCCAGGAAGGCTGGACAGTGTTCAAAAAGGCAGTCTCAAAAGTGCAGGAGCAGACCATCCCTATGTGCAAAAAGAAAGGTTGGTGGGGAAGAAGGTCAGCCTGGATGAATAGAGAGATTCAGTTGCAGCTCAGGGAAGAAGGAGAATTTATGGTCTTTGGAAAAAGGGGCAAGCCACTCAGGAAGACTACAAAGTTGTTGCAAAGTTCTGAGAGAACTGGTTGATGTTGTTGCTGTACCACTCCTCACAATTTTTGAAGTATCGTGGAGAACAGGAGAGATGCCTGAGGACTGGAGGAAAGCCAATGTCACTCCAGTCTTCAAAAATGGCAAGAAGAAAGACCCAGAAAATTATAGACCAGTCAGCCTCACCTCCATGCCTGGAAAAGTGATGGAGCACCTCATTCTGGAAGCTGTCTCTAAGCATATTGAAGAAAAAATTTTATCAAGAGCAGCCAGCATGGATTTACCAAAGCAGAACCTAGTTTGACTAATCTGATAACATGTGATGCCCTGTCTGAATGAACTGATGGAGAGCAGTGGATGTACTCCAGGGATCAATACTGGGTCCAGTCCTGGTCAGCATCTTCACCAACAACTAAGAGTGGTAGTAAATGGAGTTAAATGCAGTTGGCAGCTGATCACAAGTGGTGATCCTCTGGCCTTAGCACTGGGGCCAGGTCTTTTTAAAATCTTTATCAATTATCTGGATGAGGGGATTGAGTTCCCCCTCAGTAAGTTTGCAGATGACATTAAGTTGGAAGGGAGTGTTGATCTGCTCAAAGGTAGGAAGGTTCCACAGAGGGAACTGGACAGGCTCAATTGAGGGACCATGGCCAGTGGTATGATGTCCAGCAAGGCCAAGTGCCTGGTCCTACACTTGGGTCACCACAACCCCATGCAGCATTACAGGCTTGGGGAAGAATGGCTGGAAAGCTGCCCAGCAGAGAAAGACCCTGGAGGTGTTGATCAACAGCCAGCTGAATATGAACCAGCAGTGTGCCCAGGTGGCCAAGAAGACCAGCAGCATCCTGGCTTGTATCAGGAGCAGTGTGAGCAGCAGGAGCAGGGAAGTGATTGTCCCCCTGTACTCAGCACTGGTGAGGCCACAGCTTAAGTGCTGTGTTTGGTTTTGGGGCCCTCACTGCAAAAAAGACACTGAGGTTCTGAAGCAGGTCTATAGAAGGGCAACGAAGCCAATGAAGGGTCTGGAGAACAAGTCTTCTGAGAAGCTGAGAAGGGAACTGGGGTTGTTTAGCCTGGAAGAGGCTGAGGGGGGACCATATTTCTTTCCACAGCTACCTTACAGGAGTTTGCAGCAAGGTGGGTGTCAGCCTCTTCCTTCCAGGAACATGTGATACGAAAAGAAAAGAGAAGAGAGCAAAAGAAAAATCGACAGGCTCAGCTGGGCTCATAGTTGCAAGGTCTTTATGTGCTCGCAACAGCAGAGAGCGCTGTGTCATTAGCAGGAGTTTCCATTTAGAAAAGCAAAGGCACAGTTCATTTCCACCTGCTGTGATAAGCACGAAGTCAAAACTGATGCTTCAGCTGCTCCAGCACTCCTCTCTATTGCCAAAGAATGCATTTAAAAACAAATTTTAAAAAGATGCAGCAAAGTTGCCATGCAGCAAAATCCAACATAAAACCTGTTTGTGTGAAAGAGAAGAGCAGTGATTAGAAGCACAATCAGCACTATCTCATGAATAAATTGCAAGTAGATACTTTTGGGGGCTGCAAAGAAGAAATGGTCTGTGGAAGTTCTTCCTGTTAAGGATTGCTGCTGAGAAAGGTGACTTGAGCACGAGGTTAATAAAAATGGACTTGAGAAAATGAGGGTCAGAAGAGTATCCCTAGCAAATCCTTACGAATAGGAGGAGAGGCATTCCAGACACAGTTCTGGTGCTGGGAGAGAGTGTACATTTTTGTTTTCTTGCATCTCTTTCTTAAGATACTTCTTGCAGCTGCTGTCAGGGTTGATTTCAGGGCAATAGATTCAGAAAAAGCATTCCTCATATGGCAGTGGTAAATCATAAACCAGGATTCTGGATTCTTTAGCCAATGTCCCCAGCATAAGGCATGCCAATTTACAAGCTGTGACCAGTTCAGAGCTCCTCTTACAGGACAATCAGGGTCAAAGTGTTTCCAAGGAGCAGTGAAGCAGAGCAAGATGAAATAGACCTGAAAGTCAAAGCTTTAGAACAGTCCACACAAGAAACTTTCACTGGCCATCTTCAGTTTTATGTATTTTCCCTGAGGAACAATCCCTCTACAAAAGTCACTCACACATCAGAAAAGAATAGAAGATTTAAAATAACTTATTTCCTTGGGAAAAAAAATAAATCTGAGATTCTGGAAGTACTGCTGAGCTCTGGAGTCAAATGTTTCCAAATACCCACCTGAGATTCAGATGTGCCAAATTTCCATCTGACATTGGCATGAATATGTTTCAACTCCACAAAGTCTGGTCAAGAAACTTTTCAAATACCAGGAGATGAAAACTGCATCAGTTCTGGAGAAAAAATATAGAATAGAATCATAGGATGCACTGTGTTGGAAGGGCCCTCTAGAAATCATCTAGCCCCCTCCTCAGTAAGCAGGGACATCCTCAACTAGATCAGGTTTCTCAGAGCCCCAACAAGCCTGACCTTGAATGACTCCAGGAATGGGGTCTCCACCACCTCCCTGGGCAACTTGTTTCAGTGTTGCACCATGAAAATGTCCCAGAAAATCAAAGACAGTTGCTAACAGATAAGATTTCTTTTACAAAATTTGCTGTTTCTGCAAGTGTGCTGCTTCAAATATTAGTTTGCTTTAGCCAAATTACAGTTTACCTCGCTTAGACAAAGGCATTCTAGAGTCAGGACAAAACCAGAAAGGTAAAGCCAGCCTCTAGACTCAATGTTGTGTTTTATCATTAATTTCTGCTAAAAGGCATGTCGCTTTCCTGAAAGGGTGGGTTTGTGCCTTTTTCTTAGATTACCTGGCCTGGAATTTTTAGTTACAGCAACTGCATGGGAGCTGGGGATGACAGCATGATCATTTAGCTGGATGGCTTCTGTCAATACCCAACATCCATGATTAGTGACTCACACGTTCATTTTTCATTAGGAAATCAAAGCCAAGAGTGTGTCAAGAGCCTGGTAGGCCAAGTAAAGCAAGCCCAAATTTCGCTGGAGTTGTGTGCTAGAAAACAACTGTTGCTGTCCACAACTACCTGAGGGGAGGTTGTAGGCAGGAGGGGGTTGGTCTCTTCTCCCAGGCAACCAGCAGCAGAACAAGAGGACACAGTCTCAAGTTGTGCCAGGGGAGGTATAGGCTGGATATTAGGAGGAAGTTCTTCACAGAGAGAGTGATTGCCCATTGGAATGAGCTGCCCAGGGAGGTGGTGGAGTCACCGTCCCTAGAGATGTTCAAGAGGAGACTGGATGAGGCACTTAGTGCCATGGTCTAGTTGATTGCTTAGGGCTGGGAGATCGGTTGGACTAGATGATCTTGGAGGTCTCTTCCAACCTGGTTGATTCTATGATAACAATTTTCATTGCTAAAGGAAAGAACAAGAGACAGAACACCTCAAGGAAACATTTCAAGTCTCTATGTTTTTCACAAGGAGAAGAAGCTACTGTCTAGGCCTAGCACTGAGTATCTCTCTTTATGGATGCACTGGAACCTTCCTGTTCTGTACCCAGTGACTCAGAGGCTGGACTGTTCTCACTAGCTTCTCTTCTCCCAGTGTAGGAATCATCACCCAGTAGGAATAGTTTTGCAAAGAACTTAACTGGATGGACCATATTCCAAGTAAGTGCTGGATAGCTGGAAATATTCCCTAAGAATTTTCCATCTGCATTGTTTTTTGTGTGTTTTCCATCTGCATTGTTTTTAGACAGAAAGAATCAGGATCATCTCCAACAAGCACCCCTTAGCAGCTTTTTCTACCCCCCAGCTCTGAGACTGGCATCCAAATGGGGAGCTGAATGTTGCTCTTTCTTTCCTGAGGTTTACTCCAAGGTAGAAGATCAATTTAAGCTCTTTGATAACAGCATACAGCTATTTATCATTCTTGTTTTTTAAGAGCTCATAATCCTTTGCATCTCCCTTTGGACTGCACTTTGGATGGGCTTTGGCTCACTCTATGGGTACTGTTTACAAGAACTGAAATAATTTGGAGAAAGAAGGAAGGGGTACTACCTACAGAACAAAGAAGTCTGTGTGTGCCCGTGAAGGAATAACTGTGTTTGCTTTCAAGAGAGCTAAAAAAAAGGTAGGGAACTTCCCTAGCTCCTGTGTTCTTGTTTCTGTCACCCATGCGTCCTTGGGTCCAAGTCATTACTTAGTCACTTCTTATTCTCCCATTTGTAGCTAGAAAATGAGGTGGGTTTACTAATATATGTGTGGTGCTTTGTTCTGTCAATTTTCACAACTCTCATAGTGATATTTTGGTTTCCATCCTCAAGTTTAAAACATGTAATTCCCAGCTGCATTCCTGTGACTAAGGTAAACACATTAGTCCAGTGACTGTTCTCAGTAGTTAATGGCTCTGACCTACTTTTCATTGTGTACTTGTTAATTTATTCTTGCACTCTCCTGCATTTATGTAATGGCACAATATCCCCCAAAATGCAGATGAACCTTCCTGATAAGTGGTGGGATGTTTCTGTGGCCCCTCTACAACCTTCTACTATCTAGATTATAATTTGTCCAAGACTTAAAAGTTCCTTAGCTCTGGGAGGCTCTTGTAGAAAAAAAAGCATTCAGTAATTAGGGGATAAAAACAAAATTGCAATGATCCATGTTGCTACAGCTGAAGGAACTACTGTTTGCCATCTGAGTAATGAACTGTCCATGAGGGACCTCTCAGATGGCTTTACTTAAGAAATAAAATGCATCTTTTCAACCAGCTTCAGGAAGGATCTGGGCACATCATGTTCTAGGACAGAGACACACCTTGGTACAGGAGTCACAGCCAGAGATTTCCACTGAGAAAAGGTGGTGTAGAGCTGCTTTCCCTTTGCTGGAGGAGATTCACGCAGCACCTCCCCAGAGAAATTAGGTTTTCACAGCAATGAAAACTCAAAAAAGAAATTAAACACTCAATACAGTCCATAAAGAAATAGCAAAGATAAAAGAGAAAGAATTCACATAGGACGGTATTACCTAGTCTCTGATCATACAGTTAGAAAATGGCAATCAAAACAAATGGTTATACTCCACAGCTCTAAATATTACCTTGATGTTCACTGGGAAGGTGCCAGACTGTAAAGGTTTGAAAACTAATTCCCATAGGACACCTGAAAGTACTAGCAGATGAAAATGTCAATGTGAATCCGGTGCAAAAAGATTCATCTTAGAGCAGGGGCTTGCTTTTATATTCTTCTATTCATATATATGTATATGTATGTATAATTTCCTTAATTTGCTTAAAGCTAACATGCATTCCTTTTAGTAGGAAATTATCTTAATATGTGTAAAGCAGAGATAACTTCTAGCTGTTTTAAAGTCAGACTGATTTGCTGACCTTTCCGCAATGGACACACAATACATTCCTCATTTCCAGTTTTTACTTTGATACATTCCAGTAATCTGACTTCCAGCTTTGCTTAAATCTTCTACATTTCTTTCACAGTGATTTCATCTACTTTAACGTGGTCTCATAGTGTTAATATAGAAAGCTCTAAAGTGAGTTATTTAATTGAATAGAAATAGGGAGTATCAGCATGCATGACCAATCCCTCTATCATCAGGGGAAACCCAAGCTCTGCATGTATCTGTGCCTTTGCAGGTCTATAACAGGGCAAAGACTCCCTTTATATGCTTAAAGAAAAAAAAAAAGGAGTGTAGAAATCCAGAATTTTTTTTCTCAAGACTCAGGGATGACCCAACCTACCTTAAATCACCCACAAGGCACAGTGACCTGCAACTTCTGCCCATTCCAGCACCCTTGGGACTCTCCAAGGCTCCAAGGGTACCAAGACTTACAAAGCTGCAAGCTCAGAAAAAATGAAATGTGGTATAAAGATATGTTCAACGATCTTTGCCAACTGCACTCCAGATACTGTGTGGAATGATGCCTTATCCAGGTTATTCACTTCCCAGAGCCAAGGTGACCCTGATGAGGAGGACTGTCATAAGCAAAAATATGATTTACATTTTGTAGCTAAGAGGCCCCCTGAAAGAAAACTGATAGGAAAGCTGCAAACAGCTCTTTTGTGGCTCTCCTTCTTCAGATGTTCACACTGAGCCTGGGCACAGCTGGGTATTCAACCCAAAGTATTACTCAAATTAATGGCATGCAATTTTTTAAACAAAGCAGTCTCTGTTCATGGGAAGAGCAAAGCTGGCCTGTGAGTTTCCCTCCTGCAGATATCTTTAAAGGTAAATACTGTGACTATATTTTTAGAACAAATACAAAACACCAGGATAAAATGGGAGTAGTGAAATGCCATATGTTCTGCACCCACCACAGACAAACTAGAATTTGACTTTTAAAAGGTTTTAGTCTTCTTACATTTGCATGATTGCCATTGACATACATCTAAAATTGAACAAAATTAAATGACATGATTTTATAAGATCACCTTTTTTCTTTTAGGACAGAAAGTAGTTTTCAGCGTGGAACAAGACTTCCCATTTAGAAGTAACATGGGAAGACAGATCCGGATAATACACCATCGCAGGAACTGAAACTTGTTGCAGAAACTATTTTTAAATAAAGTCTTCATAAGTCATTTTATTTGTTTTGGCTGAGATGGAGCTAATTCTCCTCAAAGCATCTTTCTACTGCTGTGTTTTGCAGTGATAACACACTGGTGTTTTGGCTACTGCTGAGTTGAGCACCAAGGCTGTGCTTTTCCAACACTTCCCCGCCCCACATGTACGCTGAGGGGTGGGCAAAATCTTGAAAGGGGACACAGCCAGACTAGCTGACCCAAACTGGCCAAAGGGGTATTCCATGCAATATGATGTCAGCTCAAATGTAGGAACTAAGTGAAAGAAGGAAGTGTGGCGATATTTGTCCATGGCATCTGTCCTTCAGAGTAACCGTTGTGTGTAGAGACCTGCTTCTGAGACCGACCACCGTCTGATGATGGGAAGTAGAGAATAACATCTCTCTTCCCTTTTGCTTTCCATGCACAGCCTTTGCTTGTCATTGTACCCCTGTACACAGCACTGGTTAGGCCACACCTTGAGTACTGTGTCCAGTTCTGGGCCCCTCAGTTTAGGAAAGATGTTGAATTGCTGCAGCATGTCCAGAGAAGGGTGACGAGGCTGGTGAGAGGCCTTGAGCACAAGCCCTATGAGGAGAGGCTGAGGGAGCTGGGACTGTTTAGCCTGGAGAAGAGAAGGCTCAGGGGAGACCTCATTGCTGTCTACAACTACCTGAAGGGAGGTTGTAGCCAGGAGGGGGTTGGTCTCTTCTCCCAGGCAACCAGCACCAGAACAACAGGACACAGTCTCAAGCTGCGCCAGGGGAGGTTTAGGCTGGAGGTGAGGAGAAAGTTCTTCACAGAGAGAGTGGTTGGCCATTGGAATGTGCTGCCCAGGGAGGTGGTGGAGTCACCATCCCTGGAGGTGTTCAAGAGGGGATTGGACGTGGCACTTGGTGCCATGGTTTAGATAGCCATGAGGTTTAGGGTGACAGGTTGGACTCGATGATCCTTGAGGTCTCTTCCAACCTTCTTTATTCTATTCTATTCTATTCTATTCTATTCTATTCTATTCTATTCTATTCTATTCTATTCTATTCTATTCTATTCTATTCTATTCTATTCTATTCTATTCTATTCTATTCTTAGATGGCGTCTATCTTATTGCTAGCTTTTGTTATACTTTCCCCTCTCCCCTGTCCATCTAAGAAGGGAAGTGATAGAATGGCTTTGGTGGGCATTTGGCCCCTAGCCAAGGCCAAACCACCACAGTGATGAGAACAATCCCAAGTGAAACAACACTGATTCATTTCTTCACGATTCAGGAAAAACACTACAGACTAAAAATGCTGGAGGGAGAGGGCACGTTAAAATAACAGAAAAGTTAACACACAAATACGTAAATGAAAGATAGTAGATGACTACAGGGGGGACTGCAGTAGGGATTTGGGACACTCAGCAAAGACAGCTTCAGCCTGGTTGAGATTTTCCCAGGTGTCTGGAGCACCAGAAAGTCTCTTTGAAGCTATTTCTGAACAGTGAGTTTATTTGGGCACCCCCCATTACCTCCAGAAGGAGTCTTTTTCCTTCCACTGTCTGTAGGGAGACTCTGGAGATTAGGTGGCTGGGCTGAAGATGGCTGTGGTGAGTACTCCTCACAAAAGCGTTTAAAATAGATTCTAAAAGAGAAGACTGCACAGAGATCTTTCTGGGCAAAAGGAAGGTCAACAAAGCCCTCAGTGTACTGTAATATATTGGGGTTCAGTGTCTGGGTTGCAGCTAGCCTTTTCAGACACAAATGTACTTTTCTAAAATAAATCAATTTGCATGGGTGATAGCTTTATTTTGTCCATTCCAGAAAAAGATGAACACACTGACTGATAAAGTAGAGATCCAAATCCAGCCCTCAGATTCCAGGAAAAAGTCTTCAAATTCCTTCTGCAATAGTTTCAGCCCAGCACATTTGGCAGCCTGGAGAGCAAACCCGATGAAGTATTCCCTGTTTGTTACCAGGGACAGGACATGAGACCATGGATATTTTGCTGATGTAGAATAGCAGTTACATTCTGAGTTTTGGGATGTAGGTTGTTTTTTCTTATGAGATGTTGGAGAATGAATTCCCATGTGCTATGTGGGAATTAGAGCTCCTCTTGCACTTCCCATCAGAGTTAAGACTCTGGCTTGGTGTCAAAACATCCCTTCCTCTCTGTTACATGCTGTGTCAGTAAGTAGCTGCTTTTTGCCTTAGCCTGATGTGAACTTCAGGGCATGCTTGGAGGTAATCCTGCTACTGCCACTGTAAATTCAGATGCTTTATAACGTTTAATTTTTCTCTTGCTATTATCTTCCTTCATGTATTTTAAGATACTGGAGATCCTGGAGGCACTGTGCCAATTTTCCCCTCATCCTAGATTTACCCCAGTGTAATCTCATGGCCTGTACTTTTGACCCACACAGCTGAGGTCAGATGCAACGTAAAGGAATGATGTGGAAGCAGCTGTGGAGAGAAATGTGAGAGCTCTTCTGCATGGGATCCCACAGTAACATAGCTTTTGTTATAAAAATACTACTGAAACCAAATTTCTGTATTTTCTTTTCTCTTTCTTTCTTTTTTTTTTTTTCCAGGCAGAAGGTGATTAAATCAAACAAATTCTCTTTCCTTGAGTTTCAGAATGAAAACAGAGCAATTTCTTTATTTCTAGAATAAACCAGTCACTCAATTTTACTTTTATAAATGCTGTCTTGTGACTCTGAGTACCTCTTTTTCTTTCTTCTTTGGCTTTTCTAGTTCTAGGCTTTGAGAAAGGAAAATAAAGTATTACGATAAACAAAGAGGGAGCAATAAGAAAACTGCTTATCATTACAATTTGAAGGAGGTACTGATTTTCATGTCTTATGGTGTATTAAAGTTTGAAAAATGTGGGTGTGGGGTTATTGTAAAAATAAAGTCTACTCTGTATGCAAATTGTTGCCTGGGATACCGTTCCTCATTAAAATTGCTGGATAGCCCTGCTGTATTGCCACAGGCTGTTCACAGTATTTGCATTGTTCTGTATCCACATGAAAGTTAAGCTTTTAAAAGTAGCCTAGATACCTGGTAAACCTGGTATTTATTTACCAGTCTGATTATACAGAGTCCAAAGATGACATTCCAGGGAGGCCACTGCTCTAACACTTTAATAGTCAGTGGGCAGAGTACTTCTTCGGATTTATCAGCAGTAATATTTTAGAGGATTTAGAGGTTCATTTCATGGAGTGCTTACTTTGTGGCATCTTCCTTGCACCCCTCCTGCCATATGTAAAACTCAGTACTTTGTTTAGATTTTGCTTTAAAATGAGGGGTTTTATGAGCGTGCATAGATACAATGCAGACATTTTGCAGTTGAGTAAGACACAGTGTGATGGGTGAGTCAAAGAGACAGCTTGACCAAACAACAGGGGGAAATGGGCTGTTTGCGAGTCATGCAAAAAAGACGTTTATCCTGAAATGAAAAAGTTCAGTGGGACCTCAGTTAGCTCAAGCTAACACCCACTAAAGGACAAACCATGCAGGACACACTCCGGGTCCAGCTAGCAGCGTGCAAAGTGGTGGGGATGCTATGGGACAAATCCAAGGATGTCGCTGCATCCATATCGACACCTGTGTGCTGCCGCCACCCTATGTGGGTGCAAAGCATTAAAAAGCAAGTGCTCGTCAGCTGCACAGGCACAGACATACGCGCAGCAACAGCCCCACAGCACCCGGCCCGGGCTGGGCGTGACGCGCCGCCCGCCGCCTACCCGCCTGAGGGACTCAGCTAACAGCGCCCCTCGCCTGCCGGGGCTACTCAGGCATCAACGTCCCGCTCCTCCCGCCGCCACCACGCCTTCTCTAGACACGCCCCCTCGCTGCCAGAAAGAGGAGGGGCGCTGATGAGTGAAAACGGCTGCGGCCAGTGATGAGGGGTGCGGCGGGGAGGCGGCACTATAGAAATGGCCGGCGGCGGGGCGGAGTCAATTGCGTGCGCCGGATACTGGGCCGCGCGCTACTGTGGCTGCTGCCGGCTACCCCCGGCCGCCGCCCACCTGAGGAGAGCCGTAGGAAGTGTTGCCGCTGCTGGCAGCTGCAGCCGCGGGCTCCAGGTCCAGACGGGAGGCGGCCAGAGCCATGCTGGGCAGCGGGGCCAAGGCGACCAAGCCTTCCTTCGTGTCCTACATCAGCCCAGAGGTGCGGGGTTGGCGGGGCGAGCGCGGCTCTTGAGGGGACCTGTGCGGGGCGTAGGTGGGGGAGCTGTCAGGCGGCCACAGCCCTGGACCTTAGAGTGGCGGGGAGCCCTCCGGCGGGCCCGGTGTTGAGGTCTCCTCAGGGCGGCGGAGAGCCCTCCGGCGGGCCCGGTGTGAGGTCTCCTCAGGGCGGCGGAGAGCCCTCCGGCGGGCCCGGTGTGAGGTCTCCTCAGGGCGGCGGGGAGCCCTCCGGCGGGCCCGGTGTGAGGTCTCCTCAGGGCGGCGGGGAGCCCTCCGGCGGGCCCGGTGTGAGGTCTCCTCAGGGCGGCGGGGAGCCCTCCGGCGGGCCCGGTGTGAGGTCTCCTCAGGGCGGCGGGGAGCCCTCCGGCGGGCCCGGTGTGAGGTCTCCTCAGGGCGGCGGGGAGCCCTCCGGCGGGCCCGGTGTGAGGTCTCCTCAGGGCGGCGGGGAGCCCTCCGGCGGGCCCGGTGTTGAGGTCTCCTCAGGGCGGCGGGGAGCCCTCCGGCGGGCCCGGTGTTGAGGTCTCCTCAGGGCGGCGGAGAGCCCTCCGGCGGGCCCGGTGTTGAGGTCTCCTCAGGGCGGCGGGGAGCCCTCCGGCGGGCCCGGTGTGAGGTCTCCTCAGGGCGGCGGGGAGCCCTCCGGCGGGCCCGGTGTTGAGGTCTCCTCAGGGCGGCGGGGAGCCCTCCGGCGGGCCCGGTGTTGAGGTCTCCTCAGGGCGGCGGGGAGCCCTCCGGCGGGCCCGGTGTTGAGGTCTCCTCAGGGCGGCGGGGAGCCCTCCGGCGGGCCCGGTGTGAGGTCTCCTCAGGGCGGCGGAGAGCCCTCCGGCGGGCCCGGTGTGAGGTCTCCTCAGGGCGGCGGGGAGCCCTCCGGCGGGCCCGGTGTGAGGTCTCCTCAGGGCGGCGGGGAGCCCTCCGGCGGGCCCGGTGTGAGGTCTCCTCAGGGCGGCGGGGAGCCCTCCGGCGGGCCCGGTGTGAGGTCTCCTCAGGGCGGCGGGGAGCCCTCCGGCGGGCCCGGTGTGAGGTCTCCTCAGGGCGGCGGGGAGCCCTCCGGCGGGCCCGGTGTGAGGTCTCCTCAGGGCGGCGGGGAGCCCTCCGGCGGGCCCGGTGTTGAGGTCTCCTCAGGGCGGCGGGGAGCCCTCCGGCGGGCCCGGTGTTGAGGTCTCCTCAGGGCGGCGGGGAGCCCTCCGGCGGGCCCGGTGTTGAGGTCTCCTCAGGGCGGCGGGGAGCCCTCCGGCGGGCCCGGTGTTGAGGTCTCCTCAGGGCGGCGGGGAGCCCTCCGGCGGGCCCGGTGTTGAGGTCTCCTCAGGGCGGCGGGGAGCCCTCCGGCGGGCCCGGTGTTGAGGTCTCCTCAGGGCGGCGGGGAGCCCTCCGGCGGGCCCGGTGTTGAGGTCTCCTCAGGGCGGCGGGGAGCCCTCCGGCGGGCCCGGTGTTGAGGTCTCCTCAGGGCGGCGGGGAGCCCTCCGGCGGGCCCGGTGTTGAGGTCTCCTCAGGGCGGCGGGGAGCCCTCCGGCGGGCCCGGTGTTGAGGTCTCCTCAGGGCGGCGGGGAGCCCTCCGGCGGGCCCGGTGTTGAGGTCTCCTCAGGGCGGCGGGGAGCCCTCCGGCGGGCCCGGTGTTGAGGTCTCCTCAGGGCGGCGGGGAGCCCTCCGGCGGGCCCGGTGTTGAGGTCTCCTCAGGGCGGCGGGGAGCCCTCCGGCGGGCCCGGTGTTGAGGTCTCCTCAGGGCGGCGGGGAGCCCTCCGGCGGGCCCGGTGTTGAGGTCTCCTCAGGGCGGCGGGGAGCCCTCCGGCGGGCCCGGTGTTGAGGTCTCCTCAGGGCGGCGGGGAGCCCTCCGGCGGGCCCGGTGTTGAGGTCTCCTCAGGGCGGCGGGGAGCCCTCCGGCGGGCCCGGTGTTGAGGTCTCCTCAGGGCGGCGGGGAGCCCTCCGGCGGGCCCGGTGTTGAGGTCTCCTCAGGGCGGCGGGGAGCCCTCCGGCGGGCCCGGTGTTGAGGTCTCCTCAGGGCGGCGGGGAGCCCTCCGGCGGGCCCGGTGTTGAGGTCTCCTCAGGGCGGCGGGGAGCCCTCCGGCGGGCCCGGTGTTGAGGTCTCCTCAGGGCGGCGGGGAGCCCTCCGGCGGGCCCGGTGTTGAGGTCTCCTCAGGGCGGCGGGGAGCCCTCCGGCGGGCCCGGTGTTGAGGTCTCCTCAGGGCGGCGGGGAGCCCTCCGGCGGGCCCGGTGTTGAGGTCTCCTCAGGGCGGCGGGGAGCCCTCCGGCGGGCCCGGTGTTGAGGTCTCCTCAGGGCGGCGGGGAGCCCTCCGGCGGGCCCGGTGTTGAGGTCTCCTCAGGGCGGCGGGGAGCCCTCCGGCGGGCCCGGTGTTGAGGTCTCCTCAGGGCGGCGGGGAGCCCTCCGGCGGGCCCGGTGTTGAGGTCTCCTCAGGGCGGCGGGGAGCCCTCCGGCGGGCCCGGTGTTGAGGTCTCCTCAGGGCGGCGGGGAGCCCTCCGGCGGGCCCGGTGTTGAGGTCTCCTCAGGGCGGCGGGGAGCCCTCCGGCGGGCCCGGTGTTGAGGTCTCCTCAGGGCGGCGGGGAGCCCTCCGGCGGGCCCGGTGTTGAGGTCTCCTCAGGGCGGCGGGGAGCCCTCCGGCGGGCCCGGTGTTGAGGTCTCCTCAGGGCGGCGGGGAGCCCTCCGGCGGGCCCGGTGTTGAGGTCTCCTCAGGGCGGCGGGGAGCCCTCCGGCGGGCCCGGTGTTGAGGTCTCCTCAGGGCGGCGGGGAGCCCTCCGGCGGGCCCGGTGTTGAGGTCTCCTCAGGGCGGCGGGGAGCCCTCCGGCGGGCCCGGTGTTGAGGTCTCCTCAGGGCGGCGGGGAGCCCTCCGGCGGGCCCGGTGTTGAGGTCTCCTCAGGGCGGCGGGGAGCCCTCCGGCGGGCCCGGTGTTGAGGTCTCCTCAGGGCGGCGGGGAGCCCTCCGGCGGGCCCGGTGTTGAGGTCTCCTCAGGGCGGCGGGGAGCCCTCCGGCGGGCCCGGTGTTGAGGTCTCCTCAGGGCGGCGGGGAGCCCTCCGGCGGGCCCGGTGTTGAGGTCTCCTCAGGGCGGCGGGGAGCCCTCCGGCGGGCCCGGTGTTGAGGTCTCCTCAGGGCGGCGGGGAGCCCTCCGGCGGGCCCGGTGTTGAGGTCTCCTCAGGGCGGCGGGGAGCCCTCCGGCGGGCCCGGTGTTGAGGTCTCCTCAGGGCGGCGGGGAGCCCTCCGGCGGGCCCGGTGTTGAGGTCTCCTCAGGGCGGCGGGGAGCCCTCCGGCGGGCCCGGTGTTGAGGTCTCCTCAGGGCGGCGGGGAGCCCTCCGGCGGGCCCGGTGTTGAGGTCTCCTCAGGGCGGCGGGGAGCCCTCCGGCGGGCCCGGTGTTGAGGTCTCCTCAGGGCGGCGGGGAGCCCTCCGGCGGGCCCGGTGTTGAGGTCTCCTCAGGGCGGCGGGGAGCCCTCCGGCGGGCCCGGTGTTGAGGTCTCCTCAGGGCGGCGGGGAGCCCTCCGGCGGGCCCGGTGTTGAGGTCTCCTCAGGGCGGCGGGGAGCCCTCCGGCGGGCCCGGTGTTGAGGTCTCCTCAGGGCGGCGGGGAGCCCTCCGGCGGGCCCGGTGTTGAGGTCTCCTCAGGGCGGCGGGGAGCCCTCCGGCGGGCCCGGTGTTGAGGTCTCCTCAGGGCGGCGGGGAGCCCTCCGGCGGGCCCGGTGTTGAGGTCTCCTCAGGGCGGCGGGGAGCCCTCCGGCGGGCCCGGTGTTGAGGTCTCCTCAGGGCGGCGGGGAGCCCTCCGGCGGGCCCGGTGTTGAGGTCTCCTCAGGGCGGCGGGGAGCCCTCCGGCGGGCCCGGTGTTGAGGTCTCCTCAGGGCGGCGGGGAGCCCTCCGGCGGGCCCGGTGTTGAGGTCTCCTCAGGGCGGCGGGGAGCCCTCCGGCGGGCCCGGTGTTGAGGTCTCCTCAGGGCGGCGGGGAGCCCTCCGGCGGGCCCGGTGTTGAGGTCTCCTCAGGGCGGCGGGGAGCCCTCCGGCGGGCCCGGTGTTGAGGTCTCCTCAGGGCGGCGGGGAGCCCTCCGGCGGGCCCGGTGTTGAGGTCTCCTCAGGGCGGCGGGGAGCCCTCCGGCGGGCCCGGTGTTGAGGTCTCCTCAGGGCGGCGGGGAGCCCTCCGGCGGGCCCGGTGTTGAGGTCTCCTCAGGGCGGCGGGGAGCCCTCCGGCGGGCCCGGTGTTGAGGTCTCCTCAGGGCGGCGGGGAGCCCTCCGGCGGGCCCGGTGTTGAGGTCTCCTCAGGGCGGCGGGGAGCCCTCCGGCGGGCCCGGTGTTGAGGTCTCCTCAGGGCGGCGGGGAGCCCTCCGGCGGGCCCGGTGTTGAGGTCTCCTCAGGGCGGCGGGGAGCCCTCCGGCGGGCCCGGTGTTGAGGTCTCCTCAGGGCGGCGGGGAGCCCTCCGGCGGGCCCGGTGTTGAGGTCTCCTCAGGGCGGCGGGGAGCCCTCCGGCGGGCCCGGTGTTGAGGTCTCCTCAGGGCGGCGGGGAGCCCTCCGGCGGGCCCGGTGTTGAGGTCTCCTCAGGGCGGCGGGGAGCCCTCCGGCGGGCCCGGTGTTGAGGTCTCCTCAGGGCGGCGGGGAGCCCTCCGGCGGGCCCGGTGTTGAGGTCTCCTCAGGGCGGCGGGGAGCCCTCCGGCGGGCCCGGTGTTGAGGTCTCCTCAGGGCGGCGGGGAGCCCTCCGGCGGGCCCGGTGTTGAGGTCTCCTCAGGGCGGCGGGGAGCCCTCCGGCGGGCCCGGTGTTGAGGTCTCCTCAGGGCGGCGGGGAGCCCTCCGGCGGGCCCGGTGTTGAGGTCTCCTCAGGGCGGCGGGGAGCCCTCCGGCGGGCCCGGTGTTGAGGTCTCCTCAGGGCGGCGGGGAGCCCTCCGGCGGGCCCGGTGTTGAGGTCTCCTCAGGGCGGCGGGGAGCCCTCCGGCGGGCCCGGTGTTGAGGTCTCCTCAGGGCGGCGGGGAGCCCTCCGGCGGGCCCGGTGTTGAGGTCTCCTCAGGGCGGCGGGGAGCCCTCCGGCGGGCCCGGTGTTGAGGTCTCCTCAGGGCGGCGGGGAGCCCTCCGGCGGGCCCGGTGTTGAGGTCTCCTCAGGGCGGCGGGGAGCCCTCCGGCGGGCCCGGTGTTGAGGTCTCCTCAGGGCGGCGGGGAGCCCTCCGGCGGGCCCGGTGTTGAGGTCTCCTCAGGGCGGCGGGGAGCCCTCCGGCGGGCCCGGTGTTGAGGTCTCCTCAGGGCGGCGGGGAGCCCTCCGGCGGGCCCGGTGTTGAGGTCTCCTCAGGGCGGCGGGGAGCCCTCCGGCGGGCCCGGTGTTGAGGTCTCCTCAGGGCGGCGGGGAGCCCTCCGGCGGGCCCGGTGTTGAGGTCTCCTCAGGGCGGCGGGGAGCCCTCCGGCGGGCCCGGTGTTGAGGTCTCCTCAGGGCGGCGGGGAGCCCTCCGGCGGGCCCGGTGTTGAGGTCTCCTCAGGGCGGCGGGGAGCCCTCCGGCGGGCCCGGTGTTGAGGTCTCCTCAGGGCGGCGGGGAGCCCTCCGGCGGGCCCGGTGTTGAGGTCTCCTCAGGGCGGCGGGGAGCCCTCCGGCGGGCCCGGTGTTGAGGTCTCCTCAGGGCGGCGGGGAGCCCTCCGGCGGGCCCGGTGTTGAGGTCTCCTCAGGGCGGCGGGGAGCCCTCCGGCGGGCCCGGTGTGAGGTCTCCTCAGGGCGGCGAGAGCCGCCGGGCCAGACGGAGAGAATACGCACGGCTTCCTCCTGTGCTGCCTTTCCTCTCGCCCCTCTCTCGGATTTCACAGCAGTTTTCCGTGGGGAGTTGTGAGGAGCTTTGTGGTGCGGCAGTGGGATGGGGTCGTATTTGTGGCTGCAGTAGGTCTGGTGGGTGTGTTGGTAGATGTGCTGTGCTGGGGTGTTCCATATCTGGTGTCTCGAAGGTGCTTCCCTAAAAACGAGGAGGATGCATCTTGCTTGATGCTTCTCGAGAAAGCTGTAAAAATGTAATTGGCTGGTCACTTTTAAGCTGGTTATTTTTTTCTGGTAGTTCGTTTGAATTGTGTTTGTTTGTGGTTTGGTTGGTTGGTTTGAGGTTTTTTGTAGGGTTTTGTTTGGGATTTTTCTCCTTTTTTTTTTTTTTTCCTTTGGTAAACAATGACCAGATGTCAGGTAGTCATTGTGACTATGCATCTTGTTAGTCAGAACCTTCCAAACTTGTTTTTCTTTATGTTCCTTAATATCGCTTCACTTTCAATGTGTGTGCTTTGTCTTTGTAACCTCTTTGGTTTGCGTTCTGTCATGGTAAAGCCCTGATTCTATTTCATTGACAGCTAGATGTTGAACTTTGGGCTCTATGTATCTTTCATATTGTTCTTCTCCTTGTCCTTTCACTTATTTATGGGAACTTACCTTGGCAGTTTGAAGGGGCTTTAGACTTAGTTTATTGAGGTCCTGTTGTTAACAGATGATATTAAGTCTGTCTTGTTAATCTGTATTCCTTCATTCTTATTCCTGGTATACAGCTGGTTTCTAGGAAGATCAATCTTGAAAGCTAGCCATTTGTGGGGTTGTTTATTTACTCTCCATAGTTCTTTGCAATCCGTGTCAAACTACTTCTTATTTGTTTAGCTCTCTTGAGAGCTTCTTAATGATGAGTTGTGGGTTTTTTTCTGTCCTATTAATTAGTACAGAGTCGGTCATTGATAGGACTGTGGAGAACCCGCTTGTTTTACTCTTCACTGAATTTGAAACAGCAATGCAGTTATCATTGCTTCAATGAGTTGTACTGTTTAAAACTTAATTTTTTTTTTGGTAGTAGCAAGCTTGGCTTTATATGTTGTTCAGACTTATTTCATCAGCTTACTTTAACTTTTTTTGTCTTCCTTGTGTTTTCCATTGAAAATGGATGTAAATGGTAGGTACAAATATTTCTTGATCACCAAATGTATCCCTATGTGAAGTCAGCCTTTCACTTTAGGAAAGTGAGTTGCACAAATATACAGAAAACGGTGTGCTCGAACTGAATTTTTTGAAAGCAAGAACTTCAGTTGTTGAACTTTCTGAAAGATACTGTGCCATTTAAATGAGGAAACTGGATGATTAAAACTTGCTAGGAAAAAAATGGCCAGTGGGAAGTTGTACAGTATATGTAGTGCAGTAAGATTCCAAATAATAAAGAGTACTTTGAAGAGTTACATTCATTGTAGTTATAATAATGTTATTCTGAAACCTGCAGAAAGAATAACAGGGACCTTTAATATTGGAAAATGAGACTCATAATAAAAGTATCCTGATGCATTAGTTTGAAGTCATTCACTCTTTATGTATTCATCCTGCTTTTACCCATCTTTATGCACTTAAGAATTTCATGGACTCTTATCAGAAGTTTTGACATGTAGACCTGACATCTGCCATGGGATTGATGTCTCTTTTTGCACTTTCAAAAGCTCAGTGAAACTGAGATCTGATGCCAGTAGCAAGTAAAGCAAGTTTATCTCCTTGCTCTCCTTTTGACAGCCTATGATTGCCTTAATGGGATGATTACACAGAAAGCTGAAGACTTTAGTGGGTTTTATGAGGATTAAAAATAAAACTTTAGAGATGACAAAGCCTGTGAGGCTGTATGGGGGTCTGGAAAAAGCATGTTGATTAAATATCCTAAAATAAACTGAAATGAGCATCTCTCAAGGAACCTTGTGCTGCATAAAACAACTTTCTGAGCACAAATTTTCTGTACATGTTAACTTCTAGGTAGCTGAGTTTTATAGTTTGAGCTAGACTGACAGACCAGTGGAAACGCTCATCTCTCTTAGTTTGGTCAACCAGAAACTTTCCTTTCATCAAGATGGTGTAACTGCCAAATACTTTGGGAAGTGCATACGTGATGGGTATGTTTGGTGTGATGTATCCTGTGGTAGACCTTCTCAAAAGATTGCAAACAGTAGCTCAGGGAATTCATGTGTTTTAATTACCTCTTGAGTTAATGGTGGACTTGGATAACTTACGGAGCCTTGCCTTCTATCAGTTTATACTTCCAAGTTGCAGCAAGATTTTCTATCAGTCACTGTGATACAGAGCAGTATGGAGGTGTTATGCTGTAGTCCTTCTCCTTGCAATCTCCAGGTTCTTTGGGCTTGTCTTTGTTAACTTGGAAAGTAATTTGCTGTTGCTGCTTCTGGGTTAAGGGGGTCTTACAATAAGAAAATGCAAGTGGCAGAGTTGAGTTTTCTTTTAGCCTCATCTAATTTAGCCCATCCTCAGATACCTGAGGGATACAGTAGATAATGTTCAGAACATAAAATGCAGTTTGCTTTTAACTGCTTTTGGGGTTTGTTTGAATATGAAGGGAAACAGGAATTCTATTCATGTTAATATATGGCAAGATGAAATGAACAGAAAATCCTGTTTATTAAAGAAACAGAAGCAATTTCTGCTGTGAAACCCCAGAATATCTGGAAAAGCAGTGTTTTTAACATCTGACTAAATATAACTCTGTTATGCTCTGCTATATGGAACCATAGATCAATCAGTGGTCTGTTGAGAGCAAGACTGTAGGATGTTGATATTAATGACACACATCCCCTCAGGACATACTTGGCTACGCTGCAGGAAGTGGGGTGAATACAAGGGTATAAAGTCAATGTTTTGACATGTCTCATCTTAGACGAGGGATATTTGTCTATGAAAACCTAGAAACGAGAATCAGTTAATTTCGTCATGATTTCTAATGGTAATATTTCAAAACTGAAAGCATGTACACGGTTAACAAGGTGGATCACATTTTCCTTTTAAACTTGAAGAAAATTTTATATTAGACTTAGTGTTACTTTTTGTGTGTGCATTCTTAAAAGTTAAATCTTTAATTGTAGTTCTTACAGGATATCAGTTCTTGTGTTAGCTCTTGAGTTTGTTCTCCTTTGTGCTGTTTGAGTACATGTCAGGCTGCTGGGGTGCAAGGGTAACTTCCATACCTCTTGTTCTTTGTCTGTCAAATAGTGTATTGCTGTTAGCTCATAACCAGTATGAATATGTGTTGCTTTTAAATCTTGGAACAGTATTGTGTGTTCTGTAGTGATCGCTTTTAAAATAGTGTGACAGTCCTAAATTGGAGTGATGGAACTGAAGGGTGGTGTAAGGAATAGGAGTTATCAAAGTGGACAGCTGGGCTCTGGCCTGCCACGGAGGAAGTGGAGTGTTAAAGTCAGAGGAGATGGGAAGGACAATGTAAGGAAAGAGGAAAGGATAAAAGATGAAACAGACATGGAAAACACACACTATGATCTAATGAGCTATTGGATAATGGAGCCATGAAAGGAAGGAAAATGAGTAGTTAGAGATTTTCAGCACTGTTTTTAAAGTGTAGTAAGTATCTCCTGGATTTTATGGCATACACAATGGGATTAGGCTGATTTGATCAAGAAATAGTCTTTCAGAAAATACCAAATATGTATTGTAATTAATTTGTGAAAGAAAAATACATGCTAAGCATGTGCACAGATATTTCCTCTTCTGCATGAATTCCCAGTGAAACAGTTAGACAGAAGTTTGATTTAATTTACTCAGGAATACTGCATTCACTTGTTGGAGTGCACAACAGACTTGAAATTATTTGAGTAAAGTTTGACTTTTACAACTGAAAGATAAGTGTATAGTTAAGAAAGCTATTGGTTAGTCTTTTAGCAAAGTATAAGTAAATTAGAAAAATGGATTTTCACAGTAGGCCTCACCATGATATAGAACTTCCCTGTGCAGAGATTACTTGTGGAAAACTATATACCGATATTAAAATACCCTTTGTTCTCACAGCACTACTATTTGCTGTCACCTTTGAAAGAATGTATATTTCAACCAGGGCTCTTGAATCTAAATAACAATTTTTCATTGTTGGAATTACCTCTAATGCAAATGTCCAGCTATGGGTGAATGGAAACATTACTATGGGGTAAGGTAAGTTCAGAGTTTACAGGGTGTAATTTACAGCAGCAGACTGTGTGCCTGGCTTCTCTCTTGAGGATGATGAGCAACATCCAGTATCAATAGACCTAAATACATAATTTGTAATAATGATTAGAAAAATCCAAATTATCTGACAAGCTCTGGAATCTGGCATTCAGGGAATGTTACTCACTTTTTATTCGTTTTCTGTCTGGAGTGTTTTGCCTCTCCATGGAGTAAGAGGCAAGGAATTGCTCTCAATTGAGGTGAGGCTTTAGGACAAAGAGTGGGAATCATTTGGATCCTTCTCCAACCACCTTACAGGACCTTGTTAATATAACTGAAGCAGTTGACCTTACTGCCTTAAATTTGATGTTGCATCACATATGATGGCTCTTTTGTACTTCAGCATTTGGGGAAGATGCGTCTCCAGACAAGCTTGGGGAATATCTTTTAGGGCCTCTAAATAAATATTTTTGGGGAAAATGTTGTCCCTGGGTACTGCAACCTGTGCAGTTGTTCCCCATACTCAGGTAAAAATCAAGAAGAGGAGACCCTTTCCCAAAAGTTTTTCTCTTGTGCTTTGTCACCCGTCTTGAAGCAGGGAATCCGCTAGAAGCTCACCATCTCCTTTCTGTGTCACTTCATAGTTTTGTAGTGCTATCAGCTGAAGTCAGTTTGAACTAACAAGAATGATGATGCATTGTCACTTAGCATGGTGTGACATGTCAGCCTGCAGTTTTAGTATGATTTGGTGCTCTGTGCTGTTATAATTGATAATTAAGGGATATTACTGCATTGCCTACCACTACTTGATACTCTAGAGAAGGGAATGTAGCCCAAGTTAAGTGCAAAGGTGAGAAGAATTTGTCATGTTTCTAAAACCTTCAGCAAAGGTGAGGTCTTTGTTCTGTTATTTGTGAGGCAAGCCAAAGTTTATTTTCCTCTTTTGCATGCTGTCCACTGGGTATCTGCTTTTAGCTGTGGCTGGTAGTAAGGTTTTTCTGTGTTGAGCTTGAGTAAAAAGTGGCAAGATGCCTCTTGGGGCATTCAGAAGGGGGTAGCTACAAATGAAGTATCCATCTAGAGGTGCGTGTAGCTTTCAGTGGTAATATATGGAAAGTGCTTGCATGCTTAGCTTCAACACAGTCTGAGGGCAGTTTCCTGAGGTTTGAGTGTATTTATTAGCTCGTGGAAAGGGACAGACTTTCTTCTGCTACTTCCTTTTTTGTTTCTGTGCTCATCTGACCTGTTGATGATCCAGTTCTGCTAACAATAGACAGTAGGAACAAAACCAAAAGCAGCACAAATGCAAGCTTCCCAGCTGATCTCATGGACCAAATTAATTCACTAGATACTTGGACAAACCCAGGGATAAAAGGGGTGGGTAGGTGAGTATGAATTGTGTGACTGATTAAAGGGGTGTGTGGAGTGTGTGTTTCAGTGTCAGCACATGCTTAAGTTATTCCCAGGGTCTGTTTTACCCCCAAACTGAAAGTTGAAATGATGGGGAGTGCTTAGCAGAACTTAGGGGTTCCTATGCTACTTGCACTGGCTGAGTGAAAAACTTTTCTTCATAAAGATCTTTGTCTTCTCTCTTAAAAGTGGAAATACAAATTGTGGCATGAGTAAAATTCAATGTATTTTATTGTCCTCTCTTGGAAAACTAGCGTAGCAGCACAGATTCTTCAACAATATTCATGTTTTGCATTCTAGCTATTCCTAGTGGAAATATAAAAGCTTACAAATAGATCTCTTCTGCTCCTCTGGAGGCTCAGCTCTTGGAAGGTGTTGTATCTTAAAGGAATCCTGACAATAGTAAATATCTCATGTCTGCGGGGTTTTGTCAACAAAGTGAATCTAGGTTTTACAAGCTGATCTCAGCATTTAGCTAAGGACTCTATCCTGCTGTGACATTATTAAATTAAAATAATTCCTTTCAGAATATATCCAATTTGACTTGTAACCAAACCAGACCACTTGTTCAAAATCGTTTGCACTTCTGATTACTGTTATAAAAGCTTCATTGCTTTTTAATAAATGAGGGTAAGCTCTAAGAACTTTAGGCTCAAATATGGTTTGGTTTGTTCAGGTTATTTTGGTTTGGGGGGATTTTTGGGCAGGGTGGTGGTGTTTTGTTGGTTTTGCTAGGTTTTGTTGAGGTTTTTGTTTGGTATGGGGATTTTTTTTTGTTTTTGTTTTTGTGTTTTTCCTTGGGTATTATCTGCCAACACTAGCAGCAACTGGTACTCCTGCCAATAGGTACAAGCATTCGGGCAGTGTGATATGTAAATAATAGTTATTACATGCCTTATAACTCCCAAAGTGAAAACTAGTGGAAAAGCACTTAGTTTGTAAACTGCAGAAGTGATTGTTGAAGAAACAACACTGGGAAAATGTGTATCATGTTTACTCAGTAACAGTTTAGCTGACAAGTGTGAACTTTGGTTGAAGTTGACTCGTACAAGTCCACACTTGCACAAAGACAGCAAGTTGTTTTGTTTTCTGCATTAGCTGCCACCTTTAGTTACATATCTTTCTTCACACCACCACCACTTTCATTTTACAACTTTTGCCACTTCTTACCCTGTCTAGAATATCTCTGCTGTTTTCATGGCATGGTTTCTTAGTAGTTTTAGTTTTGCTATGCAGCCTTTAAACTGTGTTTTTGGTCTTCTGAGTACTGAGATCAAGTGTTTAAATAAAAGGCAAAGGGGCATTCTTTTTATGCTCTCAAAGGCTTTAGTTTCTCTGTATTTAGTCTAGCAAAACTGTTACTGCTTATGTCTCCTTTTGTTTGCTTGCTTTGACTTGATTTGCAAGATCGGACTCTGGATGCTGGTGACAAACTAAAATTAGTTTGCTTACTGCTGTGGCCACGGAAGGGGAGTTGTTTCCAGTTAACTAATAGTTTTCCAGAAGGATTCGCATGCATGCAAAGTGGTTCCTACTTGGAGGAGGAAGTGGCGAACTGGCTGAGCAGGAAGGGTGTAGCATGTCCTCTAGTTCAATCTTTGACTGGAGATTTAGCACAACTATCAGTGCCTCAAGGCTAGAGTAAGTGACACTGAGAATTTAATGGGTTTGTTTTGTGCAATATGTGTCCAAACTAAAGGATATCCTGTGACTGGTTTTACCTTTGGGCTGAGATTCTGAAATACTGTATAAGTAACTTCAGCCTTTCAATTGTGGTAATACATGTAAGAAAATTGGAAACAGACAGTGAAGGATGAAGCTTGAAAAATGGAAGGGAACATTAGAAACAAATATTAAATCCTATGTGGAAAAGCTTATGAACAAAATGTGGAAGATGGTGTTGTAATATAAGCTTATGCTGAACTATTTACATATCTTGAGACAACTTTAAGTCTTGCTTTGTTTTTTTTATGATACTTTTTGTGTTCACAAAACCAACACTGACTGTCAAACCACTGACAATTATTTAGCCAGTAGACTACTGATCGTTGGTGGAAGAAGCACATTGCAACATAGTCTTCTTAATTTAGGACTCTTTCCTCTTAATTTTCATTTACCTCTTTGCTAGAATGTGAGAGATTTAAGAGGGAAGGTGGTGTTATTTACTTTTATATGTGTTGAAGGTATGATCATTGCAACCTAACAACTGCTCTTTCTCTCTTTAGGAAATACATATAAAGAAGCCCACAGAAAAGGAAGTAAATCCTCACTTACTGCCAGGTAACTGTCATGTATCATATTATTAGAATTAAATAATAAACAATTAGTCATGTAAACAGTATTCAAATATTCACGTGTCTGTAACATACACTGATGTGACATCATTGTCCCAAGTAGTCAAATAGAAGGTTTGGTGTAATAATCCACTCTGGTTGAAATATTTTAAATATCTGTCTGCATGGGTTTCTGAAAAACTCTGTTAAAAAAAATATTTTTTGAAGAATGAAGTATCTTCAGGTAAACTGTATGTGAAGAACTGCCTATACTTCAGTTTGCCCTTTTCCTTTAAAGATAAAATTGGGCTTTGTTGGGAACTGAAGACCAGCTAAAGGATTGTGAACCTAAGACCAGTGGAAACCTACTTTCTAGTTATTTTGCTTTTACTAGGAGTTACTAGGGCCTTTTGGTGCCTCATTCAATATTAAGATTTTTTAATTATTATTTACAATTCTTTCTGTACAAATCTTGGAAAATATTTTTTTAAAAGATGAAATTACTAAGATAAAATACAAATAAAAGTTTAGAATAAATTACTGTTGTTCTTTTTCATTTTTCCTGCCTTATCGGAAAGGCTGAGAAGCTGGCTGGTTATACCTATTAAAACCTGTTCTTCCTTTGTTCAATTCCTCCTATTTTTAAGATTAGAACTTCATTCACTATTATTTATGCTAACTTGTGTTTGAGAACTTTAAAATAGCCCTGGAACCTGTAAAATAAGCAACACCTCCAGTCAGAGCTATGGAAGATTAACCAATGAGTTTGTAATAGTCACCTCAAAGGTTTCAGAATTCTTAGAGTTTAATGGGAAGGAAAATTGAAGTTTTCAACTTGCTTATTGACTGTATAAACTATTCTTCTCTAGGCTTTCAGGGTTTTTTTTTCTAGTATATGCTTGCATGATTGCTCATTGCAATGCCATACATTGTTCTTCTGTCACTTGGAGTAGGCCACAGTATGAGTACATCTGGTTACAGAAGTCCTAAATGTGTGTGGCTGAATAGTGTTCATCCATCTTGAGCAATGCTAATAAGCTGTAAGGCACTCGATGTATTGACTCCAGGAACTGCCTCCTAGCCTTTTTGTATAGCAATAGCAAAACATCTTCAGGCATACGTTTTGGAGAAGCTGTTGGGAAGGAAATTAATGCTGTGTCTAAGGTAACAGCTGAAATAGTTCAGTTATAAATGTCAGTTATGTTGCAAGTTGGTGTTTCATTTACACAGGTGAACTGCTGCTTTGTGAGGCAAACACAGTATACAAATACATACAAGAAGATGGGTCAGTTCGTGGTACCTATGGGAAACTTGTATGTACAAACTTCAAGATTGCTTTCCTTGATGATGATTCTGCTCCAGATGAAAATGTAAGAAGAAAAGGCTTTTTGAAATTAACAAATATACTCTGAAGACATGTAGTACTGTCTCTAAGTAATCCTGTCTTTCCCTTGTACCAGGATACATGATGAATATAGGTTTTAAAAGGTTTTAATGAGTGGAGACTAGTTTTAATCAATCTGCATCTGGTCTGTGCAGATCCTTCTTCATGCTCCAATGACTAAGTAAAAACTGTAAACATCTATGTGGAGAGATGCATTAGACATAATTTATAACTATATCTTCTGAGCTGGTAATTTTGTGAAAAATAAATCAGCAGTTTTGTTTAAAACAGATTTGTGACTGCTTCTCTAATAGCTCTTGCAGAAGTATGAATGTCAAACATACTTCTGATGTTGGGTAACATCTGTCTGACTTAACTTTGGGCTACATCTACAGAACCGTTTCAGGGCTGCACAAGACTGCTCTAGGTAATTGTGTGAATTATTCCATTCAAAGTCAGGTGTTCACTACAAAGGTTTAAAAACCTGGTTTAAAAGATTTTAAAAACTGGCAAACATTAAAAAAGCTGAAAAGTCCACAGATCCTACAAATTATTTAAATCTTGTTTCCTTTGCTCAAAACAAGCTGTCAAAGGGGAATGGTAATGCCACACTTCTTTTGATGTGCTTAAGCATTGGAAACAGCCTACTCCACTTTTATCACTTAAATGGAGGAGTCTAGTATGTATGGCTCTCAAGTGCAAGCTGATCTTGACAGTGGAGAAAAATGAGAAGAATAGCATTTGACACACGTTTGTTGTAATTGGGAATTTCTTTGGGTAAAATTTAGGGAGTTTAAATGTTAAAGTAAGGCTTCTGCAGCCAAATATGGATGTTTGGACCTTCTAGAATTAACTGGGACAAAACTGTGATCTACAGATCACTTAAGATTTATGCTGTTGGTAGTTGGTAGTGATAATGCTAACTTTTGTTCCATCGCTAACTTCAAATATTGGGTTTGTAGCATGCCAAGTCAGCTGTTTTTCTCTTAATTTCAGTGTTAGCCATCTGATTCAGAGAACTGCAAACCTGGAAATAATTTGAATGAGGTTAACTCTGTTCATAGCTGTCTTCATGTAGAATTTAATTTGCTCAAGTAGTGTACATCAGCCTTCTGTTAATATTTAATATAACAATGTTTAATTGTGGCATCATTCACATGTCATTTTTAACTCAAATCATGGAATGATAAATCTGGAGGGAGCCCCAAGTAACTTCAGCTTTGGCAGAGCAGCAGATAAGAGAGTTGGATCGTGTCTTTATTTTACCCAGTGATAAATCTGGCTCTTATATTGGAGCATTCTTGAGATAGATACTGTTTTAAGAGACTTTCTATTTCTTGCTGGGTTCCCATAGTGAAGAAACTTGTCATAAAAAGGCTTGGATTACACCAAGTTACTGTATTTCCTGTTTACTGCAATGATTCTAGTTTGAGAAGTGACTATCAACAGAAATGCATGCTTTAAAGCCGTTTGAAAAGTAAATCTGTCTAAGTCTTCTCTGCCAAGCTTGAAATGTGAATAAAACTGGATTTGCAGTTTGTAAACTGTGCCTGTTTAACTTGTTTCCATCTATTTTGATAACTGTTCTTCAGTGTGTTCTGCCTTACACAGCTTATAAGAAGTAACGTGGTATTAAAATATGTCCTGAATACATCCTTTACTTTTGAGAAGGTGCTAATGCTCAACAGCCTGACATTTCTAAGGTGTTTCTTTTTTTTCTCATTCCAGGAGCCACAATTTAAGAATAAGATTGTAGGAGAAAATGACATAACTCTGCAATGTGTAGATCAAATCTATGGTGGTAGGTCAGCTTTCTCCTCTTGATTTAACATGCCTCATACTTCTAAGCATCTTATACTGCTGGTGCTCTTTGTCTTTGCAGAATTTTTTTCTTTTCTGGGCTACCTAATCTGAGTTTCTCGTTATATTTAAAGATAAAATGACAAATAAGAGATCTATCAGAACCAAGTCTTATCCCTCCAGCTCCCTCAAACTACATTCTAGTTAATTTCTTGCTGGGACAGACAAAACAATTGCTTCAAAATGTCATGATTCAAAGTAAAGAAGTGTACTGTGAAAAGTTTGATTGCTGCACAAGAGTATTCGAGTGTATCAAATATTTCTGTAAATATCAAGATATTCACTTCATTTGAGCAATAACACTGCAGAGCAGTACACATTAAATTCCTTGGCAATACCTTTTTGTCTAAGGGAACTTTGGTTTATGAGGTTTGTGGTGTCTTAAAAATATCAAAGGAGATAGAAAACAAGGCTTTAATTTACAAGGAAATCAGTAAGTGTTTTGCAACAGGCATTACAGATATACCTGTATTGCAAAAAGCAAGTAAACAACAGTGGGGCTGCTAATTTGTAAATAGTAGGAAATGCTTTATTTGGAATCCTGACGTTGGTCTGCTGTTAGTAGTATTCAGAACATTAAAGAATGGTGATGTGGGTTCATGAAGGAGTGGCTAGACTTGGGGCAGGCTAGTAGCTGGTTATTACTCTTTTATTTCATGTAAAATGACATAGGTAGCAGTATGTGAAGTCATAAAACGATACATCCTCAAACAGAAGTGATCAGAGGCTCTCTTGGAGAATTTTTGGTGGTTACATTTTTTTGTTTTTTTGTTTTTTGGAAACTAGAATGATCTCAGTTGTTCGGGGACTTTCCCTCAGGCAAAATTACTCAAGTATTTTCTATATCCCTCTCAGAACTTTAACTTTGCAGTCAGAATGCAAACCAATAATCACTGATCAGCTGGCTTTCTTCAAGTTTGGTTTTTACTTTGCATGAAGTAGTTGACTATATTAGCATAAGAGCTTGCCAGTCTTATTGCAGAATGCTTGTACTGAGTTGCTAAAAATTCACCTTGAATTAGTTTCTTGATAATTTTGAGAAGTCAGGAAGGGATAGCTTTAACTATGATGGCAAAGTTCTTCCTCATATTTATTTAAGCTGTTTTAAATTTTGTAGTTTATGATGAGAAGAAGAAGCTTCTAACTGGACAACTGAGAAAATACCCAGAAAAGCTAATTATCTACTGTAAAGACCTTAGAGTATTTCATTTCTGCCTGAGATACACAAAAGAAGAGGAAGTGAAAAGAGTAAGTATAGTAACTTAATTTGTTTTCTTCCTTTTTAAACTTAGTGTTGTGTGTTTAGTTGTGGGCATGAGGGAAGAATGAAACTGTTCATGAGAGTTCTCTTAAACTTAGTGTTTTCTGATCATTCCCAGTTGAGAAAGTAGAAGACTTGATTTCTAGCTAGACTTACTCATCAAACCTGGTTATGTATTAGCAGTTAAAAAGAGCAGATGCACTGGCTCTTTGAAGAAACTGGGGCTGTAGAGTACTGCATAAAATTACCTTCAGCTCAGGAAAATTTTAAACTCTTCTGTTTAAGATATATAATTTTATTACATTTTAGACTGCAGCCTTTTTGATATGAAAGCAGTTATTTTCCTGGTAATACGAGCTTTCTTGGCAGGTTAATCTGAACTCCAAACTGTGAGTCTACTACTTTTATTTAAATAGAGTAATTTTTTAAGTTGAACATGGGTAATATTTCTCATTAAGCCAAATGGGTATAGTATCTTATGGACAAGAGAAAGCTTCTAAAAGTCAGTTTTCATCTGCTGGGAACTCATGGAACAGTTCTGTTTAAGCATGAGAGGAGGGCTTAAAAAATCATGGTGGATTTTTTTTTTTTTGCAGTGACAGTTTTAGCATATGTCTGGGTGTTAATTTTTGGTCCTTTCCTAGATCGTCAGTGGTATAGTTCATCATAGCCAGACTCCTAAGCTGCTTAAACGCTTGTTTCTGTTCTCTTATGCATCAGCTGCCCCAAACAACACAGGTAAATATTTTTCTATCTTTCATTTGTATGTGTTGCATACTGTTAGTTCCTTAGTAGCTAAATTTGTGCTCTGCATATGACTCTGCACCCCTGGCAGAGAGCATCACAGAATCTGGTTTTTTGCTTGCTGTACATTGGTAGACTTCTTGCTAAAAGCCTCTGAATTGTCTGGTTTTGGTTTGTGTCCTTCAGTGTAGTTTGAGAGAAATTTTCCATGCAAGAGTAGGATCACTGGATTGAAAACTTGCTGTGATCAGTATGTGCAAACACTTTTCATAAAGAACTGAAGATGGTAGAAATTTTTTACAGTGAGGATGGTGAAACACTGCCCCAGGTTGCCCAGAGAGGTGGAAGCCCCATCCCTGGAAACGTTCTAGGGCTAGATAGGGCATTAAGCAATCTGATCTAGTTGAAGGTGTCCCCACTGACTGCAAGGGGGTTGGACTAGATGACCTTTAAAGGTTCATTCCAACCCAAACCACTCCATGATTCTATGAGCTTCTGACTAGAGTGCTTTTCATTTGGAAAGTATTTTGCTTATTTTATCTCAATGTATTTTTTCTATACCATTGCACTGAACCAAACTTTCTGCTCATAGTTCTTACTGCATTTTCAGTGTCATCTGACAAAGTCTTTCCCTTTTTGCTCTTATTTGCAAGATGTCTGCTTCTCCCACGCAACTGCAAAAAAAGCATAGGTTTGCATAGCAAAATTCCTGTAGGCATGTGACTTCCTTTTATAGGTAATTCATTACATAATCTTTCCACTCAATCAAACCTGGCTGAATAATGTAGTAACATGCAAATTAAAGATTTAAAAAGTTGTCAGTGCAGTTTCTTGCAGTTTGGACTGCAGTTGAGACTTTAGCTGAAGCAATAACACTCTTTTGAATTAGGAACCTGATTCTTAGTGCACCAGGAACTTTCACATAGGGAAATTTTGATGTACCCAAGGTATTAATTGGACTCTTACAAAATATGTCAAGGAATTGCAGAATCATTAAGGAGAAACCTATGGAGATCTAATCATGTTCCTATCCATCTTCCCCCATTTAGTGTTAACTGCAGAAAGCTTTACTAATGGTTATGTCCACTTGGATTTTTAATATCTCCAGTGGCTTAGATTGCACATCCTACTGCTCCCAGTCAGATGTTTATATACTCAAGAAAGATGTCTTGCCCCTCTGTGCCCATGCCAAGTCTTTTGCAGACTGAATTACCCCAGCTCTCAGTCTCTTCTCATATCAGGTACTTCAAGCCCTTTAATGATCCTTCACTGAATTGGGTCCAGCAAGCCAATACCTGTCTTTTACTGGGGAGCCCACCACTGGACACAGCACTCCGGGTATGGCCTCCCCACAGTGCTGAGCTGAGAACATCTCACAATCACTTCATTCAACCTGTAGGCAGTAGTTTTTCCTAACACAGCCCAAGAATACATTGACCACTTTCACTGCAAAGGCACAGGTCGTTTTTGCAGTCTTCATTTGTAGCTGGTGTTCAGTTTGAACTACAAGCATCAGAAAGATTGAGGTTTTCCAGGCCGACACTAAGCAAGTGTTGTAGGATCCATGTCTTCATAGCATCATTGAAGTGTTGTACCAGAATTATTTTGATATTTAATAAGTCTTCAATAATAAATGCTTAGGTTTCATTCTTTGGTGTGTTGCTTACAGGACAAACCAAGCAGTCTTCAGAAACTGGAGTTTATGCTTCATGATCCAATACTTGTAAAATCTTAACTTAAAGCTTGTTAATAATGTTCTTGTTTCCAAGTGTACATTTTCCATCTCCCATGTTTTCTTATGGTGGAGAGTTTCCACTTGCCATTGTATCTTCTGTGAAAATTCTGTCTGTTTGGTATTTCAATGTTAGCAGACGTTGCATGATGCTTAATTATGATGGGTGCCCCAAACAGTTGTCCTTACTCCACAAACTGTATGATTGTTATCAAAGATGAGACTAAACCAACCTGCTCTCATAACTGTTGCTGAGGTAGCTAAATAGAAATACGGGAAGAGTTCCCACTTGAAATGATTGAGACTGAATAGCTGCAATCAAGTTTCTGCTGTAATCAAGTGCCTGAAATGTTCTATTCAGTGCGAAACTCCTGTCTGTGATAAGAGTGAACTTTAATATCTGAATTGCAGAAAGGCCTTTGGTAAGATTGTTAGTTCTACATTGAAGCCTATATTACTAGGTGCCAGTCAGCTGCACTAGTGTAGAGTGGAAGTTTCATAAGAACTGCTTAGTTGCTGTAGGAGAAACTGTTGTTGAAGTTACTAAAGCAATATTCAACAGAAGATGTGCTGTTAAAGATCAGACTGAAACAGTGTGGTGTACAATGGCATTTTATTATCTACTTGGTGCTTTTTGTACACAAGAGGCTTTGCTTGCTTACCTCTAATGAAACTAACTGCTCAACTTAGGAATACTTTCATGTTAGAGTTTCTCAGTCTGCAAGTTTAATACTTGTTAATGTCTGACAGATGGAAGAAACCAAACTGTGATGTTTGATACTCTTGAAGACTGGCGTTATGAGTTGGAGCGGACCAAAGGGAATGTGAAATACAAAGCAGTGACTACCAATGAAGGCTACGGAGTGTCTGAAAAGTAAGCTTGTCCTGATTAATATAATGAGCTTGAGTATGAGTCTCATTAAGATTTACAAAAATCCACACCACCTTTATTGCTCAGCATTATTCAGATTTATGAGATACTTTGATTTGGTAATGTTACACAACCCCCTTTCAAGCAGGGTTAAGTTCAACATTAGGTCAGACTACTCAGGACTTTGGTCAGTCAAGCTTTGAATATTTCTAGGGGTGGAGAATACCACCTTGAAACAGAATAGAAAGTATATAGCTCTGGTACCTAACACTTTTGCCATACTTCCTGGTTAGGATGACACTTTTTCAGTCCTGTACTTTTACTCAGTTTCAAGTTACAAGCACTGGAGATGTTCTGTTGTATCTGGGGGTTGAGTGGGGAGAGTAACTGGTTATCTGCAAAAATGTGCTGATGGAAGAAAAGCTGTGTTGCCTTTAGTGGAAAGTTAAAGCTGTGTACTTGTACCAGTCTAAGTAGCATCTATTGGAGAACCATTTATTATATACACAAGGCTTTGTGTTCTGCTGTTGTTTAATAGTCAAATCCTGAAAGGTTTCACAAACCTTGGGAACAAACATGAAACTTCATTGAAATCTAAACTATTTATTCTAGAACTTTCTTGAGAGACCCAAGCTGAGGTTGGGTTGCTTTGTGGGATCTTAACATAAATGGTGTTGTCTGATACTGGAAATTATTGATATATTAGATAGCTAATCAAATTCCAGAATGTAATTTAATACTATAAGGGTATTTTTTGAAACAGTGTGAGAGAACCGTGACAATCTTAATCAGCCTTAAATGCTATAGTCAGATGTAGGACTTTGGTTACAGACTTGGAAAGGCAGGAAAATGTTGCAGTGAAAATAACGGAGACCTCAAGACTGGAAGAAAATACCTTATCCAACTGAAAATAAAGAGGTTGTGCTGAGAACAGTATAATTATTTAGTAGGAAAGATTATTGTAGCAGCAAGAGTGAATATATTTTTATCATGTGGTCTAAAACTCTCACCGTCATTCAAAGGAGCTTGGAGATTGCTCTTTGTTCACTTTTTAAGTGCAAGAAATATTTTTTGTTGTTGTTATCTTAGGCTGCCTTTATATTTCGTTGTTCCCATGTGCATTTCTGAAGAGAGCATCTTCAAGTATGAAGGTAGAGGCATTCCTGTAAGTATATACACATGGCTGAGACTACATTTCAACTAGCATTTCAGATGTTTCTGCATATTATTTTTAACAGTTCACGTGTATACCTAGTCATCTACAGAAGAGGAAACAGATGTTGGAAGAAGTGTTCCCCTAAACAGTGTAAAGCAGAAGCAAAATATTTGTGCATGTTTCACAGACCCCATTTACTTTATATTGCATGTCTAATGTCCTGCAGCCTGCATACACTACTAGTCTATCTACTCATCAGCCTGGTTTTTGTGCCAGCCTGTGTGGACTGGCATCTAGCTGGGGCCTTGAAACACTATTTTGATACAGAGGTGAAGACAGGTGTAGAGGTATAGTTTAGTATTTCCAGTTACCTAGCTTGAGTGCTGGTAAATAGTATGGCTGTGATGGTGCAGTGTTTTTACAAAGCCAAGTAGCCTAGCTGGAAAAACTAGTTCTACCAGTTTCAACAGAAAATGAATTGAAATATACTGAATTGTGCTTTGCAGGAAGTGGGTTTTGGCCTTTTACCTCATACCAGAGTTTATGAACCTGTAACCCAGAGTAGATAAAAACAAGGTCTTGCCTTAGTTGCTACATTTCCATCAATTTGCCAAGGAAAATCGTGTTCGTTTCATGCTCCTAAATTAAACACTCCATAGGAAAGGTAATGCTATGCTGTCCTGCCTAATTTGTCCTTTCAGATTGTGAAGTTTTTTCTTAGTCAGACAATTTGCAGTGGCTCTTACACAGAAGCAGAAGTGATTTTTACTTCTTTTAATTGCATCTTGCATTTATAGAATGGTGTAGGTTGGAGAAGACCTTCAAAGTACAAACACACCTACAGTGAGTAGGGACGTCTTTAACTACACCAAATTCTTCAGAGCCCTGTCCAAACTGGCCTGGAATGCTTCCAGCCATGGGGCTTCTACATCTCTTTGGGCAACCTATGGCAGTGTTTCAACACCCTCACTGTAATTTTGTTTTTTCTTGTATCTAGTCTGAATCTACTGTCTTTTACTTTAAAATCATTACCCCACATCCTGTCACAACAGGCCTTGCTAAAAAGATTGTCCCCATGTTTCTTTTAATACTTCCTGTAAGTACCTATAAGGTCTCCCTGGAGCTGCCTTTTCTCCAGGCTGAACAACCCTGACACTCTCAGCTTTTCCTCGTAGAGATGTTCCAGATCTTACCAACTTTTTTGTCCCTCTGCTGGACCTGCTCCAATAAGACCATGTCTTTACTGTGCTGAGGAGTCCAGGGCTGGATGTGATGCTGCAAGTGGGGTGTCACCAGAGCAGAGTGGTAGCATTGCCTTCCTTAACCTACCAGCCACACTTGTTTCACTGAAGCCCAGGATGCAGCTGGCATTCTGTGCCGTGAGTGCACATCGTTATTGTGTCCAGCTTTTTGTACATCTCTACCCACAAGTCCTTTTCCACAGGGCTGCTGTCATTCACATTATCCCCCAGCCTGCATTTATACTAAGGATTATCAATACCATGTGCAGATCCTTGTGTTTGGCTTTGTTGAATGTCATGAAGTTCACACAATTTCTCTTCTCCAGCTTGTCAAGGCCTCTCTGGATGGCATCCTGTCTCTCTAGCATGTCAGCTGCACCCTTCAGCTTGGTGTTGGCTGCAAGCTTGCTGAGGGTGCACTTGATCCCACTGTCTGTATCAGTAACAATGACATTTAACAGCATTGGTCCCAGTGCAGACCCCTGATGACACTGTTTGTTATCAATCTCCATCTGGACCATGTGCCATTGACTCTCTGGATCTGACCAGCCAACCAATTCCTTACCCATTGAACAGTTCGCTCATCAAATTCCTATCTCTTCAATTTAGAGAGAAGGATACTGGGGGAGAGTCATGAGTGGTGGCATGTCAAAAGCCTTGCGGAACTCCGGATGGATGAGGTCCAAATTCTTTTGGGAAGGCTACTGTCAAGATAGCTTTATCATATTAAATACATTCAAGATATTTTCCACTCTTGATTGCAAGGTTTCTGTATTCTTCAAAGATATGCCTCTTGGCTAGCATAAATTGGTAGCAGAACTTCAACTTTCTGACTTGACTTTTGTGATATTCCTGACAATAATGGTTCAGATTCCAAATTTCAAAGGTAAAGACCAGCTTGAGAGCTTCAAGCAGCACATACAAGACGAGAAATTATATGTAAAGTGAAGTTAGAGTCTTTGAGGAGTGATTTGCTACAAGGGATACCTGTAATCACAATCCAGTTTTACTTGTGGAGTATTTATCTCTTATGTCATATGCCTAGAGGACCCTTTATGCAGAGCTCACTTGGAAAGGTATGACTCTTTGCTCTGAGGTATCTCAAGGCTGAACTGTAAGAAACACTACTGTAGAGAAACTGATGGCCAATATACAGGAATTTCTTACAAGAGCTGTCTTGCTGTGGCATGTTTTCTAATGTAATTTGACCATAATTTTGATCAATTACTTTTTCCATATGAGGGCAGTCAAGGAAGCAATACTCTGATACAATCTGAAATTTTGTTTCCTTGTACCTGTATAAAGCTTAACTTAGAAGTTGCAAGTGATAACACAGTGTGCATGTAGTTTTGGCAGAGATGTAGATTTTTGCTTCTACTGGTGGTTTTGAGTACGTGAAAGATTCAGGGAAGCACAGCATACCGAAATTTCTTGTAATTATTCAGTCACTGAAACATATACTTTGTATGGAACAGTTTACTATTTTTTATCCTCTCAAATGTCTTTCTGCAGATCTGGTGTTGGTCTTGCCATAATGGTGCTGCTCTTCTCAAAATGTCTGCATTTCCCAAAGAACAGGATGACAGCACTTCACAAATGCAAAAAGCCTTCTTGGATGGGTCAGTAATAGCTATTCTGTCCACAACACTTTGCTTGGTATGGACCTTGCTTCTGTTTTTCCATATATGCTATACCTTTAAGCTTGCAGGTGTCAGGAAACAAGTTCTAGATGTAAAAGTTTTCTGTAGTGGAATGGGCTAAGCCCTTGGCCTAAATAGCATTGGTCAGTTGTGCAGGACTCCAGCATCACCGAAGGCTTATTTGTGAAAATACATCCATATAAGGTAACACACCACAGTTTATACAGAGATTTATTAGGTAAAGCAGCACCAACGCCTCTGTAAGTTTTGAGTTAAACTATCATTAGCGATGGACTCAATCATGTTAGTGAGAGAAATCTAGACTCCATCTCTAAATATGGATTTGCAAACTGTGGTAGTTTTAGACTATGCCTCTAAAATTTTTCACAGATCTTGAGCAGAAAGTAGTAAAAATGTAAATAAATCACTATTGGGTGTAAAAAGGAACATAATGATTTTTCTAAACAATTCCATTGGAGGGATGTCTCCTGTAAGATTTGGTTCCCAAAACAATTTCTCTCTCTTCGGCGTGGGAGATACTAACTTGCTGTTTGACCTTGGCTGCATTGTTTTGTCTGGTATTAACTTTCTCTGCTTCTCTCTCCCTTCTCAGGGAGGTAGGGAGGGAGAAGCCATTACAGCTTCCCTGGTCTTTTGGCTGGGGCTCCTAGTGCTGTTTGCTAATTGTAAATACCTGTAAATATTGTAAATACTGTGTATTTGTACATATTCATTGCATTTTATTGTAGATTTCATTCTGTCTTGTAAATACAGCTCCATTTGCTTCCAAACTGAGCTAGTCAGGCAAAGTGAATGTTGGGGGGAATTTTCAACCCATCACACAAGCTTGTGGTGGGTTGAAAAATTCCCCCCCAACATTAAATCTGCCAGACCAGCTCAGGTGGAAGCAAATGAAAGCTGTATTTACAAGCAAAACTACAATCTACAATGCAATGCAATGAATATGTAAAAAATACACTGTATTTACAATATTTGCATGTATTTGCAATTAATAAATAGCACAAAGACCCCCCTGGCCAAAGACCAGGGGAAGCTAATAGCTTCTCCCTTCCTGCTGCTCCTTACCCCACTGTACAAAAGGGACAAGAGAAAGGAGCAGAGAGATGTTAGACTTAGCCAAAACCATGCAGCCAAGGTCCAGCAGAAGCCAGCTGGTATCTCCCAGCCTGAGGAAAGCAAGAAAAAGAGAGATTGTTTTGGTACAACTAGTTTAAGTCCCTTATCCCTTCCAGTGGGATTGTTTAGAACTATCATTATTTTCCCTTTTACACCCAATAGTGATTTATTTCCATTTTACTAGTTTCTGCTCAAGATATGTGAAAAAAATTTTAAAGGCATAGCCTAAAACTACCACAAAGCTGAATATTCTGAACTATGCCATCTGAGAACTAGATTTATGTTCTTAGGTAGTTTTACATAAAGCTAAGATGACTGAGACAATCTTGCTGTTCACTACTACTGTTTTCAGATGTGGTGGCAGCCACCACTTTGTTTCAGCTGAGTTAGGGAGCTGAATTAGCTCAGCAGTGCAAAAAATGCCAAAGTTAACACAAAAGTAAGAGCACAGCGGCTGAGCTGAGAGCTACAGCAATGACTGATTTGTTGTTGGTTTTTTTCCTAGCTTTTTTTAAAATGTTGGGTGACCTGGAGAGAACTTGTCTCTTAGTAGCAAGATATTAGATTGGTCTAGTATGTACAGTTTCTACCGCTCTGCTGCAAGCCCTTTCCATCCTCACAGATGGAAAAACCTGTTAATCATACCAAACTAACAGAAAAGATCTTGATCAGTCTCTTAAAACCTTTTTCATATATAAAATTAATTATACCTGCATGGAAAGAGCTTTTGACTCTTCCTGCAGATTCTGTAATGCTTCTCCCCTGAAATTGGGAAGTTTACATAACTTACAGTTCTTCTTAATACTATTTCATAATGTGAAAGTAAAACTAACAGTGAACAATAACAAGGATTTTTGATATCCTGTGTGGAACAATCTGAACTTGGTGCAGTATTGGTGGTTTTCTTTGCAGTACTGGTGATTAGCCACTTATACTGAAAAAAGATCTATCTACAGATTGTCCATTAGGGTGTGTTAAAGGGCCACTGTAATAGTTGGAACTCAAACACACAGCAGATGTTTACAATTAACATCTTTATCTAAAAAAGCTGTTCATAGCCAGGTCTTCTAGCACTGGCTAGATTGTTTGCTTCAATTGGGAAGACTTAATTGAGAAATTATTGCTTTCCCTTGGCTCTGTTATCTGATGCATCTTGTGGTAGGTTTATTAACCTTCATTCTGAAATAGACACCAGTAGCTTTCCCTTTTAAAGCAAGCTTATTTGCTGCAATGTGCAGGAAACAAAGCACTCTGTCCTGTCTGGACAAGTGCTTGCAGTGCTTCACTTTTGAAGTAGCTAGAGCACGTATTCCCAGATCTTAACAACAATAAAATGCCACCATGACAACAGAGGTACTTACTAATCTCTTGTTCTCAGAGCTCCTAAGCCTGAATGAGAGGATGTTCATCTGGCCTGGTATTTTTTTCCTTTTCTCCTAGAGAAAAAAATCACATACGTAGACAAGACAGGTATACTGTTGCAGTGCAGATTGTTTCCTCTTTTTTTATCTGTGTTTCATTAGCAGAGAGCAGTTAAAATACCAGGATGTAATCTGGTAGAAGTCAAGAAAAACTCTGTGCTTGCTGGGAGATTTGGGTGCTCCTATCCATCTCTTCTTTCTGGTTTCACCTCTAAGTAGTCCACTAGTAAAGTAATTTTTTTTGTCTAGTGAAAACCAAACTAAAGAATCAATAGTAAATCTCAAGTAATACTTGTAAGATAACTGTGAAATGCATGAATGTAATTTTATCCAGCAGTTAAGAGCAGCAAAAGTTGTGATAAGCTTGTATGCAAGCTTCCAGCCTGTACTTAAAATGCATGGAGGCCATTAGCTTTCTAGGGTCTTTTGGTATTACAGCTGTTTCCCAAACCATGCCTCTTAACTGTCTTCAGTGATAAAACCTGGTTGATTATTTGACTTGAGAAGCAGAAGGCTTTAATCTTGTAATGATTTGATTTAGAATCTATAAGACAATTAGCAAACCTCCCTATGAACTCCTGAAGACAGAAGACTTGTCAAGCAGCCTTCCATCTTTGCAAGATATCCAGACTGCGTATACAAGATTTAAACAGCTGTTTTTGATAGGTAAGTTAAACTTTTTAAAGTAGACTTTTGTCGTTATAATAACTAAGATGCAAAGTGTAACAATGCTGACTCACAAATGTAATCCTTGTCTTAAGAGGTGTTTTGCTGCTAAAAGTGGTTAAAAGGAGACTTTCAAATATGCAACCAAAGAGTGTTTGACTGGTATATTAATAGACTTTTGTAGTTCTTAGGCCTACTACCTCTTTCTAAGCAGTCACAGTTTTAAAAGTGACTATGGAGTGTAAGTATTAGTAGGAATATACTAGCTGGGTTGCAATCTATTGGAGAGATTTTTCAATCTTCCGTGGTCCATTGAAATTCAATATTAAGTGTTAACCTTTTAAGCCTTTGTGCTGTATTGAAAGTTGAGACTAAATGCTAATTAATTTCTTCTTTAACTTTTGTTACAAACTAGTCACATCTGAAAACACTGAGATTATTTAAGTTTGTCACACTACTGTAAATAGTAAGTCCACTTGAAAGGAGTAGAAGGGAGCCACATGAACGTATAATTTAGACTTTCACACTTTTTCCTGGACACTGTTTTGCTGGCACAAAAACACTACTTTGACATTATCTCTCGGCATGAAAAACTTCACCTTGCAACTGTGCAGTGTTCCGTGAACCATTTTGGGCAGTAGCTCCTTTACAAGATAGTGAGTGTAAATGTTGCAATAACCTCTGTCTAGTGACATGCTGAACACTAGGGCAGTTCCCCTGTAACTCTGAATGCTGGACATAACTGAACTGATCATCACTGAGAAACTATATATTTTAAGTGAACTGATGATGTTAATCAGAGAAAATTGGAGAAAACTGCATCTAATGTGAAGAGAACTGGCTTGGGAGCTTTGAAGATACATTCTAATGCTTTTGGGGGGAACTAGTTTCTATGGTCAGATGAACTGAATCAGGAAAAGACATTTTATGTTGTTTTTAATGTATAATGAGCAGAATAGGCATCGTGAGCAGGCATGGAGGGAGAACAGCTGAAGGAATAAAATAGATGTGTCTGTGCACTTGAGAACCTGCTGCAAGCAGCAGAAAACAAGACTGAAATGAGTATTTGTTGGAATTAAACATTGGAAGCATATGGAGAGACCATGGGAAGAGAAAAGTTATAGAAAAATGTAGAAATGAAGCTATTTGGGGGAGGATAAAGGAGGAAATGATGTTTTTCAGTTGTTGTTTTGTTTTTCAGTGGTAGAACTGTTATGTATCTTAGGCTTCAAGGTTTGTCTTTTGCAGGAAAGGTAGTCTAGTCCAGTTTTAATTGACTGTATTAGCTTGAGGGTTTTCCAGGTTCTGAATATGGCTTTGGTAGAACTAACGCAGTGGAGATTTCAGTTCCATTTTAAAAGCTACAAAAATCCTAGTGAAATTCCTAAGTTTAATGACTTCATGGCTTCCCTCTGTATCTTAGCTATGTTTCTTCAGTTGCAGTGAAAACTGTTTTTAAAACCTTTCAGGCAGTCTTAACATTACATAAATTTGTGTAACTTCCTAAACCACATTCCTGTTTTCTGGCTTTAATGGTAATGGCTTTCAAAATCCAGTCTAGTTATGAAAAGCTTTATATAGAACATGCTTCGGAGTCAAGGCAACTGGAACTTGGAAGAACCATCACCCTCAATTAAACTTCTTTTCCATTTTTGTCAACAGATTTATTACTTAGCTTGGTTGCTATGAACCTACAGCATGCTTTTTCTACAAGCCTACAGAGCTGTAAAACTTTAATGGTGTCTGTAGGATTATTTCACTTCTTCATTCAGTTAGTGTTGACTTTAACAGCGATTAGGATTTACTGATTCCTTACTACTGGTTATTTTATAGCAGTTCATAACTGAAGAGTAATACAATAGATGGCTGTTAATTGGCACTGCATACATGTGAACAAACAAATTTTTGGGATTGTTTTGTGGGTTTTTTTTGCAGATAACAGTACAGACTTCTGGGCAACAGATGTGAAATGGTTTTCATTACTGGAGAGCACAAACTGGCTAGAGATAATCAGGTTTGGTATATTTGTAACTTTTTGGGTTTCAAATTGTTGTTAAATGTTTGTAGTGGGTTTTCTACCTAGTTTCTTGAAGTGTGACATTTGACACTTAAACTTTCCAAAAATCTGTGCTGGTTTGAGGCCAGCCAGAATATCTCTTGCCCTGAGAGGGGCAAAAGAATGACACATGCAAACGGATTGGAGAGTGATGGAAAAGTTTAAATGGAAAAAGCAAATTGGTGAAGCTACAGAAAAACTACAAACTACAAAGCATAGTGGAAAAGAACATCCTAAGGCATATAGAACCCCCTCGCAGAATTCCCAAAAAGCTTCCCACTCCTCCCTTCCTCCCACCTGAAGATCTACCCAATCCCTCAGGGCTCTTCCTTCCCCCCCTCCCCCCCCCTGCTAGGCAAGTCTCAGGCTGGCCAGGTCTGAGACTGCCCCCCCCCCGCTTCCATTCTCCTCCTGGCATTAGGCCTAGTCAGGCCTAAGAGGCCTGAGATACCCCCCCGGCGTTACCTGATAAGAGAGGACATCTCCCATGGGAGCGGAGAGGGAAGAAAGAGGAAGAGAATGACTCTGCAGATGGCTTTATAGGGCGCAGGATTTATGGGTAGAAATAAGTCATTTCCTGTGTCCACCCCTAGTGGGTGGGTACCTGGGACACCAGAGGTGTATCTCATGCAGCAGTGGCAGGGGGCACCCAGCCTAAACTGCCACACTAGTCTTAATCAAGAATTAAAATGTATGTTGAATGGCAGGTTCTAGTGGAGATCATATGTTGAGAAGTGCATTGACATAACCAAGATCACAAGCACTTTAAAGTAAATGCCATCCCAAGGTCCTATCCTTTCTTGCTTTGAGACTGGTCATTTCCATACTTGCTTTCTGGATCAGTCTTTTCTTAGCTCTTTCAGTTAATAGAAATGCCATCTTGGCTATTGCAGATGCAAGAACAATGAATCTGACAACTCCACACTGAGGAAATAAACTTTCAGCTTCTATTAGTGATCTAAGCAGTTGCAAGAACCATAATTTGCATTCCAACTTTTGCTGAAAATAAACAGCTTTATGAAGAGAGGTCTAGAAACCAGCAACGTTACATCTGGTTTCATGTGATCTGTAATTCTACTAAGTTTACGTCGTACAATGATAACCTCTGAATAAATTTTTTTCTGCATGTTTACAAGGTCTGATTGCCGATTCTTCCCTCTACTACTTATAAACAGATTATGGGGAAAATGTGGTATGTAATAGATTAGAACATTAAGTGTGGTGATACTGACACTTTCTTAGATAAACATCTGAGTCTTAGCAATTGTAGTACTTCAGTGTGTGTGTGATGGCTGCTATTGATCCAGAATAAAGTATTGTGTTGCAAGTGTACTAAGACAAGAACTGGAAATGCATGACCAGTGACCAAATCAAGGTATGTCTTGAGTGCTTGCTGTTCAGGCTAAACAGTTGTTCATTTACACAGCTTGAGCATGATTTTGTTGTTCTAAAGGACCAGTCAAGTTTCAGTAGTATGATATTCTAACCCCTTTTGGGAGAAACCAATGTAAGAAACTTCATTGTAAAAATGGTATGAAAGTGATCTCTTACGTTTTTGTATACCCCAACAGGCGAGTTTTGAAGAAAGCAGTAGAAGTTACTGAGTGTCTGGAAAGACAGCATACAAACGTTCTCCTTATAGGTAAGGATTTAGTGAGATTATCCTGTGTATCTTAAATATATTTTGAACTTTTTGGGTGTAGTTTATGTTGTAAGTTTGTAATTATGCTAAAGGCTAGTAGATTTCATAGAGTACTCAAAGAACCACACACTAAAACTCTTTACATTCCTGGAAATGCTTCCTGTAGTTTAAAAAAAAAAATCCCAAAACAAACAACAACAAAAAACCCAACAAGAAACAAACCAACCCAACAAAAAACCCCATACAAACAAATAAAAAAAAAACCTACCAGCCAAAACATAGCATAATTCCAGGCTAAGAGAAATATTTTGTGAATTAAAAAGCTGCTGATTAGCGGAGGAATAGTGATACTTCTGGTTTATGCATTCTTGTTTCCTCACTTATGAAGGCATCTGAAGGGTGAAGAAAGCATGTTGCATGAAGAGGCAATTTCATACTCTGGGAAAGATGCATGCAGATAGGTGGGGTAAGGGCAGATTAGCTGGCTTGATAGCGTAAGGCAAGAGAAGGCTCCTGTGCACCGCAGGAGCCTGAAGGCCAAAGACATCAAAGTTATTGTAGTAAAAGGTTGGCTTTTGCAGGCTTGGTTGTAAAAGTATTAGTGTACAAGAACCCATACATAGTTACTGAAGGGAAGTATTAGAAATATGGATTCATTGCTCTGATGGCATAACAGTTGCAAGAAATCGTGTGCTTCTCTGCTCCTGAAATACAACTTGTTTGTGAAGCTAGCAGTATTTTGCTTTCTTACCCTAAATTTTAAGAATGACTTAGTAGACAATGTGTTCTCTTCTCCTCTGTAGAAGAGAGTGCTACTGATCTGTGCTGTGTAATCTCTAGCCTGGTTCAAGTGATGATGGATTCATACAGCAGAACAAAGTCTGGGTTTCAGAGCCTTATTCAGAAGGAGTGGGTAATTGGAGGACATGGGTTTTTGGACCGTTGTAACCACTTACATAAAAGTGACAAAGAAGAGGTATTACTGATTTTTTTTTAATGATTATTTTTATTTATTTTCCTTACTATTTAAAAGTTTATTCAAGTTAAGGAGGGATTTAGATGTCAGTCCAGAAGTGCCAGGATTTTTAATGTTAAATTTTTGGGGGTTGATGCTTTGTACACTATTACTAATTTTGCTGTTTGAAGTTCAGCAATGTCTTTTCAAGTAAGAGAACAAATGTGGAATTTCCCATTCAGTCTCAGAGTCTTGAATGACGTGATTCTTACATGCTTTGAAACTGTGTTAAATGGTAGTAGTGTCCATACAAATAACTCAAATGAACTGCCTATTCTTGTTGCAGCTAGAGTTAAACTTTATTGTCATGCTAAATTTTGCAGTCTCACCTGTCTATTTTTGTTTATATTTTGGGAATAGATCAGATTGCTACACAAAATAGAAATCATAAGTGTAAGCTGACTAGTTCTGATCAAAAATTGCTGTATACTAGCTTGGCTTTACCAGCTTTAAAAGACTGCATCACACCACTTCCATAATAAGTTATGGAAATTTACATTACAAAGCATTCATCTTATTTGTCAGCAATTGACCAGGGGTAGTTTCAATAGTTCTCCAGAGTTCAGCCAAAGTTATGCAGCAGTTCTGTAGTTAAGCAGATTGCTTTCCTTTTAAGATTTGTATTTGGAGACACTAAATACTATAAAATAAATAATCTGCACAGTGAAATGTATTTTTTCTGAAACTGATGCAGTGTTTTCTTTTACTTAGGCTCCTGTTTTTCTCCTCCTGCTAAATTGTGTTTGGCAGTTGGTACAACAGTATCCTCCAGCATTTGAATTCACAGAAACTTACTTAACTGTCTTGTCAGACAGCCTCTATGTGCCTATTTTTAGCACTTTCTTCTTCAATTCACAACATCAAAAAGACATTAATACGGTAAGACTTTGTTATTTTGTGGATGCAATATGTTGGAGAACAAGTTTCACCAACAAGCAAGGAACACTCAGAATTTCCCTAGCAAACATGTCTTTCCATGCTTAATTGAAGGGCACTCCCTTGAAGGGTGGTTGAATACAGTTTTGAGAACGAGTCAAATTCAGGATTTAGGAATATATTACTTCTAGTGTGTGGCTATATGATCATATTTATTGCTTTTCAATGAAGATGAAGCTTCTTAACCTAAGAGGAATATTCTGCAGAAGAGCAGGGTATCCACTGAATTCTTGTATATTCTGTTTTGTTCCAAAATCAACAGTTCCTGATTGTTGTTCTGTGTTTGGTTCACTCTTTCCTCCCGCTTAAGAAGCTGGAAGCAATGGGAGTATCCTCTACAAGGCTGCAGAGTCTCAAAAAAAAAAAAAATTGAAGATCATGGTCTTGCTTATAAATAAAGTGTGGATCATAAAAATGGCAGAACTGCAGTTAATTTCTGAAGGTTGGAGAGGTTTGTTCTAAAAACCTAAAATGCCCTTTCTGTTTGAATAATTAAGTGCCAACTTTCTCCTGCCAATTTCTCAAAGCTTTTTTTTTTTTCTTCAGAATATGTAATCTTATTTTCAACTGTGAAAGTCATTCTTGGTGCTAATTGCACTGTTGAAATTAAATAGTTTGAAATTACAGAGGATATATAGGCAGCTGTTGTGCCTGTATTTATTTGCATCTAATAATGCTGTTCAGCTATTGAACACATAGAAATTGAGAGTTGTTGCAACTCTGTGGCCTCTTCTGTGAAGAGCCAGTTTCTTAATTTCACCTTGACTTGGACAGAATTCCTTTCCAGCAGTATTAATTGTAATGAGTTTGTTTTGGCAGAGTGGTGAAAGCCTCAAGATACAAAGCGGTCCTTTCAGATTTCTTACTGTGTGGGACTGGTCTGTGCAGTTTGACCCCAAGGCCCAGGCTTTTCTGAACAACCCTCTTTATGCAGAAAAGCCAAAACCAGATAAAAGTCAGCGGAAAACTGCACGATTCAAAGTAAGATATGTGCTGCTTTTCTAATTATAAAAATGTATTACACTACTTGTATTTCAAATGTACTCACAGTGGAAATATTGGCACAGAGTTTTTAGCTGACAAAATATATGAACACTTCAAACATACCTGGATATTAAGAATATAGTTTGCACCTACCTCAGTTACAAATTGCTGTAAAAATGTTACCATGATCTTAGGGTTTTTTCTTCATACTTTTGTGCAAGTGCAGAGAGAACTCATGAGGCTTAGCAATAGGTGATTTGCACAGACACGTTTGAAGTGTCTTTATTTTGTTATTCCATAGCAGTTTTATAATCGCCTCCCTGACTTTGAGTGTAATTGGAGTGTGTGGGTGTACTCAGAGGGGGACCAACAACAACAGAAACTGCCTAGGGTATGGAAGGTATGGGGTGGACGACCTCATTACTGGGAAGTAGCGCAAATTCAGTAATAAAAGTTAGTTTGGATTTGGTTTTGATTGTAATGTGCTTGTAGGTTAAATTCTGTTCTGTGCAAAGCACTCTTGAGTGAGACACTGTCAGGGTGATCTATAGCATAATCAGAACTCTTTACACAGTAGGATGCAATGAGGACCCACTGGATAAAAGCTTCTATATCAAGTGCTCTTTGGTTTGTGTGGCTAACTTGAGCTAAACATGGAAGTCTATAATACTTGAATGTACACAAAGAATTCTTTTTCAAAGAAAAATACTTTACTCAGTGTTACTTCATTGCTATAGTTGCAGTGCAATGAATGTATCTGGGAATACCAAGAGTATGCTGTTGTGAAGCATTTAGTGTATTGGCCATCAAAGAGTATCAGTTGTAGACTATACAGGAAAGCAGTGACTGAGTTTAAGGGTTTTTTAAAAGTATTTTCTGGATGAGAATTATGTTTTTCTTTCTCTTAAGATGTTTTCTGAAGTCCCATCAATATTTTTCAGAATATTTTTCTTTCCTTTTCTCTTACAGCATCAGCGGCAACTTTCTTTGCCATTGACACAAACCAAGTCTTCCACAAAGAGAGGATTTTTCAGGGAGGAAACAGATTATTTAATCAAAAACATTCTTGGCAAAAGAATTGGCAAGTTCATAAATTCTCCTGATGAACCCCCTAATAGCTTCAGGGAATTTTATGATAGCTGGCATAGCAAACCTGTTGACTATCATGGCCTTCTGTTACCTCGCATTGATGGCCCTGAAATCAAAGTCTGGGCACAACGGTATTTACGATGGATTCCTGAAGCCCAGCTTCCTGGTGGTGGTACAATAGCTACAACTGCCAAGATTTTGGAGTTGATGGAGGAAGTGCAAAGCCTGCAGGTAAAAATGGATGAAGAACATAGTCAAGGTACTTTTGGAGACATACATTCCATTCCTATGCTGAGAAATTCTGCCCGTTTGTCATCCTTGTTTCCATTTGCTTTACTACAGAGACAGTCTGTCAAACCAGCTTTACCAACTAGTACCTGGAAAGACTTGGAAGAAGAAGATGACTTGGTCAAGAGGGATGATGAATTTGTTGATCTAGGTGGTGAAATGTTATAAAGTGTTTAGACCTTCAAGTATGAATTTTATGTGGTTAAGCTCTGAGTTTTAAATTTTATGCTTTATCACCATATAAGGAACTCACTGAAGCATCTGCAGCCTGTTTAATGGGTTTGTGTGTTTAAAAAAAGCTGGTTGGAAAGAACTAATTGGCATGGTATTACTGAGTATATTTTTAATTTTGATTTCACTGTAATAGTGTTTATTATACAAAAACATTTTTAGCATAGGTGTAATAGAAGTGGTAGTCAAGGCTGGAGCAGCCATGTGGCCACATTGTTTCAAAACAGGAAATAAAAACAACAACGAAACAACAAAAAAACCCAACCACAAACAACAACCCAGAACAATCACCCATCATATTCTATGTAAAGGTGGAGTACTAAAATACAGCAACAGTCACTCTCAACACAAACCTCTTTCCCTTGTGCTAAAAGTATTAGGACTGGCTGTGGTGTGACTAGGAACATAATACCCCTGCAATGCCCCCTCATGTAAAACAAACAGAGAAAGGTGCAACTAAATATGCATTGACAGATAAGCTTTTTACATCTGAGGAATAAACTTGGGGATACCAGAGGTTTTCTGTCTACTGTGGCATCAACTGAAGTGTGCTTGTCAAACTCATCTTTACTAACAGTGTTCATCTTTGGCTTATAGCACTTCACCCTGTGAGGTATTATCCTAGCAGTTTGGCTGCTCTAAGCCTGTGCATGCACTTAGCTTACTGATCAGATGCAAGCGCTTAACTACACATTTCAGGTCTTACTGTGTGGCTGCTGTGCTATACCCTTTGCTGCCTTGGAATAGTAAATCCCAAATGTTTGCTTTTCATTGTAAGAAATGGCTTGACTGTGGGATTCTAATTTGCCATGAGTGTTTTTTCCCCCTTCCTTTTAACAGAGTAAGACTTTAATTTTGACTTCCCCATTTGTGCCAGTTGCCTTTGAGGCTTTCTGTAGCTTGCACTGAGACCCTCTATCTAGAAGGGAAGACTCCTATTCTGTAGTCCTGCAGTGAAGCTGGATTTGCCATCTGTTGCCACTTGTCATGAGTTGAAGGTACAGCTCATGAATGTGGCACTCATACCGTATGAACACTTGCATCCTGTTGCTGGATGTTACAACAGTACCTCTGAAAAAAGCCATAAAGAAATGCCTGTTGACTTTGATCTACTGTGTGTATGTTTATATATAAAGTATTTTTACTGCAAATTATTGTCCTTTGTAAAGTTAGATATTATTTGACTGTCAAATCTATTTTGAACCTTTACATTTTAGAATATCCCAAGAATGCATGCAAACCAAAATCAATTACACTGAGAGGGTGAACATTGATTGTTTTCTCTATTCTCATACCAATTTAGACAACCATGCTGGAAAACTTACCTGGTAGAGAAACTGTTGCTCAAGTGGAATCAGCTCAGTGTTATCGGGGATATTAAACTGGGTTACTGGTTAATCACACTGAGTTGTATTACTATGTATAGCAAGAATTTTTTATCAGCCCTCTAAAGATAAATTTTAATATGTTAAAATAAATGTATTAGTGGGGAGAGTGGGAGAGCTTAATGCAACTATGCTGAACTGAAGCTCCCAACAGCTGATTGCCTTAAGTCTTAGTAGTGGGAGGACAATACTTGAGTCTGTAGCATTTTATTTAAAAATACACTAGTACTTATGCTTTCTACATATGATACATAGGATTTTTACAGCTAGCACTTGCTAGAATGGGCTGTCCAGCACATCTTTCAGACTTATTACTGCAGTTCAAGTGACTCATATGCAATAACACTTTGCATGTTGAATGAGAAATGCCTTTTTGTGTTGAAGAAAACTATCATTCTAAGGTAATTCAAATCTAAGGTTTTTTTAAACACTGCCATTAGAGAAAAAAATATTAAATGGATATTTCTATACTTTCTATCAAACTGTTTCAGTTATTACATATTTATATTAAAGAACAGATGTTGGACATCTTTGTACATACATTATCAGAAGTTTATATAGAAAAGAAACATATGTGGAAATGAACATGGGAAAACTTCTAATGTAGAGTAAATATAATTGTTAATGGTTTTCTGCACTGTGGGATTGAAAATGTACTTAATATTCGTACTCCAGGCTTCTGTTTATACCTCTCAAGTTTCTACACTGAATGCAAGCTATAAGCTTTGCAATTTTATTTGGGTCTTTTGGGTGGCTGGGGTTTTTGTTTGTTTTAATACTGTCATTTCTCTCTAGTAGGCTGTTCAGAGACCATCAATAAAATGTACTTTGGTATACTTGTCCTGAAATGAGAATGTATGTTTAAGATCATATTTTACAAATGATGCTTTAAATGATATCAGTCTTGGCAATCTGCAGTGACAAGGCTTTTTTCATTTATTTTACAATCTGCGTTTTCACAAACTGTTAAAGGAAACTGTGAAATTTTGATCTGGTTATACTGAACAGAGATGTGCTGCCATTTCAGGAAAGTAGTAAGATGACTATAGAAAGATACTGAAGTGGCCTAGAAAATCGGTTGAAGGTGAGGTTTTGAAGATTTATTAAACAGTGTTTGTTTTACTCTCAACAATATACTCTTCTCCCCCCATACCAAGAAGGAGCATTGTTCTTACATTATTTAACTAAGCAACTTCTTGAAACCACTATGGCAGGCTATTTCCCAAACCAAATGCATTTTGGGAGCTTGGACTACATGACCTTTAAAGGTCCCTTCCTACCCAAACCATTCTGTGATTGTTGAGCATGGATGGGGAGATGGTTGCTTATCCTGGTTTTGGCTTGGGATAACTTCCTTCTAGGAGCTGGTCCAGTGTTGTGTTTTGGATTTAGTATGAGAATAATGCTGATGACACAGTGATGTTTTAGCTGTTGGTAGTAGTGCTCATCATAACTTAAAGATTTTTGTTTCCCATGCTCTGCCAGCAAGCAGGTGCACAGGAAGCTGGGAGGGAGCATGATTAGGACAGCTGGCCGGAAGTATTCCATACCATAGGGCATCCACCTAGTATATCAGCTGGGAAGAGTTGAGTGGAAGGGCCTGATTATTGCTTGGGCATCAGTTGGTGGGTGGTAAGCAATAGCATTGTGCATCACTTGCCTTTTTATTGTTGTTGATTGTTTCTCTTCTGGTATTTTGTATATATTCCTTTTCTTTCTAGCAAGATACTTCTGCCCAGATAGAGAAGCTGGTTATAAAAATGTTGTGTAGATGCCCACATACCTGAATTGGGTCACTAAAGAACATCAAAACAATCAGCAGGTGGATCAGGCTCCTAAGATTGAAGTATCTTAGGTGGATTTGAGCTGGCAATGTAAGGATGATTTGATTTATAGCTCAGTGGGCCCATGATGGCTCAGGTCATCAAGGAAGGGATGCAACATATAAATGAGCTTGTGAACAAGGAAAAGGATTTGACCATGTCCACTGTCACAGGTTATCCGTTGTTGTGGTTATAAGGCCTGCAGGGGGGGGAGGGTTGGAAACCTGACTCCCTAGGTCATAAGGTGGGCAGGAGGTAGAACCAGGGAGGCAGGAAACCTGACCCCAAGGGAGGGGTCTCCAGGTCATGTTGACTCCTGTCCCATTTCCTGCCTACACTCTATATAAGGGGGAGCCACTGCTTGCCTCTCTCTCTTGCCTTCACCTCGCTGCTTTGCCTGAAAGCTGTTGACCACATGGCCCTGCCTGCCACGTGGTCAGCCTGCTCCACAGGGTCAGACATATCTCCAGAGAATCCGTTGCCATCCGCGTTCCGGTTCTATATATACCTGTATCTGTCCCCTTCTCTTATCTCTGTAACACCCCTTTCCCTTAAATACCTTTTTTTTTTTATTAAATTTACTTTTTTAACTTCCAAGTAGGTGCAAGTCTTGTTGTTTACCCTTTTTTTCCTCCTGTCTGACTTTTCACTACAGGGAGAAGGGGAGAGGAGAGTGGGGGGGAACCTAAATTTTGTCCCATATGGGTTTTGGCACTGGGAAACTCAGACGACAAGATCCATGAATGTGAAATGTGCTGCATTCAAGCAAATGAAGTGGCTAACACCTCTGTGGTAGGGAAGGTGATGGCTGAAATGTAGGTATAGGTAGCCTGACAGATCGACTATTACCACACTACCGGAGGTAAGCACCATCTCCTTATAATGGTGTAAGCCACCACTGGATGGCAGGAAAGATGTGTGCCCTATGGCATTACCTGGGCACTTCAAAACTGTCATTCGTCTCTTAATAGGCTGTTTGGGTACCTTCAATAAAACTGATTTGACATACTTGTGTTCAAATGAGAGTGTATGTTTAAGGTTATATTTTGCAAATGATACTTTAAGTTATACCAGACTGACCAAACTTTCCTTAAGCAAAAGGAATATAACCAACACTATCCTGGGCCTTGACAAGCTCATCTTGTAGCAAGCATGACACCCCGGGAATGAAAAAATCACAGAATCAATAAGCTTGGAAAAGACCTCAAGGGTCATCAAAGTCCAACCATGTCACCCAAGCCCACTGCTAAACCATGTCACCAAGTGCCATGTTCAGTCCCCTCTTGAACACCTCCAGGAGGATTCAACTACTTTCCAAAGCAACCTCGTAAGTAGATTGCTGCTTGGGCATCAGTTAGTGGATGGTGAGCAATCACATTGTGCATCGCTGGTCTTTGTGGATTTTTTATTTTTGTTGTTATAGTCTTGCTATTACTCTTTTTTTTTTTTTTGCTTTATTTTAGCTATTGGACGGTTCATATCTCAGTGTGTGGATTTTACTCCTTATTCTCATCCCCAGGGGAAGAGGAGAGAGCAGGCAAGCAGCTGTGTGGCGCTGGAGTTAAACAATGGTATCACCGTAAGCTGTAGAGTACAGACTGAAAACTAACTTTCCAGAAATTACAGATTACTAACTCTATACAAAACCAGCCCTAGCACAAATCACACATTAAAAAATGATACCTTGGGTATTTCCTACAGAGAATGTCACAGGACTGTGGTGGACTTTTTCATGAAGTCTCATACAGCAATATTTTAAGCAGTAGAAGTGCCAGGTTATGTTGTAATACAAGGTGTGCTTCTGCCTCACCCATGTCTTCTAAAGATCAGCGAGTGTACTTTGCTGTGCTTTAAGACTGCCTTCAGTAGTGAAAACGTTCAGCTATTCATGTACGCTCTATGGGAATGCAAACATTCTTTAGGTACTTAAAGCAGCATAGCCTCCTGATGTTTCTCCACTTAAAACTTTTTCTTCTCACAGAAGCCTAATTTTTTTAGGATGCAGTAGAATAGTTTCTGCTGTGGCTGTCTTGTGGTGGATTAGTTTTTGTCTTTTGATGGATTAGTTTTTGTTACACCAGAGGTTACCTTCGTTCTAAATCTTTAGCTGGAAACTTCGTAGGTAAGGTTTATTGCTAGGTGCTCTCCTGAAAAAAGCTTGCTTAAATGGATGTTGTTTCCTGGGACATGGATGAGATGGATTAGGGAACTCTTGAGTCTAAAAAGATCATTGTATATATAGAACTATAGATGCTCTTCCAGGATGAATTCAGTGGTCGGGGTGGGTAGTGGGTGGGAGGGGGAAAGCCCATCTTCTTACGGCCTCAGTTCCTTTATCACAGGATGTTAGGGGTTGGAAGGGACCTCTGGAGATCAAGTCCAACCCTCCTGCCAGAGCAGGATCATAGAATCTAGTGCAGGTTGCATGGGAATCCATCCAGTCAGGCCTTGAAAGTCTCCAGAGAAGGGGACTCCCCAACCGTTATCATGGTTTACAGTAAACTTGACTTGGCAGAACTCTTGCCTGACAGGACAGCAGAGCTGTCTTGGAAAAGAGTTGACACAAGGTGGGGATAGCTGTTATTTGAGCAGAAGAAACTATTTTGTGGAAAGGACACATCTGCATTTGAATACCAAGGGAGTAGAAAATGGGTCATTCATCCTGTGTTAGAAGACTGTTAGAAACCAAAAAGAGTTCTGAGTCTCAGAGAGGCTTGCTTGGGAGGTAAGTTTGACACTGAAGAGTACTAGCTTGTTATGGAGGTTCACAAAGGACTGTTAACACCTTGGCAATTGTTTCTATGGGCACCTATTGGACTACTGTGAAGCCTTGTCCTCATATGGAAAACCTAGGAGAAATCAAATGTTGCTTGATTGTAGCGTATTTACTCCACTACCAGCAAGCATTTGCTTTCTGTTATTTTGGGGAACCAGTAAAATGGAATAACTACATCCCATGTGGTTGTGCCTGGATGCTAAAAGCAGGCAGGTAACATACTTAGGAAGTGCATTTGCTAACATATTTTACGAACAGCAAAACTATGAAGACAGATTTCTCATTGCACTGTCTTGGCACTTAGGTTTTTTAATTGCTACTAACGTGGGGGACAAGCCAAATTTACTATCTTGGTTCCTGGGGGACCAAGTAAATGGACATGAGTTGGCATGGCCAGGCCATATAGTCTCCATGCTGCCTGTTGCAATCTAGAAACTTTTGAAATGTAATTCTTCAGAATACAATCAAAACTGCCCAACAATTTCTGAAACTTTAGTGTAGGTGAGTGGAAAGGAAATTGATCAAAAGTGTGGCCATCAGGTTGAGAGAGGTGATTGTGCTCTGGGAAGACCTTACCTATGCCCAGTTGTGGGGCCCCTGGTACAGGAGATACATAGACCAGCTGGAGTGGGTCCAGAGGAGGGCCACAAAGATGATCAGAGGACTGGAGCACCTCTCCTGTGAAGACAGGCTGAAAGAATTTGGGCTCTTCAGCCTGGGGAGGAGAAGGCTCCATGGAAACCTTATAGCTGCATTTCAGTATCTGAAGGGGACCTACAGGAAGGCTGGGGAAGGACTGTGAGAAGGGCTTGTGGTGATAAGGGGCAATGGTTTTAAACTGGAGCAGAGCAGATTTAGGTTAGGCACAAGGAGGAAGTTCTTTACAATGGGAGTGGTAAAATACTGGGACAGGTTGGCCAGGGGTCTGCTTGAGCCCCCATCCCTAGAGACATTCAAGATCAGACTTGATGTCGCCCTGGGCAGCCTGATCCCCTTGGAAGTGTCCCGGCTCACTACAGGGGAGTTGGACAAGATGACCTTTGAGGATCCCTTCCACCTTGATTCAATCTGTGAATCTGTGATCAGTTGTCCTGTGTGGTTACTAAGGAAATCGAGAGAGAATGAAACAAACCCCTGTACCTTCAGCTTGGACATGAGTCAGATCTACAGTTTTCAAGCTAAAAAAAGAATGCTATTCCCAAATAGGAAAATCTGCTTGTTTACAATCAGATCAGGTATCCCAGTTTTTATTTAATTCAGCTTGTTGGTTGGTTGGTTTGTTGGGTTTCATTTATTTATCTTGGGTAATGTGTATTTTTTGTGTTCTGAAATAAACTTTTCATTGTACTGCTGAAACCAAAATTCAGGCTAGGGAGCTGCTGTATTGCCTGGAAATCAACTCGCTTGTGTAAGACTTTTGAAATGTCACTTATAATCCTTATTATTTTTATTCCCATCAGGGTAAAATTTCCAATTAAGAACATCTACCACAGCTAGACTCGAGATACACTTTTGCTAATTAAATATGTAAATCTTCAAGTATGTTAGAAATAGCAATAAGCTTTTAGGTGTCAGAGCTTTGTGGGCTCTATAGCTGGTTCACTCTGTAGTCAGTGGGACTCACTTCCTTTTGTGTTTCTGCCAGCAATGATGTAAAGTATGATTATGCATCAATGTGATGACAGAGAAGCAAATTTTATGCAAAGGGCATAAGTGCACATACCTTCTTGCTTCATCATCAAAACACGAAGCAATTTCAACTCTCACTATGACCCCAGTACAGAAGTCAAAACAGGATGCTCCTTACCAAGCTCCTGAAGTTCCCCTACACAGATAAACCCATTTTTTCCTGCAAGCCACTTCCTGTATTTTCCAATTTCCTCTATCAGACTTTCTACTGTGAGTTCACTGTTAAAACATCTTTTTTTTTTCTTTTTTTTTTTGACATGCTTTTCTGATAGTTGTTCATTTAAGTTTGGGGAAAGATTTTTATACCTGACATCTAAAACTAGTTTTTTTTCTGTTCCATTCTCCTGAGGTGGTGGAAATATCTGAAAGCCAGACAAGAAGTAGTACAGCTGATTTAACCCATGTTTTCAAAGCACAAGGTCTTTCATTTCCCTGCCAAGGCAGAGCACAGCAGCTCTGGAATTTGTCCTGTAATAATAATAATTTAAAAAATAAAAATATGTAGAATATGTAAAATCTTCCTGCACCACATTTTTCACTAACAAAAACTGTATCAAAACCAAAATAAGGTGACAATCCCAAGCTGTGTTTTCTAATGCAGCATGTCTTCTGTAGCTTTCAGTAGTTTGCTGCGCTGATGCATGCAGTGGAGGCTCAGGTGTGACCACAGAATCATAGTCTGCTCTCTCAGCAAGGTTTGGGTTTAGGTCATACCTGATAGTGAAGCAACCACAGATGGCTTCCAAAGGGGTGTCCTGCTGTGCAAGAGCCAAGTGGTGTTCTCCCACCACCTTTGCTATTAACCTCATGTAGCTGCCAGCTAATCTCATGGAAATGCATATTTTGCTTTTGTGCATTAGTTTTTGATCCAATCAGCTTGTTGATGCAAATCACCCTGTGGGGTTACAAGGGAAAACAACAGGAGCAGATGGTTTGAGGAAGGCCTTTTCAATACACACACCCCTGTTAGAGCAGACCAGGTGAAAGGTGGAACCATAAAAGCAGTAAATCTAGCTCTGAAGCTGGAACCACATCTAAGGTGCAGCCATCCGAAATGTCGTAAATAGCTAACTCCAGCTATTTCACTGTTATGGGGGGAGGAAGAAAAAAGAGACAAAAAACATGAGCCAAAACAGCTTTGGTTTGGCATTGCCTGTAGAAGTCTTTCGAGGTGAATTACAGTAAAATTGTATTAGATCTGACCTGTTTGATACAGTGAGGTAAACAAAAACAATTAATTCAGCCTAGGGTCATAAAACATACTCTGATGCTCTTTAAGCCTGTAGTTATTAGCCTGTGCTGTGGTTTAAAACCTGCCAGAGTTTTAAAACAAATGTACCACCATAATGGCCTGGCTGTGATTGAGCAGGGCTTAAGTGTGGCTGTTGAAAAGCAAGATTCAAGTTTTGATTTGTAGTCTGAAAACAACTGTCACTGTGAAGGTGTTTTTGGATCCCTGACACATTCCTGATTTTTTTTCTGCTTCAGCCAAACATAGTTAAGCTGATTGGTTCTACTCACCACCTCCCACCCCCCTTTTAGCACATTTTTTTAATTTATTTTGTCGTTTTTATTTAGATTCAATGCAAGTGATGTGATTTTTCCATGTGCAGCCTATTATCTGTCTTGGATGTAGGATGGAGGTCTTTCCATTCTGATTGAGACCCAAATTTCCCAGGGAAATGTATCCATCAGTGTAACTTCTTGGGCAGAGGTCTTTTTCATGCTTCAATTTGCAGCTGAATAGCTATCTGGCAGAAATGATGATAAAAAGGGCTAGTTGCTGAAATGAAATGCAGTGATAGTAAAACCACTACAGTCTTGATATTAAGAGGAGGCTGCATGAATATGCAAGGCCTTTGGAGTTCTGCAGGTAATAATGGATGCTGGAAACAGCTGAAAAACAATTACCAGGGACCCAGACTCACTTAGGCACAGGAAATGACCAACCATAAATTTTTCTTTATAAGTTTTGGATCTTACTGAAGTAATAATAATAGCCCTACTGATGCTAGCTGCTGACATTGGTATTCTGTTTAGGCTGCTTGACATCCTTCCCCTTGTTGAGTGTTTTCTCTCTCTCTGTTACTAATATACAACGTGCCTAGCAGCTCCACCCTCAAAAGACAAACGTCTCCCCAGGTGGAATGCACTGAGAGGGAAAAAGCTGACTTAGACTTTAGCATTTGTCAGAGGAGCCTTGTGTATCACTGGTCCCCTGCCAGGTTACATTCAGTTAGTTAAATAGTAACAGTGTAACAAACTGGAGAAGAAAAGGTAAGTTTCAGAGGACTGAAAAACAATTTTTAATTTTTTAAAAAATTCATCTGAACTCAAAAGTAAGAAAATGAGGCTTAGATGTTATTTTCATGGACATGTCAGGGAAGAGAAGCACTGTACTGTGTCTAGCAGGTGCTCTCTCTACAGCCTGTGGAGTGTTACAGTGAAGCAGATGGATAAATCATATAGCATGATAAAATCATAGAATACTAGGTAGGAAGGGACCTCAAGGATCACCTGGTCCAGCCTTCCACAGCAAAACCATGGTCTAGATAAGATGGCCTTGCACCCTGTCCAGCTGTGCAGCAGGGTCCTGTGTCCAATGGGAATCTCCCCAGGAATAACTTGTACCCATTACTCCTGTTTCACGTGGCTCTTTGTAAAATGGGAGTTTCTGCCTTCTTTGTAGCCACCCTTTAAATACTGGAACATGGTGTAATGTCTCCCCTGAGGCACCTTTTATCAAGGCTGAACAAATCCACTTCTCTCAGATGGCAGCTTCCCAGACCTTTGTGGTGCTTTTCTGGACTCTCTAACCTGTCCACAACTTTTTGTATAAGTGGGGATTGAAACTGCACACAGTACCCCAGGTGTGGCCTAACAAGTGCTGAGTAGGTGGGATGATGACTTCTTATCTCTGCTGTCAATGCATTTGTTGATGCAAACCAGCATCCTGTTGGCTTTCTTTGCCACTACAGCACACTATTAACTCATACTGAACTTCTTGTCTGCCAGGACCCCCAGGTCCCTTTCCACAGAGCAGCTCTTCAACCAAGTAGATCTCAGCCTGTGCTGTGCTCTTAGATTTTGTTTTCCCAGGTAGAAGACTTTACACTTGCCCTTCTTAAACATCATCAGGTTCTTGTCTTCCTGCAGAGTGGGTCTCCCTCTGAACTGTCCACTTGGTGTCATTAGTGAACTTCAAATCACTTATGAAGATACTAAACATCATTGGGCACAATACTGATCTCTGGGGGACCCCACTTGGGGGGTTGGAAGTCTGAAAAGGAGCTATTGACCAGCACCCTCTCTGGGGGAAGCCTGTCAGCCAGTTCCCCATTCACCTTAGGGGCCACTCATCTAGACCATAACACATCAGTTTCTTCCAGAGGAGGCTGTGGGAAACCATATTGAAAGTCTTGGAAAAATCCAGGTAGACAATGTCCACCACACATCAACTGGGTAGGTTACTACAGAAGGTGGTCTGGTTTGTCAAACACGATTTGCCTTTGGTGAATCCATGCTGGTTTTTCCCAATCATGTACTTCATTTGACTTGTGATAGTGTCCAGGAGGATTCATTCACTAATCTTCCCAGGGGCTGAAGTAAAACTAATAGACTATAATTTCCTTCATCCTATTTTAAGGATAGGTATCTTCTGGTAGATGGCAGTGACATTAGCCTTCTTCCAGTCTTCTGGAATGTCCCCCAATCTTGATGACTTCTCAAAGATGATGGAGAGTAGCCTTGCAATGATGTCAGCCAGCTCTGAAACTTTCAGTTTGTAGACATTAGGCTCCTGTTGGAGTTCACAAAATGAGCCCTCACTCACCTCAGAAAAGGGAAATTTCCCCATGGGTACCCAAAATATATACTCACCAAAGTGGGGTGATGACTCCTTAAATGGGGACCCAGTCTAAGAGATCTGCCAGTCTACTTGCTGAGGGGAGAACCCCAGGGTCCATAGCAGGACTCCATTTATACCCTGTGAACACTGTTTTCAATTTCTTAACTAACTGGAGGGCTGAGTCCTCCCAGCTTCTGTGACCAGAGGCACTAGTTAATGTCTGGAGGCATTGAGCTGATCTTTATCATCTCCTAGCCTTTTGTCCAATGTCTATCAGGACCTTTGTACCTGTCAGATTGGTCTTCTGCCACTCATTTTGGGAAACAGCTAAGGAAAGTTTTCTGTTGCTCTGGCTGGCCTGATTTATTCCAGAGCTGGTTGTGATGGTTGTGAACATTGCCAGTTTAAAGCTTGCTTCACGATGTTGGCCAGTCTGCTGCCAAAGACTACCTTGCTGCTTCTAGGTGGTGACCCTCTGGAAAGCCCATGCCAGCTAGCAGAACTTGTGGACCCACAGAGACAGAGGAACCCACACTGAAGTAGATTTGCTGGCGGGACTTTCGACTCATGCAGGGGGATCCGCACTGGAGCATTCTGCTTCTGAAGGGACTGCACCCAGTGGAAGTGACCTGTGCTGAAGCAGTTTGTGAAAAACTGCAGCCCATGGGAAGAACTCATGTTGGAGAGGTTCATGGAGGACTGTCTTCCGTGGGAGGGACCCCTCACTGGAGCAGGCAAAGTGTGAGGAGTCCTCACCCCAAGTAGGATTGGCAGAGACAATGTGTGAAGAACTGACCACAACCCTCCCTTGCACCACTCAGAGGAGATGATATAGAGAAATTGGGAGTGAAGCTGAACTTAGGAAGAAGGGAGGGGTGGGAGGAAGGTTTCTTAAGGTTCACTCTTGTTTCCTATTCTGATGTCAATTGGCAATAAATTAGTTTTTCCCCAAGTCAAGTCTACTTTGCCCATGACATTAATTGATGAATGATCTCTCCTCGTCCTTACCTTGACCCACAAGCCTTTCCTTACGTTTTAATCCCCCTGCCCTGTTGAGGAGGAGAAATGACAGAGTGGCTTTGATGGGCACCTGGCAGCCAGCCAAAATCAACCCACCACACACACTTAAATAGTTGCATGTTTTACCAGCATCTGTTTGGCTGTGTGAATTTTTGCAAAGCTTTTATAGTCCCTTTAGGTATGGTTGAGTTTGATGGTGTAGAAAATGTATTTCTTGCATCTAAGTTACCTTTTGTTCAATTTGTTTAACTATTGGTTTGCCAGTAAGTAACACCAGACAGCTACACTTGCAGGAAGATCTTGCTCATTTAAAATCGTCATTTGTATTTCCAAGGTCACCTGAATGTCTGCCCTGTGGTCCTGCTATGTGAAGGTATGCATTGCATTAGCAAGAGTGAGTAACCTTGGTGTGGCTATCACTAAATCTTCACTGCTTCATTGCTAAGCTATGGAAGTCTGTCCCACGTTGAGGCAGGCAATAGATGCATAATTACTCATAAGTGATTTTGGTGTGTCAATCAGGTCAGACTTTAGAGATGTTGCGGCGGGTTGACAATTCCCCCAACATTAAATTTTGCCAGACCAGCCCAGTTAGAAGGAAATGAAGCTGTATTTACAAGCAAAACTACAATCTACAATGGAATGCAATGAATATGTACTACAAAATAGATAGTATTTACAATATTTGCAGGTATTTGCAATTGATAAACAGCACAAGAACCCCCCTGTCCAAGGACCAGAGGAGCTGCAACAGCTTAATCCCATTTACCCCCTCCTCTCTCTAACCCCTTGTACACAAAATGGACAAGAGAAAAGAGCAGATAAGTTGTTGTTCATACCAGTCACAACAAAGCAGTGCAGTGAAGGTCAGTAAAGTCAGGAGAAGCACCAGTCAGAGCTGAAGAAGTGAAAAGAGAGAAAGACTGCTTAGCAATATAAATCTTATGGTAGATACCTCTCCAATGGGATTGTTTGGAATTACCATTATTTTCCTTTTTACACTCAATGGTGGTTTATTTACATTCTGCATTTTTTTTTGTCTAAGATCTGTGAAAAATTTCTTAAAACATAGCCTAAACCTACCACAGATGTATTCAGTGGTGGTGAGGAGTATGAAACGTATTGATTTATGGGGAATTGGTAGAAGAAGCCTTGCAAAAAGAGCTTTTGGGTCAGCTGCTTAGCTGGAAGAAATGTGTTTAATGAAAGTATCTCCAGCTGCTTGATTTATACTGTGCTCAAAGAAACAGGGATGAATATTTTTGTAAAATAAAACAAACTGTATCCAAGCTGCTTCATTCCTAACTGGAGTGACCTACTGGACTCTGAGCTGGCCATTTGCCCAGATCAAGAAAGGTCTCTTCCTGCAGAAGGAAAAGTGGCAGAATTTGGAATCTTGATTTTTTTTTTTTTTTTGTCAGCTGCGTTGATAAGATACAGTAAAAAGTCTACTTTGAAGTAGTTTTATCTATGTACTTTTGTCTTGGTTTTAGGGAGTGAGACAGATGCTCTTTACCCCTCCCCAAAGGAGTAAAAGAAAAGCACTCCACACAGGATTGGAAAGAAATGCAAGTTTAAATGGAAGTACTATTCACAACTATATATAACAATACAAAAACATATGATACCCAACGATTCATATTCATCCCCCCTCTCCAGTCTGGGCTTACCACAGAACCTCATCAAGCCAAAGCTTTCCACAAACTCCCCCAAACCAGGCCAAAAAACCCCCAGGCTGCTAATGCCTCTCCCTGGCATACCTCCCTACCCAGGCCTGAATGACACAGTAAAAATTAGTCCTGCCAAGGCTAAGCCAGGCCACAAACCTTCCCCCACATAGCAGGGAAAGAAAAGTCCACATAAGAAAGGAGAGAGAGGGAAGAGAAGAGGCTGAACAGCCTGTGCTGTTCGTTTATAAAGGGGAGATGCAGGCATTATGGGAATGAAATAACACAGATTACACCCTTCTGGTGTCCACTCCCTGGGTGATCTAGTCCCTCTGGAGGGCTGTGCTCTCTGGTTAAGACATCCAGCCTTAAACCCACAACAGCTTTCAAATTTCAGAATTAATTCTGTGCAGCAGTATCTTTCAAATATGGTCTTGCCAAGGGAAAGCTGTAAAAATGGCATCTTCTTCCTTAAACAATTCTGATTCTCCTATATATACTATGCAGTATTTCCTGATATTAATTGCAAATTAAAGTCTCTGCTACTGTCGTCTTGAAGTACTTCTTCCTAAAGATTATTTGGTGGAGTTTTTAGTTCTGTTGCAGTAGTATAGGTAAGAGCAATGTGGCCCTGGAAAGCATGAGAAATAGTTCGTGTCACAAAACAGGCTGCTAGAAACACTTAGCACTTTGTATTAACTTTATATTAACAACAACTCGTGAACATGTATTCAAATATGGCATTCAGGTCTGAGGCCAATTTACACTCCTGGGGTTGTGTAGATGAAAGTAATGTTTGGTTTTGGCTGCAGGATGTTTATGACCAATGGTGAAGTGCCAAGTGGTTCTCCAGTTCCAGGCTGACGAAACAGCAGCTAGGGAAACAGAGCCCAATTGATTTAAAAAGGAGAGAAAATCCTAAACTGTTTTTTTTACAGAACTGTGTTTACAGTGGGACTATGCTGCCAGAATAGGGAGTGCTTTCTTTGCTTTGGCATAGTGACAAGCCTTATGAGGAGAGGTTGAAGGAGCTAGGATTGTTTAGCCTGGAGAAGAGGAGGCTCAGGGGTGACCTCATTGCTGTCTACAACTACCTGAGGGGAGGTTGTAGGCAGGTGGGGGTTGGTCTCTTCTCCCAGGCAACCAGCACCAGAACAAGAGGACACAGTCTCAAGTTGCGCCAGGGGAAGTTTAGGTTCAAGGTGAGGAGAAAGTTCTTCACAGAGAGAGTTGTTAGACTTTGGAATGTGCTGCCCAGGGAGGTGGTGGAGTCACCATCCCTGGAGGTGTTCAAGAGGGGATTGGAGGTGGCACTTGGTGATATGGTTTAGTAGTCATGAGGTCTTGGGTGACAGGTTGGACTTCGACGATCCTTGAGGACTTTTCCAACTTTTTTGATTCTGTGATTCTGTGACTGGTCCTGGTCCTGCTCTCCTACTGTAAGCAGTGAGAGATCACCTTGCTGGATTTCAGCCATGGGTGCATTTGACAAGGATGAATAAAAGCTACGTGTCTTCTCGTGTTTGTTCTGCAGAAACACACGAGTTTCATTGGTTGCCTCATAACCTATGAACAATGAAACTAGTTTTACTTTTGCAGGATTTTTAAAGGATTTAAAAAATATATATTTTCTCTGTGAAAGACTTAACTGTGTAGTAAATAGCTGTTAAGTAAAATCACTGGTTTGTACTTTGGCAAAGGTAATTAAAATGGTGCCTAAGTAAACATTAATGAAAACACTTAGTGAGAAAAGACCATACATACCAAAGCAGGACACCTTGAAACAGATAGCTGATTCATCAGTCTGACATATTCTGTGTTAAATATGGAAAGCTCATTTCTCATTTTTTATATCTCAGAAAAATTAGAGAACTATTTTTTCATCCAAAGACAACTTCAAATTCAGACTTACTGTCTATGCAGGTGAAAATACTGATATGCTGTGCAGCTTCTCTCATTCCTTGCTACAGCCAAGGGCCTTTTTTTGCAGGTTTTGTAGATTCCTGGACCATGACAGGACCACATTCTTAGGCTGCTGGATGTATTTCTATAGCAAATCATCAGCTAGGTTGCTTAATAAATTTATGCTTCTAATTTCCATCTTTGCAACTGGTGATAGCTGCTAATCCTTCTTTCTCTCTCCTCCCCGGAGAAGTCATTAGAGTCCTGAAGGTCTAATCCTGGCTTCAGTGACATAGCTTATCTCTGTGTGCATCAGACCACCTCTAGTAGCTGTGGGAAGCAGATTTTTGGGAGGCCCAGAAGGCAGGCTGTGTTTTGTAGCTAGTGCTGCAACTGCCTGCATCAGCATGGGAAAGTAATTTGATGGTTACTTGCCACATTACTGTTACTCTCTGAACAGGTTTTTGAGGCAGATAGATATCAATGTCCTGCCTTTAAGTTGTAATTTAATGACAAATGGATTCAAGAGAAAAAGAAAGCTGCTTCTGCCCTGCTCAAAGCTAACTTTTGCAATGGCTTCATATCTTTAAAAAAATCCCCAAAGATAATGCAAAAGGAAAGGGCCATCAGCAGGACACCAGTTCATATAACTGAAGAAGCAGTGCAAGCACTACTTGACTCTTTCTTTTCACTTTTTGCTTCTCACTTTCTTTCCTTGGGGGAACACTTTTCCCAAAAAAAGTATTTTGGGGAACTTTTCTTATGCAAAGTTTGTCAGTGATGTTTTTGTTACACTCACAGGCTCTCCTCCTAGTGCTGCTGCATGTCTGGGCATGCAGAGAAATGTATTTAGCTGCCTGCTCATTCTGGAGTCAGTTAGGCATTTGTCTAGTGAGACCTGCTTCTCATTCCAGGATCCCTAGGGAAAAAAAAGGAAAAAAAAGGTCAAATACCCTTTCTAGCTGTCTTGTGTACTTCTGGTGCTGTTCTACCTCTTTTTGACTTAAACAGTAAAGCCCTAAATCCCCTGTCTTCTTTCTCAGTCTAGTTTTCAGGGAGAAAAAAGATCCACTGAAAAGCAGAAGACCGTGCTATAGAGGTGCAAGGCTGGTTGTAAAATTATTGGTTTATGCATGGGTTGGAAGAGACCTCTAGAGGTCATCTAGTCCAACCCTCCTCCAGTAAGCAGGGACATCCTCAACTGGATTAGGTTGCTCAGAGCCCCATCAAGCTTGACCTTGAGTGCCTCCAGAGATGGGGCCTCAACCACCTCCATGACCTGTCCCAGTGTTCCACCACTCTTCCTAAAGAACTTCTTCCTAATGTTGTCTAAACCTACCTTTCTCTAGTTTAAAACCATTGGCCCCTGTCCTAGTGTTACAAGCCCTTGTAAACAATCCCTCCTCAGCTTCCTTGTAGACCCTCTCCAGGTACTGGAGGGCACCTATAACATCTTCCAAGAGCATTCTCTTCTCCAGGCTGAACAACCTCAGCTCTCTCAGTCTATCCTTGCAGGAGAACCTCCATCCCTCTGATCATTTTTGTCTAGACCTGCTCTGTCAGGTCCATGTCCTTTTTCTGTTGAAGGCTCCAGAGTGGAACACAGTATTCGAGGTGAGGTCTGAGCAGAGAATAGTGGCAGAATCACCTCCATTACTCTGCTGGCCACACTTACTTTGATGAAGCCCAGGATACTATTGGCCTTCTGGGCTGCAAGTGTGCATTGTTGGCTCATAGAATCATACAATGGTTTGGGTTGCAAAGGACCAGGTTGTCTAGTTAAACCTCACTTCAGGAAGCAGGGGCATCCTCAACTAGATCAGGTTGCTCAGAGCCTTGTCGAGCCTGACCTTGAGTATCTCCAGGAATGAGACCTCAGCTACCTCCCTGGACAACCTGTTCCAGTGTTTCACCAACCTCATGGTAAAGAACTTGTTCCTAACGTCCAATCTAAATCTACTCTTCCGTAGTTTGAAGCCATTGCTCCTCATCCTATTACTACAGACCTTTATGAACAGTCCCTTTCCATCCTTCTTGTAGGCCCCCTTCAGGTACTGAAAAGCCATTATTAGGTATCCCTGGAGCCTTCTCTTTTCCAGGCTGAACAGCTCCAGCTCCCTCAGCCTGGCCTTATAGGAGAGTGTTCCAGCCCTCCTATCATCTTAGTGGCCCTCCTCTGGACCTGCTCCATCAGGTCCCTGTCCTTCTTGTGTTGAGGGCTCCTGAGCTGGAAGCAGTACTCCAGGCGAGGTCTTACCAGAGCAGAGTAAAATGGCAGAATCACCTCTCTTGGTCTGCTGGCTGCACTTTTGATGCAGCCTAGGATGCAACCGGCCTGGGATGCAGGCACACATTGTTGGTTCATGTCCCAGCCTAGGTGTAGGACCTTGCACTTGGCCTTCTTGAACCTCATGAAGTTCACCAGGACCCACTTTCCCAGCTTGTCCGGGTTCCTCTGGATGACATCCTGAGCCTCTGGCGTATTGACCAACCACTTAGCTTGGTGTCTTCTGCAAACTTCTTGAGGGTGCATTTGATTCCACTGTCTGTATCAGTGGTGAAGATACTGAACAGCACTGGCACAAGTACAGACCTCTGAGGGACACCACTTGCCACCTCTCTCCATCTGGACATCAAGGCATTGACCACTGCTTTCTGGATGCAACCATCCAACCAATTCCTTATCCACTGAACAGTCCATCTGTCAAATCTGTATCTCTCCAACTTAGAATAATGTTGTGGAGGATCATGTGAAAGGACTTGCAACTGGACTGCAACAAGTTTTTAAATAACTGGCTAACCTTAGAGACATTGTTGTGTTTCGTGCTTAAATTCTCATCAATCTATACTATGCAGGTAACATCCTATATAGCCTTTGCCCCAACTATTCAGATTATTACTTTATTTTGAGCTATATATGCAGGTTTCAGTGTAGATTTAAATAAAAAAATCTGGCATATCCCCATAGAAGAGATTTATTTGACTAACACCTTCTTTTCATCAAATGTATTAATAAATGTTTGCATGGACGGTAAAGTGTTAGCCAGGGAAATCTCATTAAAAGCCATCACATAGGAATGATCTAGCAATAATACCATTTTACATTGCCAAAGAAAGATGTTGTTGCACAGATACAATCCAATGAAGCACTAACCCCCGCCAAAAATCCATCCACATTTGGCTTGTTTTAACCCTATGAGAAAATGTTCTCAGTACTCTCAGTCTTTTTGCCTTGCAGTCAACAGATGCCCCTGGGCTAAGGGTGAAAACAGAAAAACAGCAGTGTTGATGGAGTGTTCTGCTGTTGAGTGAGCAGTCTCACTTCTGAACCTCAGTTAAGAGCAAGAGTGTCCCCTTCAAAAAACATCCTCTGGAATTTTCTCCTTCTTGTCATAAACACATCCATGTTTGGTGTCTAGCAGGTCATGATGAACTTCTGTGCAAAGAAGTTCACCACAGGATGAATATAGTACTCTCTAAGGATCTACTTGCACAAGATTTTATTCTTCCATCTTTTCAAAGCTAGCTTAAATGTAACCAGCTAATTAGGCATGCATTCATCCAGCTTTGACTCCTGAATGAATTAGGGAGATGCTTGTATGTTTAGCAAGGTTTTTTGCTCCCTGGATAGAAGGCATTATGGAAGGTACTATCATCTGTGCAAAACTTAAAAGCCTTCTGGTGTTCATTGTGATCACAATTTCTTGGCTGCTGTCAGAACTACAAAGCACAAGCAGGGTATGCAAGCTCTGCCAGGAGCAGAAGAGACATTGCAGTGCATTTGCCTGATTTATCAAGAAGAAGGTAACTCAAAAACGTATCTTTATATCCTCTACAACAGTCTTTCTAGAGGCTCAGAGACGGCTGGTGGCAGTTATTGCTAGATTTTTCTTCCATTTTGCCTATCCCAGCTGCTCCCAGTTCTTTGCTGAATTGATATGATCACTAGTTCTTGGAATCCTTGACTGACCCAAATGCTCTATTTGCCTCACATTTACTGTGTTAAAATTACCACTTGGTGTTTGATTCACTTTGTGTGGGTCTTTGGTCATAACAAGAGGGTGTAAACACACCACAAGTAATCAACATTTTTTCTACACACACTTCTGAATGAGCACAAGCACTCTCTAGTTAGACAGCAAGAATACTGTTCTAATTACTATTTATCTTGTAAATTGCAACTCCATGGGAACATTTTCTTTGCACCATCTGGCTTTATGTATTTTTTAATGTGTTGATAAGTATTTATATACTTTAGAAGGAACAGATAGTAAAGCATTTGTTACATTAGAAAGTGAAATAAAGATTTGGCAAAACTGAATTTGTATGAAATTCACTGCATTAACCTCTTAAATTTTGACAAAATAGCAATGACATATTTGGTTGAGGCTTCTTAGGACTCATTCCACTCAATGAGTACCTGTTACGAAAGCATTTTTCCTATTGATGGTGCTTGACCTGGACCTCTGTAGAAGTGAAAACACATCTTCATTACAAACAGCTCCTTGACCACTTTGACCAATACCTTTATCCTTATGATTTCAGTACCACAGTTGTAATATTAAAATAACCAGTACAGATTCTTGCTACTGAACAATGTCACATAGATACAAGGGGGAAGATGCTATTAGAATACAAAGATTTCAGGATCTAGCAACCCTATGAACTCTGCAGGAAGTGAGAAAACAACAGGATCTGCAAATACCTGCAATACAGAAAATAATTTTGAAATGAGCAAATGTGAATAATACCTTTACATGTCTGTCTTTGGTATTCCTAGAATGTCACTCTGTCCCTAAAAAAAAAAAAAAAAAAAAAAAAAACAACAACCCACAAACCAATTTATTTGGTCTGTATATTCAAAAATTAAAAGTATTTTTAACTCTAAGACAAAGAAGTTACATATTATTTCTTAGTGGCTACATTTGATTGAATATTGGCTAGGTTTTAACAGCTGGCGCAATACAACTGAAACTAGTGTTTCTTTGTATTTTTGAAAGTCTAAAACATCATCCTTAAATCATCCCAAGGGAGAAGCTTAAAATGAGGCTTATTGGGAAAAAAACCCAAAACTATTGGTAAATCTTGATTTTGTAAACTGATAATTAAAACAATGTCTAACTATTAGACATCCAAATCTGTCCAAGAGGAAAAAAGATTAAATACATGGAGAATAAATACATGGAAACAAAGATTAAAGGATGGAGAAAGACCTTGGAGTGCTGGTGGACAGCAAGTTCTCCATGGAACAACATGGAGAGAGCCAATGGGATCCTCGGATGCATCAAGAAAGGTGTGTCCAGCAGGTCTAGGGAAGTTCTTCTACCTCTCTGTTCTGCCCTGGTGAGACCACACTTGGAATCCTGTGTCAAGTTTTGGGCTCCCCAGTTCAAGAGAGACAGAGACCTGCTGGAGAGAATCCAATGGAGAGCCACGAGGATGATGAGGGGAGTTGAGCATGTCCCCTATGAAGAGAGACTGAGATCCGTGGGCTATTTAGTCTTGAGAAGAGACTGAGAGGGGATCTCATCAATATAAATATCTGAGAGGTGGGTGTCAAGTGGAGGGGGCCAGGCTCTTTTTGGTGGTTCACAGTGATAAGACAAGGAACAAATGGTTCAAACTTGAACATAGAAGATTTCACCTCAACATGAGGAGAAACTTCTTTACAGTGAAGGGGACAGAGCACTGGAACAGGCTGCCTAGAGACGTTGTGGAGTCTCCTTCTGTTCCTTCTGTAGAGACTTTCAACACCCACCTGGATGCATTCCTGTGCAGACTACCGTAAATGATCCTGCTCTGGCAGGGGGGTTGAGCCTGGTGATCTCTTGAGGTCCCTTCCAGCCTTTGATCTACTGTGATACTGTGATACATTCCACAAATGGCATACTTTAAGACAACTTTAAACAGTAGCATTAAAGCTAGGTAATTTGTATCAGCAAGCCAGGATGATCTGCATAGGGGTTTTCAAAAGAGCTTTTTGGAACTGCTTTTTTGATCTCTTGATATGATTCTTATATCTTCTGAATTTCAAATAACAAGAGAAAGTAAATATAGTGACTGTTAAAAGAAGGTAAAAGGGATGACCCAAGTTAACTACAGGACTGTCATTTTAATTGAAACCCTCGGCAAAATATTCAAGTGGCTCCTATATGGCTAAATTAATGCCTAATTATTGTAGAATTACTGGTCAGAAAAGACATTTACAAAAAACAGATCTGGTAACGCTATTGCGGCCTCTCTTATTTGATAAAGGAACAGCACTCTCACACCCTTAAACTCTGCTTTGGCATATGACCTGCAACAGCAACACCCCCAGCCCAGCCCAGCCCAGCCCAGCCCAGCCCTGCCCTGCCCTGCCCTGCCCTGCCCTGCCCCGCCCCGCGGGGCGTCGCTCCCTCCCGCGGCTCTTTCCGCTGCCCCCGCCCCCCGCGCCCGGCGCTGCCACATCCTCCGCTGACATCAGCCCTCGCCGCCATATTGGAGGAGAAGCCGTCTCCGCCAGCTCGGCCGCCGCAGGGGGGGGACGCTGGACTCTGCTGCCTCCGCCTCCCTCGCTGCGGCCCAGCCTTGTTCTCCATGACTCCCTCGGGCCCGCCACAGTCCCGGTGCGGATAGGGCAGAGGCGAGAGCGGCTCCCGTCCGTTTTCCTGCTCTCCCTACCCCCTGTCCCGAGCTGTCGCCGAGCCTCTCTCCCCGCGGCGGGCCTCTGCCCTCCCGCTGTCTCCAGCCATGACTTCCCTGACCCAGCGCAGCTCCGGCCTGGTGCAGCGGCGAACCGAGGCCTCCCGCAGCGCCACCGCCGACAAGGAACGGGGAGCGGGGGGTGGCCCGGAGGATGAAGGCCGCCGGGACGAGTCCGGCGACGACGAGAAGGGCGATTCCAAGGAAACGCGGCTCACCCTTATGGAGGAGGTGCTGCTTCTGGGCCTCAAGGACCGTGAGGTGCGGCCAGGGCCGCGGCGGTGGGATAGGGTCGGGCGGAGGTGAGGGGCGCTGGGCAGGGCTTATTTGAGGCCTGGTCCGTGCTTAGAGGGGGCTTTGTAAAGGGACGCCAAAAACAGTGGCCCGGGTGCCTGAGGGGACTCCTGTTAACTCTGGTGTTAAATCGGGTGCTTACGGAAGGAAAGGGAAGCCTATGTGGTGCGAGTGTGTGGGTGGATTGCGGGAAAGGGCGCTGCTGTGAGTGTTGCTGCGGGTTTGGGGCAAAGGCGTTGCTGGGAACGGGGATTGTGATGTTTCTGGGGTTAGTGACATACTCTTGGAGTAGGCCCGGTGCTTTCCATGAGGTGAGGAAGGTGCTTGGACTTTAAAGTGGGGGAGCCTGGCAGAGAGTTTGGGTCGTCCTTTGGATGTGGTGGTAACAGAGGGCCTTCTGCTATTTGTAGCGTCTCGAAGGCAGCCTAGCGGTTAGGGCTGGACGAGGACAATGGATGTGAGGCCAGGGCCTTTGGTCAGTGTTGATGGTTTGACCCGGAGGCGTGGGTAAATACACGATTTTTATAGGCCTCCACAACTTACCCATAGCTGTGATGTGAAAGATTTGTATCTTCCTATGCATTTTCTCATACCGAACCCTGTTGTACTTAGGGAGTTTTCAGGTGCTTTAGGGTGCTTAGCAGCCCTTTTTGCTGAGACTTCCCAGGCTAACGCCTGGGGAAAATGGCTTAAAATTGGTAGATACATAGACGAAATACGGACCTTGAGTAGTAAGTGTGTGAAAGGAGGAAATAGCATTATTATATAATTCTGTCGTTTTGCTGAATTTATAGCTCAATTGTTTAACATGATACTGTGAATAACAGTCACTGAGGGGGGTGTACTTTCAACAGTGTGTCAGATTTTTATTTTAAAGAGATAATCAGTATAAAAAGCATGCATACTGCAGAAAGTCAGTCCTGTTGGAGAAATCGGATGTGATATGGTGAAATGTAATGCCCCTTAATTTTTGTTTCGAGTTATAATGTAAATTTTATTGAACAACATGATTTTTTTGGTTTATTTTTAGTGGTAAGTAAGTTAATAAAGCCAGTTCGTTGATTTGGGGGGAAGTCTCTTAAAACTTATTCATGAAGACAGAATAATGTTGGAGAGAAACCAATATTATATTTTCTTTGACAGTGTGTTACATCTGAAAGAAACTTGCTGGTCGATAAGAAATGGATTAAAGGGTGGTTTGCTTGGTTAAGATTGTTTTTGTTGAAGCATGTGGGTATATCTGTATTAATAGCTGGTAAAACAACATTTTATTTCTCCCTCAGATTGTGTATTATAGGCCATATTCTTGAAGTCCCATTTCTTCAGGTAGACCTTGTTGTGTCAGCCCAATAAAATCAGTAGATACTCACATGGATGTCCGCTGTTGAATTGAAAACTTGTGCATATGTGCATTAATTTCCTTTCTACACACCTGAATAGTTGTGGGAAAGTAAGTTGTGCATGACAGTACAAATACCTGAGAAGACTGCTAGGAAGTCTAGCCTTGGAGGTGGGATGGACTGGGTTATCTTTCAGCTTTTTTTTTTTTTTTTTTCTGAGGATTGTGTGCTAAATTTACTGAATTTGTAGTGATAAATATTTCAGGAGAGCATTCTGTCTGCCTAGAAAGAATATAGTGCAAATCTTCCTACATATATCAAAACTACTAACATCGAGCCTAAAAATTCAGCTTGTGGTATGCATCAAAATTACAAATCATCTAACTTTGCTAACTGTGGCTGTGGCACACAGTGCAGAAAATCTGGTATTCCCTTGTATGAGAAAGGAACCGAGTACTTGCGGTGGCATGGATATCCATAGCTCCCTGGAGACTTTGCAGCTGAGATATCAGACAATAAGAATGATAATGTGGTCTCTAGAGTAAGGGTCTTAGGTGCAATACTGTAGTGTACTCTCTTTCTGAGCTTTGTTATACATGAATCACTAGGGTTTGTACTTTGGTTTTGGATCTGTATCCCTAAGTACAAGCTACGCTGTATGAACCACTTCATCACATTGTTTTCCATTTAAAACTGAAAATAAGACTATAGACTCATGTTCCAAGATGAATTTTTTTGTTGTTGTGGTTCTCCAGTATTCTAATGATAAATCAGGAAAACTTTACGCATCTGGAAATGCTTTTTACAAAGCTTTTACTTCCAACAAAATTGATTTTCCATGACATTTGTGTAGATTTTCTCACGATAGCAAGCAGAGAAAAGCAATGTAGGGTCTTCAAAATATAGTTGTGAAACCACAAGAAGCCTTAAGGGAAAGGCAAAAGCCTGTGTGTGAGCCATAAGCTCAACTGAAAGTCAGTAAACTTAAAGCAGTAACATCCTTCCTGTTTATTCCAACAGGATAAAATAATTTAAGTAAAAAATACTTAAGAAAGAAGATTCAATTGGCCAAAGAATATGTTTCCCTACAAAAATTGCTCTGTCAGAAAAAGCACTGATACATGCATTGGTAAGTTAACTTTCGGGTTTTGCAGTAACTTTTTTTTTTTCTAACAGTAAAGGCTGGTGAATATCTTAGCACCATGTAAACTGTATACAAAATGCCTCACACAGAGAGAGACATTTATAATTTGTAAGTGTAGGTGGCAGTGTCTTTAATCTTGGGAGAGAGTTTTTCAGGAAGTTCCGAACAGTGATGGATTGACAAGTTCAGTGTTTCTAGGAGATTTAGATATTCATCTGAATTCTGCTTTCAGAATAGTATGATGATTGTTAACCACCACACCAAAACTTTTTGAAATTTTTTGCAGCCTGGTTGTTACTGCAGTGTGGGTTTAGTGACAGGAATGTCTAGTTGTCGCAATCCCATTCTTAATGCTTGAATGCCATGAACTGCATTTGCATGTGCTTCCTGGACATGGCTTCCCCCCATCTTTTGGCCTAATTAAATTGTACTTGATATGTGTGTACCTGTTCCTTTTCTGTTGATATCTTCTGTATATAGACAACTATTTCTGTATTCCAAGGTCAAGATAAGTTGGAAGGGATATGTGCTGAAAAGTGTGCATGCTTGCATAACGTGACAGATGCAGTGTCCTTGGAGGAGCAGGTAATAAACTGTAACAAAATACGTTACTAAAATTCTTCAGGGAGCATAACAAGAATAATGATGCTTATTTGGAAACCCTTCTGGAACATAGCTGGGAAAGAGAGTCTCATTCATCCATTTGGAGAAGAGCAACAGCTTGTTGCTATAGGAATAAAAAATGCTCACTGAAATCAAATACTTTTCTATATTATGTTAGAAATAGTATTTTGGTAGGATAGGTCAAAGCCACAGCAAAAGGGAGGTTATTGAGTAGAACTCCTGAAGTATCTGAAGTCATCACTTCCAACAGAAGGGAGGGAGGAATATTAAACTGGCATATTTAAAAAAAACACCTAAGAGATTGGTACAGGCCAGTTTGCTCTTTACAGCTCTTCATCATGTAACTCAGATGCATAGGAAACTGAGAGGTTGCTAGGCGGCTGTGCTCTGTAACTGCTGCTCTTGTTAAATTCAGTTGAGTTTTTTGTACTTGTAGGAGTTTTTGGGGAGGTTGTGGGTGTTGCGGGGTGTGTGTGTGTTTGGGTTTTTTTCTCTTTTTTTGGAGCTTTCTCTGTACATGTTGGGAATCTAATCAGACACGGCAATGCACACAGCTGCTCCTGTCCTCTATATGGTGTGCTAGTTACAACTTGACAGATTGAAGCAGTTATAGAGGCATGGCACATACCAACATAAAACATTTATTTGATCTGTAACTAATCCTTCATTTCCTGAAACAGAACTCAAGCAAAATACGCAGAAATAACTGTCATGTACCAGTCTACTGCAACAGTAAATATTTCTGGTTTTATTTACCCTTTCTTTGGTGAACAGTAAAATGTGATTTGTGAGAGTATGGAATTGTGAGAGGAATGTAAAACCACTTTGTTAAGTACAGAAATTATCTTGGATCCTTGCTATTCGTGTTTGTCCTTCATTTATTGCAGAAGATTTAGTGTTGCAGCATAGCTTTTTGTCTGAATAGTTCATGTGAAAGTCTCTAGCTTTTTTTTTTTTTTTTGTATTGAAATAAGTTATTAAGGAGTTACTTTGCCTGATTGAGATTTGATGTTTTGTGTTGATCAGGTTAGTGCTAAAGTGTGTTTTGTTTTTCCTACTGATTTATATTTTTTAATCCTAAAGATATCTTTTCCTGAAAGATTAATTTTGAAAACATTCAAAATGTAGATGACATTTTCTGTGATACTAAGATTTGGCTTTGTGAAATTCATGTTATGATACCGAATTGCAGGCTTTTTTGCCTGTGTAAGAAATGAAGTTTGAAAAGTGTTTTTCATATCATTTTAGGTTTAAAGATTTTATTTTTTTTTTCTTTGGTTCCCCTCATTAAATTTCAGCAAGTCTCTGAATGTCAACTTGAAAGCTTCCAAGTTTTACTGGAAAATTTCTGAGACAAGTAGTGAAACATGAAGAGGCATCTACTGGGAATTCACATTTCAGTTGAAGAAAGATGTATGAATGTGTTGAAACCTTGACAAAGACGTGTTTTTTCTCAAATGCTCAGAGCTTAGTAACAAAGAATGTAATGTCTGTGCTGAAAAATTCTTTCTTTCATAGTTGCACAGTTTTGTGTCCTTCGTTTTATTTTTATTTCATGTCCGTACAAAAATTACAGGCTAGGAGAAGATAGGGAGGTGTGAGTAGAGGAGTATGGGAAGTATCCCAATTCTGTGTGTTATAAGATAAAGTGCCGCTTTACTGTGTGTGTCGGTGTGAGCTGAAATTCCCCCTACCACCAACAATAACCAGGCTAGCTCAGTCTGGAAGCAAATGCTGAGAGTATCCTGCTTTTAGGCTTTTTGGGGGACACATTGATTTGGAAGCAGCATTTTGGATTCAAGTTGACTTTGTGTTGAGATGGTGTTTATGTTTTATGGTTCTGCATGCAGCTAGTGCAGTTGTCCCTGCTCTTACGGCATGGCTAACCTGTAATCTGTATTATTATTGTTATCTGCAATCCCAAGCACAAATACAGGCTGGGCAGTGACTGGCTAGAAAGCAGCCCTGAGGAGAGGGACTTGGGGGTGCTGGTGGACGAGAAGCTCAGCATGAGCTGTCAGTGTGCACTTGCAGCCCAGAAAGCCAACCAGATCCTGGGCTGCATCAAGAGAAGTGTGGCCAGCAGGTCAAGGGAAGTGATGCTCCCCCTCTACTCAGCTCTGGTGAGACCCCACCTGGAGTACTGCGTCCAGTTCTGGAGCCCGTGTTGCAAGAGGGATCTGGACATGCTGAAACATGTCCAGAGGCGGGCCACCAGGATGATCAGAGGGCTGGAGCACCTCTGCTATGAGGAGAGACTGAAAGAGTTGGGGCTGTTCAGTCTGGAGAAGAGAAGGCTCCAAGGTGACCTTATTGTGGCTTTCCAGTATCTGAAGGGGGCCTACAAGAAAGCTGGGAAAGGACTTTTTAGGAGATCAGGTGGTGATAGGACTAGGGGGAATGGAATAAAGCTGGAAGTGGGGAGATTCAGGCTGGATGTGAGGAAGAAGTTCTTCCCCATGAGAGAAGCCTGGACTGGGTTATCCAGAGAGGTGGTTGAGGCCCCATCCCTGGAGGTGTTTAAGGCCAGGCTGGATGAGGCTCTGGCCAGCCTGATGTAGTGTGAGGTGTCCCTGCCCATGGCAGGGGGGTTGGAACCAGATGATCCTTGTGGTCCCTTCCAACCCTGACTGATCCTATGATTATTTATTCGTGGATAACTTTGAGTTTGGACTAGCCCTTTCTTTCATGTTGAGCCTGTCTAGTGTAAGGCTGAAACACAAACATTGTCAGAGTTCTTCTTGTGATGCCTCTTCATTTTCAAAGTGCTCCTAAAAAGTAAAGCACTAACTTTAAAGTGCTTTTAGAAACCCGAAGCTGTAACTCTTCTTCTCCCTATAGCGACCTGGTTTTATTTATAAATTTGCATGAACCAAAAGGTTCCTGCAGTGCATTGATGACAACTTTCTCCTGCAGGTAGTTGAAGAACCGACAAGGAGAAGTACAATGCTGGACCTGGTATTAACAAACAAAGAAGGACAGGTTGTAGATGTTAAGGGTGGGGCTGGTCTTGGTTGCAGTGACCATGACATGTTAGAGTTTAATATTAACAGACAAAGAAACAGGGTGATAAGTAAAATTTCATCCCTGGACTTAAAGAGGGCTAACTTTCCCCTCTTCAAGACTCTACTTAGAAATATCCAGTGGGCTAGGGTTCTGGAAGGAAGGGGTCCCAACAGAGCTGGTTAATATTCAAACTTGACCCCGTCCAAGCTCAAGAGAAATGTATTCCCTCAAAAAAAAAGTTCAAGTAAGGCAGGCAGAAGACTTCCATGGATAAGCAAGGAACTCTTAGTAACTAAAACTCAAAAATAAGAAGGAGGTTTACAATGTGGAAAAAAAGGACTAGTCAATTGCAAGAATTATAGAGATATAACCAGAGAATGTAGAGATGCAACAAGGAAAGCCAAGGCCCTCCTGGAACTGAATCTTGCCAGAAGGGTGAGAGAGAGCGAGAAGAGTTTTTTCAAATACATCAATGATAAAAGGAAGAGCAGGCAAAAGGTGGGCCCACTGCTGAATGATATGGGAGATACAGTAACTGATGGTACAGAAATGGTAGAGTTGCTGAATGCCTTCTTTGCCTCAGGCTTTACTCATAAGACCAGCCCTCAGGAACCTCTAAACCTCTAAACCCTCAGTCTCTAAAAGCAAGGGTGTGGAACAGGAGAGATATGGACATTCTGCTGGTCAGTCAGGTTAGAGATCTCTTACACCAACTAAAGACAAACAAATATGTGGGCCCTGATGTGGTGCACCCATGAGTGCTGAAAGAACGGGCTGATACTGTTGCTGAACATCTCTCCATCATCTTTGAATAGTCCTGGGGAACAGGAGAGGTGCCTGATGACTGGGAGAAACCAAATGTCAGTCTAGTTTTCAAAGACAGCAAGAAGGATGACCCAGGTAACTACAGACCAGTCAGCCTCACTTCCATCCCTGGAAAGATGATGGAGCAGCTCATCCTGGAGGCCACCTCTAACACATGGAAGACAAGAAGGTTATCAGGAGTAGCCAACATGTATTTACCAAGGGGAAATCCTGCCTGACTAATCTGATAGCCTTCTATGAAACTATGACCAAATGAGTAATGAGGGAAGAGAAGTGGATATCATAAACCTTGACTTCAGTAAAGCTTTTGATACTGTCTCACATAACATCCTCACAGAAAATCTTAGGAAATGTGGCATAGATGGCTGGTCAGTGAGGTGGATTGAAATCTGGCTCCACAACACAGTTCAGTGGGTCATCATCAGTGGCACAGAGTCAACTTGGAAGCCTATGGCCACTGGTGTTCCCCAGGGATTGGTACTGGGTCCAGTTTTGTTCAATGGCTTTAGCAATGATCTGGATGCAGCCATCCAACGTGACCTGGACAGGCTGGAGAGCTGGGTGCAGGCAAACCTCATGAACTTTAATAAGGACAAGTGCAGGGTCCTGCATCTGGGGTGGAATAACAACATGCAGCAGTACAGGTTAGGGGCTGCCCTGCTGGAAGGCAGCTCCACAGAGAAAGACCTTGGAGTGCTGGTGGACAGCAAGTTCTCCATGGAACAACAATGTGACCTTGTGGCCAAGAGAGCCAATGGGATCCTGGGATGTATCAAGAAAGGTGTGTCTAGCAGGTCTAGGGAAGTTCTACCTCTCTACTCTGCCCTGGTGAGACCACATTTGGAATCCTGCGTCAAGTTTTGGGCTCCCCAGTTCAAGAGAGACAGAGACCTGCTGGAGAGAATCCAACGGAGAACCACTGGAGGGAATCCAACGGAGAACCACGAGGATCATTAGGGGACTTGAGCATCTCCCCTATGAAGAGAGACTGAGATCCGTGGGCTATTTAGTCTTGAGAAGAGACTGGAAGGGGATCTCATCAATATAAATATGTGAGGGGTGGGTATCAAGTGGAGGGGGCCAGGCTCTTTTTGGTGGTTCACAGTGATGAGACAAGGAACAAATGGTTCAAACTTGAACATAGAAGATTTCACCTCAACATGAGGAGAAACTTCTTTACAGTGAAGGGGACAGAGCACTGGAACAGGCTGCCCAGGGACGTTGTGGAGTCTCCTTCTGTAGAGACTTTCAACACCCACCTGGATGCATTCCTGTGCAGACTACCGTAAATGATCCTGCTCTGGCAGGGGGGTTGAGCCTGGTGATCTCTTGAGGTCCCTTCCAACCTCTGATACACTGTGATACTGTGATACATAAGAAAATATTGTCATAATTGCTAGGAGGAAAGTAATCATGAAACTGCAAACTAACATATTAATGAAAAAGTGTTATTCCAGCTGTTCTTTGATCCTAAAGTAGTTCAAGTACTGCAGCATTTATCTGGATGAGTTAAAGCTATATGTAACAGGTCTTTTTTGCCAGGCTAACTTGACCAGGCTAAGTGTGGCAGGTAGTAGCTTCAAGAATGAGTTTTTAAAGCACAGAACAAATAATTACTTCAGCACACACTCACTTTTGTGTTGTGTTACTGGGAGAAAGAGAGGCTAGTCTGCAGTGAATGTGCAGTTTCCCTGCATAGACAATATTCACAATCTGCTTTCTCAAAATTTAAAGAAAAAAAACACTAGTCAACTTTACTGTGTGCTACTTTTTACTGGGTTTTTCCTGGCTTGCAAACAGCTCTCAAAAATTGTTTAGTAAATTGTTTATTTTCTTTCAGAAATATTCATAAAGCATTGCTGTAGAATAAATTCGTGTACATTTTCAAACGTAAAACTTACAAAGTTACACATAAAGTAGTTTGTGACTTTGTCCTTGAAGAGCATTGTATGCAAGCCTGGATGAGTAGGAGCCCAAAGGTGTGGTACTGTGATTTAGTTGTTAGTCTGGGTGCAGACCACTCTTGCACATGCCAAGCGTATTCTACTTTCCTCAGGATATCCTGCACTAAACTGCTGCCTTTCAATATTTTCTTTTTTTTTTCTCCTCTTTGTTATGGGTCATTAAGATAATAAAATATTTTGCCTTGTAAGCCAGATCTTTGTAATTGGAGATGTGTTACACTCCTAGCCCTTCAGTTATTTCTGGATGCTACAGAACTTATTCATCATACTGGCAAGTTAGTCTGTGGGGCTTTTTGCATATCCTTCTGTTGCTGACATTCTTCTAAGCACTTGTAAGCTGCTTACTGCTATATACCTCTGTCATCTGTCTTTATGGTCTTCCTAGACAGGATCATGCCATAATATTATTTAGTCCTTAGCTGCCAGGCTTGGTGGGTTTTGTGCGTGGTCTATACCATGAGGTTTCTGTTTACCCAGTCTTTCCTGTGCAGTATTCTTATTTAATTCAGTAGACACTTGATATTATGTTGGCATTTCTATGCTTACTGAACATTCTGTACCTGAGAGAAGCATTCTGCACTTATCATATTGCCCTTTCAGGGCACAATGGAGAAGGTAGGTATAGCATTTATTGACTGGGTTGAGGTTGATGTTCTATCTATGCTAATCACTTAGGAAGTGCTAATTGAGTCTATTTTGCCTGTGGTGGATATTTAAATGAGACTTTAAGCTTTAGCAGCATCTGCAGTCTGGCAGAGGCAGTTTACAGTTAGTACATATTAAGTGTAAGTGGAAGAACTTGTTCGTTTTAATGTGAGAACAGTGCAGTGAGTGGAATTTTTTAGATCTCTATTTTAGTCTGTTTCTTGAAAATTGTTTGCACTTGGATAAGTCAGACAACTGAGAGATCTTTTCTGAAAGGAACAAACTGAAAGGAAACTAGGGAAAGTGTAGACAAAGGAGAGAGGAATCCATACCCCTTATGTATACTTTTTTTTTTTAAATACCCTGAACTCTGAAAATCCATCCACATTAAGGACCAGATACAAACCTCTGAAAATGAAGCATTGTACAGTTCCTCAACTTGAAACAATATAGTGATTTATACAGTGTTTTAAATTCTGACCACTGTAGAAGAAAATATAGAAGAGAGGGATGGCTGTTGTATCTGGGTCAGATACAGTATGTTTATAAGCCTGGAGGAGGCAATTACAGTTTTAATGTGGCCTCGGTCAAAGTCAGTGGAACTTCTGCCTATTATTTAGTCAGCCAGTATTAGGCCTAGTTTGTCTGTATTAGAGGGACATACCAAATTTAGGTTTTGCTTACTGTTTTTTGGAGAAAGGTACTGAATCTGGCTGGGACAGAATTAATTTTCTTCATAGCAATCAGTGGGGTGCTGGGTTTTTTTGTTGGTTATTTGGTATTGTTTGTCTGTTTTTGACCAGAACAATGTTGGTAACACACATACGTTTTACTAGTTGCTGAACAGTGTTTGCACAGTGCCAAGGCCGCCCTTCTTACTCAGCCCACACTCCCAGTGAGTAGATTGGGTGCACAAGAGGCTGGAAGATGGGCAACCTGGACAGTAAACCCTAACTGACCAGAAGGATATTGCTGTATACTGTCACAGTCAGCAATAAAAAGGGAGGGGGATGGTGGATAGGTGGTCATTGCCTGGGGTCTGGGTGGATATCAGTCTGCTTATGGGAGATGATGAATATTTTGCATCAGTTTTGTGGATTTTTTTCACTCTTGCTCTTAACCTGTTCTCTACCCCCATCCTGCTGGGGAGGCCCCAGGGAGAGGCTATGTAGGACTTAGCTGTCAGCCACGGTCAGCCTGCCACTTGGAGATTCTAATTATGGGCAAGGTTTGTGCTGATTGATAGGTTTAGGCAGAATGTGACCTATTTTTTTGGTCCTGCTAAGTTTGCTTACTGCTGTGGGTGGTTTTTGAGTGAAATACCTGATATGGAGGATTTAAGCACTAGTTGTAATTAAACATTTTTTTAAGTGAATGTCAGATTTTATACTCAATGATAATTGTTGGTAGTGTAGAAATCAGTTTGCAGGTTATAGAACAAAGTAATTACAGCCTTACTTTGCACTAGTTATGGAAAATAGAGATTAGACCCTGATGGAAGGTGGTTTTTCAAGAGCCATACAAATGTTTGTGGTAATTATCTCTGAGTACATATACTTCACCATGCTGAAAGTTAGACTTCTATCTTTTCATTCCTAAGTGAACAGTCAGGCTCTTAAAATGTTGAGTCTGATAAGAGTTCAGCAGTTGCTACTTCTTCATCAAAGTTACAATTTTTTTGCCTTGTTTTAGTTAAGAGATGTGTCTGTGTAATGTGTGCCTGTATTCCTGCCTGAAAAACTTTTAAGTGTTGTTTTTTTTTCAGTATGTGATAGCAGTTGGTGTTTGTTACTTATTCTTAAATGCATCTGCAGGTTAATCAAATACTTGACAAGTTTCTTGTCAACTATACTGTGCTTTGTAGAATATGTATTCTTACTTTCCTAAAGTATTTCTAGTGTTTGACTGTCAGAACACTTTAGGGATTTTCCACACTAACTTGTCTTCTGTTTGTAACTAGACTACAATTTATGTTCTGTTAAAAAGGCTAGTGAATTCAGTTGCATCAAAAGAGGAAATCAAGAGGAACCACAGTCAGACATCAAAGTCCTCACAATGTAGTATTCTGATGATAAACACTTTGTCAATCTGGTTTTCTTTTCTTTCCTAAAAAGATACTAGTTTTCAAAGTTCCGTAGGTCAGGAGATACCATTAAATGTTCTTGCAACTTTCTGGGTGATGGCTTACTTGAAATGCAAATCTAGGTATAGGTTAGTATGGGCCCTTAATCTCCTGTGAGGAGGATGAAGAGGAATCTCGTTTATTCTAGAATCATAGAATGGTTTTGGTTGGAGAGGGCCTTTTATAGGTCATCTAGTCCAAGTGCCTCCCAGTGAGCAGGAACATCTTTGACTAGAACAAGTTGTTCAGAGCCCTGTCCAAAATGACGTGGAATGCTTCCAGGGATGGGGCTTCTACCAACCTGTGCCAGTTTCAGCACAGTGTTCCAGCAGCACACAGTAGAGGGACAGAATCACCTGCCTTGACCTGATGGCCATGCTTCTTTTGATGCAGCTCAGGATGTTAGTGGCATTCTGGGCTGCAAGTGCACATTGTTGGCTGGTGGCCAGGAAGTCCAATGGCATCCTGGCCTGCATCAGAAATAGTGTAGCCAGCAGGAGCAGGAAAGTCGTTCTGCCCCTGTACTCAACACTGGTTAGACCACACCTTGAGTACTGTGTCCAGTTCTGGGCTCCTTAATTCAAGAACATAAATATACTTGAACTTGTCCAGAGAATGGCAATGAGGCTGGTGAGAGGTCTCAAGCACAAACCCCATGAGAAGAGGTTGAGGGAGCTGGGATTGTTTAGCCTGGAGAAGAGGAGGCTCAGGGGAGACCTTATTGCTCTCTACAACTACCTGAAAGGAGGCTGTAGCCAGGTGGGGGTTGGTCTCTTCTCCCAGGCAACCAGCACCAAAACAAGAGGACACAGTCTCACGCTGCACCGGGGGGAAGTTTAGGCTTGAGGTGAGGAGAAAGTTCTTCACAGAAAGAGTAAATGGCCAGTTCAATGGGTGTCCATCCCTGGAGGTGTTAAAAAAAAGATTGGAGCCATGCTTTAGTTGTCACAAGGTGTTAGGTATTAGGTTGGACTTGATGATCTCTGAGGTCTTTTCCAACCTGGCTGATTCTGTGATTCTGTGTAAGTTTTCATCCACCTGTACTCCCAAGTCCTTCTTCACAGGGCTGCTCTCAGTCATTCACATGGAGTTCATCCCAACCCAGGTGTAGGACCTTGCACTTGGCCATGGTGAACATCATGAGGTTCACAGGGACTGAGCTCTCCAGCTTGTCCAGCTCCCTCTGGATGGCGTCCTGTCCCTCAGATGTGTCAACTGCACTACTAAGCTTGATGTTAGTCTGCAAACTTGCTGAGGGTGAAGTCAATCCTACTGTCTGTATCTCTGATGAAGATACTAAACCCCAAGGGACACCAGTTGTTACCACTTTCCATCTGAACATCAAGCTGTTGACCACTGCCCTCTGGATGCAATCATCCAACCAGTTCTTTATCTACAGAACAGCACAGCCATCAAATCCATGTCTCTCTAAATTATGGAAGATGTTGTGTGGGACCATGTCACTCCTAGCTCTTCAACTGCAAATTGCTTGAAGTTGGAGTGTTTCCATTTCGCACGTGAGAAAATCCAGAGTATTCCTCTAGCAGGTGTTTTACTTGAATATTATGAATATTCTCAAGTTCTGGACCTATAATTTTTATCTTTTTTTGTTATTGAGAGATGACTGATAAGAGGGATGAATGTCTCCTAAAATTGTTTTTGTCCTCAGAAATGCATTTTTATCTTTTTCCAGTTATGTAGATAGATGGGACCATATTTCTTTTACTGGTTTTGGAATTCTTTTATAGTCATTCAAGAGCTACTAGAAAAATTAATACCTCAGATTTGTTTATTACATATATTCTACATTTCTATAATACATACACTATGTTCCTGTTGTGTAAAACTGGGTCATATCTGTAACAAAAGATGTCTTAAAACAGATTGGATTGAAGCAGTGAGAAGAAAAATCTGTCAGATAGTGGTTGTGAAAACAATTTGTAAAAAATGGGAAGATTAGTATTTTTATATTTTTCTAGATAATCTTACATTTTATTGAATCTTACTGCTGGTTGTGTTTTAGTCTGACATTGTGTCATGGAGTACAAGATTTTCTTATCAGTAATAATTAATAGTTATTAGACTTAGTAAATTGATATATGTGTATTTAATGTATTTTAGAAAGTAACATAGAATCTGTAGGACACATGCATAATTTGGCTGTCACCTTCTTTGAGACTTGCTCTCTGTTAGCTGCAGCTTCTGTGCTGCTCATCTTCAGTTAGGTAAAATGAGAATAGTCTGCGCTGGAGAAAAAAGAACAATTTTTTTGATCCCCTGAAGGTAAAAATGGATCAGTTCATATAATAAAGTACCTGTGTTGGGAGCAGCCTAATTTTACCTCAGTGATTCAAATAATTTCAGGCATTCCAGCCTGTCTTCAATAAATGTTGCAATGAAGCTTTTCTTTTTCTCCTCTTCTTCCATCATTGTTTTCTGTTGTTTGGATTTTCATCCGGCTTCTTGTAAATACATTTAGTTATGCTGGTAAAAAGACTTATTGATTCTCAGTGGCGATTAAGGTTTTAATAATCTGCCCAAGGTTTCTGAAGCTGGATCAGAGCTTTACGGTCCTAGGTGAGGAGGAATAATTGCTGGCTGGCTGCAAAGGGAGATCTAAGGGCTTCAAATTACCAGGATAAATATGCAGTTAATTCTCATGGTATTGATCAGCATTTCTGTTTATCATTGAGGATGTGGAAAAACTTGTGGATTTTTAAAAAAATTACTATTATTTTGTGTTCTTTATTACAAGACCCATTTGCTTATTTTATGTTGAGAAGCTTCTTGCAACGGTATCCTGGAAGGGAAAACTTAAACTTTTTTTAAACTGTACTTTATTTCTAATTTAAGAATTTCCTACTCTGAAAAAATGATGTGGTTGAAGTTTTTAGGTTTGACTGTAAAAGCTATCAAATTTGTTGGGCAGGTACTTCATAAAGTATGCTTAATATGAAATTAAACATATATAGCATTAAGCTTGCTGACTTTCATCTCCTCCAGGAGATTCAGAAATAGTATTAATTGTTCCTTACAGAATGATCATGTTCCTAAACAAAATACTTTTAAGAGTTTTCTTATCTAAAGAATCCATAAACTTATTACAGTTACTGACTTTGATCTGCCTGAGATATCTGCTTATAGTTACATTATCACAAGAAGATATTTACCTACCTGCAACAAAGCAGGAACAGCTCAGCACTGCTGGAGCAAGTGTAGGGGAGGGCAATGAAACTGGTGAAGGGCCTGGAGAATAAATCTTATGACGAGCAACTGAGAGAGCTGAGGCTGTTCAGTTTGGAAAACAGGAGGCTGAGGAGAGACTTTGTTGCTCTCCACAACTACCTGAAAGGGCGTTGTGGAGAAGCTGGTGCCCCAGCCTTCTGATCATCTTCATGGACCTGCTCAAAAGGTTCCATGTCCTTCTTTGTGCTGGGGGCTCCAGAGTTGGACACAGTATTCCAGGTGGGGTCTCGCAAGAGCAGAGTAGGAGAGCAGAATAGTCTCCCTCAACCTGTTGCCCATGCTTTTTCTGATGTAGCTGAGAATATGGTTGGCTTTCTGGCTGCAAGTATGCAATGCTGGCTGATGTTGAGCCTGTCATCAATCACCACTCCTAAGTCCTTCTCCTCAGACTGCGTATGTAGCCTTGTGCTTCTCATTTAGTGAGTACTCTTCATGAACATTGTAAGGAAAAATTAATCCGATTTAGAAGTTCCTGTTCACAATGGAGACAGAGGAGTCTTATAAAACTTCTTTTGAATAAAGGGAGAGTCCATGGGACAATTCCCTGTGAGGTCTCTCAGATTTCTGGGAGACACAGCTCCCCTTTTGTCCTAACTTCCCAGATGCAAATTTCCCTCTTGCTTTCCCCACTGGTTAAGGTACTCAGGATTTACAGTCTTTCCCAAAATCGCCTACTACATGTCCCCCTTCCCATGTAACCCTGCTGAATCATACATCGTATGTTCATTTAAATTAGGTTCTTCACTTCTCTGGGTGGAGAAGTAAATATTCAGTGGTCCTAAAAGTCCAGAAGTTCAGGCTGTGTTCAGTGTCTGTCATTTTCTGACAGACACCCTACCGATTTACAGCAAGGTTCAAGATAAGGTACTTAGCAGAGGCCCTTTTATGGTTTACATACACATAGAGAGAGTAAACTGTCTGGTTCCTTCCTTTCCAACTCCGTCTTAGATAATTCTTCCTTTCTAAAGACACAAGCTACTTTTAATCCCATCAACTTCAAAATGCTTAAAACCAATTTGTCATTAACAGTCATAGCTGTGAAGCAAATTAAAGCTGTAAAGTTGTTTGCAACTGATTCTTATGTTGGAGACAGGATGCAAGAGGGAGGAAACAACCATCTTTGACATGAAAAATGCAGCAGATAAACACTCACATTTTAAGTTTTAACTAGCTGCAGTGTATCTGGACAGTGCATGCTATTGTTTCTTTCCTCTCTCTCCTCCCCAGCAGTCTTTCTGTACATTCTAAAATCACTACTTCAGAAGGAAACTCTTTGAATAAGTGAAGTTCTATTACAATTGTGATTAAGCCCATTATGAAATAAAACTTGCCACAGCCCTATTTCAGGATAAATTGTCTCCCCCAGTCTTTTGCAGTAAGCTTCAAATGGGTGACAGATTATGATTTTGGATTATTACTTTGTCAGTGCTTGGTGTTGACTAACAGTAGGCTAGTAGGCATGTTTGAAAGAACTTGTGTGATGGTTTTAAAACTGTTTTTAATTTCTCTTCACAAAGTTCAAGCAGAGAAGGTGAAGGAATGTAAATAAATCACTATTGGGTGTAAGAAAGCAAAATGATGATTATTCTAAACACCTACATTGGAGACGTAAAAATGTTTAAGAATCTCTACTCAAAACAAGGCTGGGGAGTTTGGGCAGTCTGACCCGGCTTGCTTGCTGGGCTTCTGCCTGTCTGGCAGCTTCTTTTCTGGCTGAAGATAACACACTGACCTTGACGAGCTAAGCCTCTCTGCTTCTTGACTCTCTGCCTTCTGCCAGGGGAGCCTGGGGGGATTTCTTCTGGTTGGGGGAGGGAGGCCACTTGGGGAAGGCCCCTTGGGGGAAGCAAAAGGGGCTTGGTTGTGCTTTTCTGTTGATTGTACATATTTGTAAATGTTTTGAATAGTGTCTATTTGTACATATTCATTGCATTTCATCATAAATTGTAGATTTGCTTGTAAATACAGCTTTTGTTTGCTTCCAGACTGAGCTAGCCTGGTTATTGGTAGTGTGGGGGGATTTCAGCTCTCACACTGTTACAACTTGCTGTTGCTTCAGAAAACTTGAAAAAGATGTTATTTCTGTCCTGTCCGATTTAAATAATATAATTTCAGATTTATGATGATCAGGGTAATCATTGCTGAGGTCCAAAATGGAGAGCTGAAGACAGTGGTGAATATAGTGCATGATACCTTAAGCTTTAAGCATTTTACATTTTCTGAGTAAGTTGTGCTCATGAATGGCTTCCGTATATGTAGCCCAATAATCACAGAATTGTAGGGGTTGGAAGAGACCTCAGGAGATCATCTAATTCAACCCTCTTTGCTTGTGCAGGTACACCTAGATACAGGATTTGAAAGTCTGCAGAGAAGGAGGCTCCACAGCCTCCTGGTCAGCCTGGTCCAGTGCTCCATCAGACTCAAAGTAAACAAGTTTCTCCTTAAGTTCAAGTGAAACCTCCTGTGTTATAGGTTGTACATGTTGTCCCTTGTCCTACCACTGGCTACCACTGAGAAAAACCCAGCCTCATCCTCATGACCTCCACCCTCTCAGTATTTATATGCACTAATAAGATTCTCTCTCAGTCTTCTCTTTTCCAGACTAAATAGATGCAGGTCTCTCAGCCTCTCCTCTGAAGAGTGGTGCTCCAGCCCACAAATCATCCTTGTGACTCTCTCCAGTAGTCTCCTGTCCCTCTTGAACTGGGGAGCCCAGAAATAACAGAGTACTGCAGGTGCAATGTCGCCAAGGCAGAGTAGAGGGGAAGGAGAACCTCCCGCAACCTGCTGGCCACACTCTTCTCAATGCACTGCAGAATACCATTGGCCTTCTGGCCCATGAGGATGCATTGCTGGCTCATGGATAACCTCTTGTCCACCAGCACTGCCAGATCTTTGTCTGCAGAGCTACTTTCCAATAGGCCAATCCCTAACCTGTACTGTGATGTGGAATTATTCCTTCCTAGGTACAGGACTCTGTCCTTGCCCTTGTTGAACTTAATGATGTTTACCTCTGCCCAACTCTCCAGCCTGTCCAGGTCTGTCTGAATGGCAGCACAGCCTCTCCTCCCAGTTTTGTATCACCAGCAAACTTGCCAGGAGTACACTCTATCCTTAAACAAGACTATGTTGAACACTCTATGTTGAACAAGACTGGACCCCATACTGACCCCTGGGGAACACTTTTTTTTTTTTTCTTTTTTAAATTTTCTCTATCCGAAAGACCAAGTGAATAGGTCTAGTTGTAACTACTCAGACAGTGAAAACTGTTGAAGTGTTCAAAGTGGTTTTTCCATTGTCATATGGATTGTCACTAAAGGGCATGCTCTGGCTTTTTGCAGTCTGTCTCAACCATGTTCCTTCCCATCCCTGCACTGTCACTGCACGGTGAATCACCTGAGGAGACTGACCATTAGCTTTCAGACAGACCACTTTCTCACCTAGATGACTACATAGACTGCTGTGGGTTTATGAGGGAGTACAGCAGTGTGCTTTGATACGGTGAAATAGATACTTTAGCAGCAGTTCAGGCTTTGTTGGGTCTGCATTTTTGAGTTTAGTCCTCAAATAGCTAAAAATGAGGACATAAGGGGGATGTACTTTCTGTGGTTAAGTAAGGTGAAAATGAGATACTGTGACATTGATTTGAAAGATCAGTAAAACTGAAATTAATCTCTCAAAGAAAAAACTGAAATTAATCTCTCAAAGGAAAAATAATTGAATGGTGTGTAGAAAGTAGTGGTTTGAAAATGGTCCTTGTGCTAGGAAAGTAATTAAACACAGGGATGTCCTTTTGTCCTCAGTTTCTTTCCCTGTTGTTTGGTTGTTTTTTGGTTGTTGGTTTTGTTGTGTTTGGGGGTTTTTTTGTTTGTTTGGTGGGGGTTTGTTTGTTTGTTTGTCTGGTTGTTTTTTTTCCCCTGGTGTTTCTTTCTGCAGCTTTAAATAACCTTTAAGAAATTTATTTATATACAAAGCATAACTCTCTCTCAGTGTTGAGGTATATCTGCATGCTCCCTTTCAGTAGTTATTATCCCTTCATGACACCTGCTGTGTGAATGTTAAAAAGTAAGTAGGCTTTTTGCTAGTTATGCTATGCATCATGAAAAATAATTTATAATCAGTTTATAATAGCAGACTACTCAATTTGCTTTGGCCAGTCCTACAAGTGACTTAGAGATGACTTCTCAAGTTCTCATTTTTCCAAGTCTCACATTCACTTTAGTTAGTCCCTCTCAGTTTATGCATCTATTGACAACTGTTTCTTCGCATTAAAACTGAACTGTGTATGTTTTACAGATCTCCAAACTGTATTTTTATTACTCTGCCATATGAATTGGACTAATTGGACCTGGAGATAACCTATCCTCAATAACTTCCTGTAACACCAGTAAGCATAGAATATTTTCCAGAATGTTTGTCGTCTGTGATTTTGAGAGCATACCATAAAAATAGTCTGCTGCATATTGGAAAGAATAGATGGCAGAGAAGACGACCTGTTTAGAAAAAGTAGACACTTCTTTGTCTTTAAATAAAACACTCTTTGAATGTCACCCATGCAGAAATAATTAAAGTAATAGCATCTCATCAGAGTTTGGGAAGTCTTGTTTTCCTATCTTTCAGCATCCAAGTAGAGCTGATTGAAATATTTTTTCTTTAATATTTTTCTAATGGAAAATTACCTGTAAATTCAGCATTTACTTTTTTGCTAGAGGCAAAGCTGTCTTTAACCTAGATTGTGCCTCCTAGTTGAGAGAACTGAAGTTGGGTGGGATTTCATGTCTTCTTGATAGGCTGTCAGATGTATTACCTTGAAGCCTGGACTTCAGACTCCTTGGGACATGTAATTGCTGTTTATCTTGGCTTTCTGTTACTTTTAAGGTTGGCCAGTTCCCCTTCTGCTGGAGCTACCATGGCTGGAAAGGGTTAAACCAAAATTTTATTTCCACTGTTTCTATGTGAAGTTTCAGAAATTGCATTCTTGTATTAAATTTTGAAGTCTGTATGTGTCTTTCATAAAAGAAGAATTTGGAATTTCCTGAGACCTCAAATTCAGGGATTTGGGTAACTCTTGTGATTTTTTTTTTTTTTTCTTCTTCAGAAGATTCTGATTTATTTGTTAGTTTATTTTGGTTTGGTTGCCATAGATCTTTTCTTCTGGTTTTATGTAGCTGGTTGTTAGGTGAGGGTTTGAGGAATGTTACTACATCTGAAAATAAAGTGAAAAGGATTTTAGTGAAAGAAGTATAAACTAAGCAGTGTTATATGCTTTATCACAGAGAAGAACTGCTATGGTGGTTCTTCATAAATGTAAATTGAGTCTGAGTCAGAGCCAAAACTTTTACCTAATGCTAACCTCTAATGCTGAATAGGAGTCTGCATGAATCTGAGAATGGGCCTGAGATGCCCTTTTGTTGCTAACTTTTTTTCTTTTTTGTGAACAGGGTCTTTTAACCCTCACTTATCTTCACACACTATTACATGGCTTTATAATGCTTTTTAAAGAATTATAAAGCTGGTTTCTCTTCGACATGGCTGTGTGGTCTGCTAAGTAAACTGTAATAGTTGATTATTAACTGGGTTAGGTCAGGGAATACATTGGTAGGTACAATTTATGTTGTGCTGCACAACATTCTGTAAACAGGTGGCCCTGAACAACTAAGTTAATCACATAATGTGACAAGAATGTTTATTTCTATAGTAACTCTTGTGCAAAACCCAAAGTAATCAAAGTGAAAAAATTACCCGCTCTTCTGTGAGTCTTCTCTGCTCAATTTTATGAGTTTTTGTTTGTTTTAAACTTCACTCAGTAATCCATTAAAGATTACTTCTTCATCAAAATTTTGAGGTAATGTCTACAAATGTAGAATGGCATCTGTGGTTTTTTTTTTTTCACTGTTTCTTCTTGGTGACTTTAATTTGCACTTTAGAAACAGAAAATATTGAGGTTTGTTTCTGTGGGGTCTTTTTGTTTGTTTGCTGGGGAGGGGTGGTGGGAATGTGGGAGTAGTGATGTTGTGGGTTGTTTGTTTGTTTGTTTGAATAGTTATCCTGACAATTGCCTGGAAGCTGAATAGGGCAAAGTAAAGGTTAACTGCTGAATGACTGCTCCATGAAGGTTGGCTGTTCTGCACTTAAGTGAAACGTTTTTAAAGTTTTGTGCAAGTTTTTAAAGCAGCATCAATTGTGCAGAAATTGCTGACATGGCATTTATCTTTGCTATATACCTTCAGGTACATGCCCTCTTATTCTTACGTTTTAAATGCTTGTTTGCATACTTAGTAAATTATAGTGGGAATTGCTGCAGTGGCTTTTTGGATCAGAGATTGAAAAAGTGTTATCTGTCCTTTTTTAAAAAGCAGTTTTACAAGTAATCTTTGAATAGTAAAGTCTCTTGAGTAGCCTATGATTTTAAATATCCAGAAATTTAAATTTTGAGTGTCCTGAAAAGTTGGCTATCCGTGTGTTCTGTAGAAGTGCATCTTAATACTTCTGCAGCAGCTCTTGCTCTGCCATATTTAGTATTGAGTGCTTCAAAAAAATACTGGAATAGACATTCTGAATTCAGAACGCTATTTTACTGTCATCACTAATGCGTATGTGCTTTCTCTCTCTAGTTTTCCCACCTAGCTATGTCATTGTTGTAGTATAAACAGATGATCCTATTAGGTTTTTTTGCAGCTGTGGTAATAATTTTTGAGCTGCTGGATGACATTATTTCTTTGTCTATGAGGAGCTTTCATAGTTTCCAGCCATCCTTACAAACGCTTTTTGCAAGTCCTAGGACTCTATTCCAATATAAGTATAGCTTTGTAAAGTTTTGGAATTGGGGTCTCGGAGGCAGGCTGGGAAAAGGCATTGTTAGGGAATAATGTTAAGTTCCAGTTTTAAGGGACTTTGGTTGGATGTTTCCACTCAGGGTCTCTTCCCTGTTCCTTCTTTCTTTGCAGGGTACATGTATGCATCTTGCCTGCTGTTGCACTCTGCATGCCAGCATCTGTAGGAGACTAGTAGTTCTTGCTGTTTAGTATGCAGATCTGAGCTGGGGTATTCCTACAGTAAGTAGGGAAGAAGCTATGGGGGTTTGTGCTGTGCTCAGCAGAGCTAGACCCAGCATATTAGTAACGATTACTTGTTGATTCATCCTCATCCATTGTGTGGCTTTGTCTGACTCTTGGAGCAGAGAAGAGAATAAGATGGCTGTTCATTGTATTTATGCTCTCTTGTCTGCACCATCTGTGTGAACAGATCTAAGGAAGTCCATGAGGGTCACAGAAATTCAGATCTTTATAAAGCTGGAAGTGGTAAGTTAATGAATCCTATGTCGCAGTAAAATGAAGCGAGGAAAATGGCACCGTCGGAGAGACGGTGTCACAATTTGACAAGGACAATTAAAGGGGCGAGGTAAAAGCAGGGACTGAAAGATAAGGTAGGTTGGGTAGCACTGAGGCACAAATCATAAGGAGATGGAGTTTCAGGTAATTAATGGCTAACTGCACAGAAGGGCCTGTGTGGGCTGGAAACATGGGAAGAGGAGAAAGAATAAATGCTGCAGGAGATGATGGGAGAGAAATGGCCCAATGAATGTGGGTTTTGGATAACTTACTCTTAACAGAAAGAGGATCTTTGTCTTAGCTCTATGCTTTGCCATGCCTGGATGGGAAGCCTGAACTTTCAAAGTTAATGTGGTCATAAATTTCCTTTACAAACTTGTGATGGTTTGAAACTGTCTTTTTAATTTTTCCTTGTCAAATCAAGTTCTTACCTTGTGCCATAAGCTGTAACAAGCAATGGCCACAGAATGTTCAGGGAATGGGTGTGCACAGAGTTAAAACTCCTCTTCCAGTGTACACTGATTTCAGCAGGGTGGGAGTTTCCAGGCCATGTGTGGTTTACAGATCCATTGCTATCTGTCAGATTGCATTGTCAGTCTCCTATGAATGTAACTATTCTTCTTATTCTTTTTTTAAAATGTTTTTTAAAAAATTGCTTCCCTGTAAAAACAATTTAATAGAAACATAGAAAAGAAGTTGACTTTTGATGTTTCTAACATAGTGAGCTCACTGTTTACTGCCTTTTAGTCCATGTCTGTGGAAAAAAAGAAAAAAATTGTATCCTGTGCAAATAGTACATGATTTCCATATTGCTATTCTCCCTCTCCATATACTATTACTCTCTCTACTCCTTTCACTCCTTTTTCTTCACTATCTATAGGCTCTTTAACAGGCAATAACTTAAAAAATCTGAGCCTTGTTGGTCTTTTGTGCACCTTTTTCTAGTTATGGTTTATGCCATTTAAAATGTGTCAAGAAGCTGTTTGCGTTGTTGAAGATAAATACCTGCTTCTAGTCATTTTCATTTACATCAGGAGGTATGAGTTAATTTAAAGGATGTTTTAGTTAGACTGTTGCTGTGTGCTAAACTAAACTTCTGTGAACATGCCCTCATTTTTCTGAGGTAAGGATGTTTTAGTTAGACTGTTGCTGTGTGCTAAACTAACCTTCTGTGAACATTCCCTCATTTTTCTGAGTTTTTTGTAGTAAGTGCCAAAACCAATCAGTGCATCTACCTGAACTACCTGGAAAGACCCGTTTAATGGACTGAAAAATGTTCAGCCTAATATCAAATATTCTAAAATATTTCACTCCTCACTGTGTTAGTAGCAGTATAACCTCAGTGTATTGAAAGATTCCTTCTCTATTGGATCACCTGCAAACTTGAAATGTGGTAACACAGTATACATTCTCATGACTTTAATGTCATGTACCCCACTAGAGCAAGCAGTTCCATTTATGAAAAGTACAATCTTTCATGATCACTTCAATAAAAACTTGTGAATGTTTGTGCAGTCTACATCCTTGGAGGTTTCCAAGGCTTGCCTGAATAGAACCCTGAGCAACTTGACTTGACTTCATAGCTGCTTTTAGCAGAAGGTTGAATTTGGAGGTCTCTGTGACCCTGAATTACCCTACAGTCCTCTTGTTTCTCTGCAACCCACAGCTTGTAGCAGTGTATGTTGAGTAACTGCTGGAGCAGAGGAGGTTACATCTGGTAATTGCTGCCAGGAGCAGTGTAGTTAGTGTTACTTCACTGATAAATATATACTTTAAAAGTCAGTTTTCATTACTAAACAAAGCAGGACAAAGGTTGCTTCAGTTGTTTGCAAAATGATTATTCATGTGAATAGAAAGTAGTGTATATTTGTCACGCCACAGCTGTTAAGTTTGTGAAATAGGTTTTTGGTTTGTACATGTGTTACTTGATTTGAAATAGGGGAATGTAGGAGTAGGATTTTTTTTTTTTTTTTAAATCAGGCAAATACTGTGCCGTATCTTGTTTGTTCTTTAGCAAAGAAATGTCTACTGCCAATCACAATCTTAAGTAACAGAAGGGCTGACTTAAGAGAGTAGCTGATACTTGTGAAGTATCAGCTCTGAGTAGAAGGCTGATTAGATAACTTCTCAAATGCCATTCCAACCTTTTATTTATGGTATTTTAAATAAATATCACAGAACCATATCTGTGACATACTTCAGGAATTACTTTCTAGGGTTTCAAGCTTTTGTAGACTTTGCAGAAGTGTTGGTCGCCTGTATAATGCAGCTCTTGAAAATAATTAAGTGCTAAATGGAAAAAAACATCAAGTTTCTGAAAAATCTGTATTGAATGACATGCATTAATTAGGGACTGGTTTGTAAGGTTTGTGGAGTTCAGATGTGTGCTTTTATCTGCAAATAGAGTAATAGTGAATTGCACTTGATTTAAGCTAGTCTTTGTTATTGGTTAAGATAAGTGTTATAAAAGGGAGTGCTTTCTCTCCTTTTTTTCTTTTCTTTCACTTGTTTGCAGCAGTTTTCTCTGTAGTGTCCCAAAGTGGGTATTTTCAGAAGTGCATCACTAAGGAGGTATGTTTTGAAAGATCTTTCTCGATCATACCAAGTGTTTCTGCAGTCATTTCTCAAAAGCCAAAATATTTTTCAGAATTATTTTGTTTTGTCTTAGATAACTTAAAAATATGCAAGATTTTCATTGGCTACTTTGTTGGTAAAATAGAATCCTTTTTATAAGATTTTGTTGTTGTTATTATAATAAGCAGTGGAGTAAAAAGTCAATACATATATTTCTAGCTAATGAGCAAATGCAGAGTCAAATGCAGCGTTCTGCTGCTGAAGCAGACAGAAATGGTAGTTGTGTGGTTCATAAAATACATGTGGTTTGCAGCTCTGAGTGTACATAAATATGAGCTGTAAAACACGTGTATTCAAAGAATTTAAATGACAAAATAGTTAGTCACAAATATTTGCTGTAAAACTCGAGTAAGCTTATGTGATGTTGGTAGTGACAGCCTCTTGATATCCTAAAAACAGTAAGTGTATTTTGACTGTGTAGAGACTGTTCTCACAGTTTATTGAATGGTTTGGATTGGAAGGTACCTTGAAGATCATCTAGTTCCAACCACTGTGCCATGGGCAGGGACATCTAGTAGATCAGGTTGCTCAAGGCTTCATCCAGCCTGATCTTGAACAACTCCAGGGATGGGGCACCCATAACCTCCCTGGGCAACCTGTTCCATTGTCTCACCCCCTATACTGTATAGAACTTGTAATATCCAGTCTAAATCTACCCTCCTCAAGCTTCAATCCATTCCCACTCATCCTACCACTACAAAACCCTAGTGGAAAGTCCCCCATCAGCTTTCTTGTAGGCCCCCTTCCAGGTAAGAGAAGGCTGCTACAAGGTCTCCCTGGAGCCTTCTCTTCTCCTGCCACTTACAGCCTGTCCTCATAGGGAATGTGCAACAGCACTGTGATCATCTTCATGGCCCTCCTCTGGACCCATTCCAAGAGTTCAATGTCCTTTTTGTGCTGGGGACACCAGAACTGGACACAGTACTCCGTATGGGGTCTTAGGAGAGCAGAGGGGGAGAATCACTTCTCTTGTCCTGCTGGTCACATTTCTTTTGATGAAGCCAAGCCACAGATGGCCTTCTGGGCTGCAAGTGTATATTGCCAGCTCATGCTGAGCTTTTTGTCAGCTGACACCCCAAAGTCCTTCTCCTTGAGATTGCTCTCGAGCCGCTTCTCACCCAGCCAATGTTTGTGCTTGGAATTGTCCCAGCCCAGGTATAGGACTTTGCACTTGGCCTTGCTTGATTAATGAGATGGGCTTGGCTTAATGAGATTGTCTTGGTTCCGCCTGTCCAAGTCCCTTTGGATGGCATCGCTGCCCTCCAACATGTCAAGCAAACCATACACCTTGGTGTCATCCACAAACTTGCTGTGGGTGCACTCAATTCCCCTGTCCGTATCACCAACAGAGGTTAAACAACACTGGTCCCGGTACTGACCCTTGAGGGATGCCACTTGTTGCTGGGCTTCACTTGGATGTTGAGCCATTGACCACAACCCTCCGAGTATGGCCATCCAGCCAATTCCTTATTCAGTGGGTGGTTCATCCCTCAAGTTCATGCTTTTCCATATGCTTTTGCAAAGCGTTCAGGGTGATCTGCTCTGTGATCTTGCCAGGCACACAGGTGAGACTGACTGGCCTATAGTTTCTGGGGTTTTCCTTTTTTGCCTTTTTGAAGAAGCAGGTTGTTTCCCATTTTTCAGCCAGCTGGAACTTCACCAGATTGCTAGGACTTTTGAAATATGTTGAATATATCACTATTTCATTTTCCAAGGTTTTCCTGCTCTTCAACGAGCAGAGACTAGGTGTCAAAACTAGTAGGGGGTGAGTCTGTTCTTTTCCATGTTTTCAGTACAAGAATGGTATTTGGTGGTGCCACTTCAGAAGTGTATAAAGGCAGGAGAACTGGTTAGAGAATGCAGTAAGCTTTTTTTGTATTTATGTTCAGGTGGAGATGGAGATATCTTACTGCCTTTCATTCTTCACAGGGTTACACATCATTCTGGAATGATTGCATCTCCTCAGGATTGCGTGGCTGTATGTTAATCGAATTGGCATTGCGAGGGCGTCTTCAGCTAGAGGCTTGTGGAATGAGGCGCAAAAGTCTATTAACAAGAAAGGTAAGTGGAGGAAAATTAGCACATTTACTTTTGTGTCATGATCCAGGCAATACGATAGTTCTAAATTGCAGCTGATTGCAAGAAAAAGACAAGGATTTTTTTTTCCTTTTTTACGTGGGGATACAACTTCTGAGTAGCAGCCTAAGTTATGGACATACAGTTAAAAAGTGTCCTGGTTTTGCTCTGATAGAATCATAAGCCGGTCATGGTACGCAGGTTGTTAGCAGCTTTGAGTCAGCCAGGAGCTTAAGCTGGGCAGGGGATGTAAGTGGGCACAGCAATGATGATGGCTATGGCACAAGCCATGGTAGCTGACTCAGGATGGTTCACAGATATATCATATACTGTAAATATCATGCTCATTATAAAGGGAGAAGTTTTCTGAGGATGGAGGGGCTCCTCTTCCTTCTGCTTATCCTCATCCCTGAAGGGGCTCACTTACTGTTGTGTTCCTCAGGGCTGCCTTCTCATTTATTCTAACTGCCTTTCATTCACTGGGCTGATTATAACTTAGCATACTTATATTGGCATTAGAATTAATATTTGTTTTGCTGTTTTATGAATAAATCTGTTTTCATGTCAACCCTTTTCATGATTTCCCCTTCCTAGCTGTGGAGGGGTCTTTGAGTGATAGAGTAACTGGTATGGTTTAGCCCTGGATACAGGCAAAACGTAGACAAGTGTTTAAAGGGTGCGCTGAAGTTACTTGGAAAATCTTCTGTATTTGTTTTCTGCTCTGTTTGTTCTCTTGACCTCCTGCTATTGAGAACCTTGCACAAACAGTTGGCAGTGCCTCCAACCAGGGTGCACTGACAGCAATTAGTGCTGAGAGCCGATAACACCAGTTGTAATCTGCAAAAGGAACTGGCTTTTGCAATGATGGTGAGATGTGGGCTGAGAGCCTGCCAGGTGCATCCTGCAAGCCTCCAGTTTAATTCCCTTGTATGCTCTGTTGCAGTTAGTGCTTGCAGTGCATGGAAAGGAAGTGATCCTTGTACTGTAGGCCTCTGAGAACACAAAAACACATCTAGTTTAAGAACGCCACCAGTATATTAAATTTGCTGTACTCAGTGATCTTTAAGATGGGCACGTTTTAAAAGTCCTTTATTGAATTACACTGAAGATTTGATACTGTATGTTATTACTTCTGTTGCAGAATTTTTCCTTACTACAAAAGTCCCACAAAGGGACTTTATGGGGTATCAGGTAGTGATAGGACTAGGGGGAATGGATCCAAGCTAGAGGAGGGTAGATTTACATGAGATGTTAGAAGTCCTTCACCATGAGGGTGGTGAGACACTGGAATAGGTTGTCCAGGGAGGTGGTAGAAGCCCCATCCCTGGGTGTTTTTAAGGCCAGGCTGGATGTGGCTCTGGGCAGCCTGTTCTAGTGGAAGGTGTGTCTGCCCATGGCAGGGAGGTTGGAACTAGATGATCCTTGAGGTCCCTTCCAAGCATGACAATTCTGTGATAGAGCTGCTAGAAGTTGCTGGTGGGCAGTAGGTGGATTTCTGAAGACCTTGCCCACTTTCATTTTTGTGGCATGAGCGTATTCAGAGAGCGTTTTTGATACAGCAGATGAGCACCCCATGTGCTGGATTACACAGTGTGGAGTCTATATTTAATACATGGAGAAATAAACTCAAGATGAATCAAAGTGTGGTTATCTACCACATTGCTGACTCTGCTTGTAGGGTTTTTTCCTGCTTTCCCCCACCTGTGGTGGCAGATAAACCTTTATGAACTGAGAATCACTTTGAGCAGGGGCGCTGTCCTCCTGGACAGAGTATGGGAAAGCAGCCCTGAGGAGAGGGACTTGGGGGTGCTGGTGGATGAGAAGCTCAGCATGAGCTGTCAATGTGCAGTTGCAGCCCAGAAAGCCAACCAGATCCTGGGCTGCATCAAGAGAAGTGTGGCCAGCAGGTCAAGGGAAGTGATTCTCCCCCTCTACTCAGCTCTGGTGAGACCCCACCTGGAGTACTGCATCCAGTTCTGGAGCCCCTATTACAAGAGGGATCTGGACATGCTGGAACATGTCCAGAGGCGGGCCGCCAGGATGATCAGAGGGCTGGAGCACCTCTGCTATGAGGAGAGACTGAAAGAGTTGGGGCTGTTCAGTCTGGAGAAGAGAAGGCTCTGAGGTGACCTTATTGTGGCCTTATTGTGGCCTTCCAGTATCTGAAGGGGGTCTACAAGAAAGCTGGGGAGGGACTTTTTAGGAGATCAGGTAGTGATAGGATTAAGGGGAATGGAATAAGGCTGGAAGTGGGGAGATTCAGACTGGATGTGAGGAAGAAGTTCTTCCCCATGAGAGTGGTGAGAGCCTGGACTGGGTTATCCAGAGAGGTGGTTGAGGCCCCATCCCTGGAGGTGTTTAAGGCCAGGCTGGATGAGGCTCTGGCCAGCCTGATGTAGTGTGAGGTGTCCCTGCCCATGGCAGGGGGGTTGGAACTAGATGATCCTTGTGGTCCCTTCCAACCCTGACTGATTCTATGATTCTATTCTCTAATTCTATGTCAGAGAAGAGCAGCTAAGCTGGTGAAGGGTTCAGATAACAAATGTTCTGAAGAGAACTGAGGGAATTGGGGTTGTTCAGCCTGGAGAAGAGGAGGCTATGGGGAGATCTTCTTACTGTACAACTCCCTGGAAAGAAGCTGGAGCCAGTTGGGTTCAGTCTCTTCTCCTAGTTAACAAGTGAGGAGACAAGAGGAAATGGCCTCGAGATGCACCAAGGGAGGTGTAAGTTGAACATGAGGAACAGTTTCTTCCCTGAAATGCTTGTCAAGGCCTGGAACAGGCTGCCCAGAGCAATGATGGAGTCCCCATACCTGGAGGGATTGAGAAGTCATGCTGAGTGACATGGTTTATAGTGGTGATCTGGCAGTGCTGGGTTAGCGGTTGGATGTGATGATCTTAAAGGTTTTTCCCAACCTGAACAATTTTCATTCTTTGACCACTGGATAAGGAAAGATTGGATATTATCTACTTGGACGTCTGTGAGGCCTTTTACCTAGTGCCCCTCAATATTCTCTGCTCTCCCTTCAGGCGTGCACCCGAAGCTCTAGCACCCTGCTAAAGCCCCAAGGTGGGAGACTGGAGGACAGAGCTGTAGGGCTCAGTGCTGCTTTCTGCGTGGGGCCATGTCTGAGTCCTGTCTGTGACACCATAGGGCTGCTTGCCCTGGGGCAGGGGCCAGGGCAGTCATCGCTTGAGTGGTGCTGTGATGGAGGTGACTGAGGACTGGGGATGGCTTGGTGCCCTTGGGGCTTGGTGGGTCTGATGTGGAGGTCAGTGATGTTTTGGCCACGCTTTGGTCCTGTTGGCTCCTGCCCTTCCTCCCCATCCCAGGTAGGCACAGTGAGGGTCTGGAGAAAATGGATTTAATGAAAAAAGGGAGAACAAAACAGTCATCAAAGTGAATATAACATCAACAATCCCACCCATTCTCCCCCAAAACATCTGATCCCTTTAACAGGCCTAATCCCTCCCCCTAACCCCTGTCTCATGCTCCAGCACTGTCTGCAGGCTGCTTGCACTTGTGGCCAGGAGTTGTTGTGGTGCCTCTGGCTATGCTTCTCCTGCTTGTTGTGCTGGGACCTGCTGACCAGGGCTGGTGGTTGGTTTTTCCTTGGATGCTGCCACAGATGTTCAGGCTGGTGGTCTTGAGTTGATCTGTGCACTGTGTGGCTTTTTAGTGGCCTTCTTCTTTGGTGGAGTGGATGAGCTGATGGGAATTAATGCCAGTAGCACCCAGGGAGATGGCTGGGCTTGGGGTGGTGCCATCATTCGTATCAATAGCTGTGTCCAGGCTGATATCAAGGACTGGGGAGGTGGCATCCGTGTCTACATCAGTGGGGAGATGTCAAGAACTGGGTATGTGGCATACTGCATTTTGACTTACGTGATAATGGAGATGTTGAGACCGGAGAAGGTGAAATGGGAGAGGTGCCCCAGGGTCCTGGATAAGTGTCTGCAAATGCTATTTCCTGGGCGGGCGTTGGCCAGACGATGGCAGCTCTGGTCACTGGGTCCTGCTGAGCCCACATGGCACAAGTGCCAGGGAGACAGCTGCTGGGGGTGCTGGAGATTGTGATGGGAATAGAGAAAGAGAGGGAACCAGAGGTGCTGGAGTGTTGGGGTTGACATGAGTGGTGAGGTGGCAGGTCTTCTGGGAATGTCCTAATGGCTAGGGGTGTCTAGGGTGCCTGTGGTGCCACCTGTGCTGGTGGTAACCAGGGTGGAAGGAAGGGCTGCTGCTGCTGCCCAGGCCCTTGGCAGGGACTGGGTGATCCTGAAAGAGAGAGCTGAGCCTTTGGTGGTGGTCACAGGCCAAGCTGCAGCAGAAGGAGGCCTAAGGGGACTGAGCATGTGGTGGCAGAGGTGCTCTGGAGGTGGCAGTGAGTTTGGTCTGAGGGCATCTATGGGCTGCCAGGGTAGGGCGTAGTTCTTATCCTGGACAAAGGACATCCAGGAGAAGATACATGGCTTCAGGAGAGGGCACATTGTTGGAGCCTGGGGGCCAGATAGTGGATTCATCACAGCTGCGGCTGGCAGTGCCATGCTGACTGGTGTTGAGTGAACACAGGTCTGGCTGCTTCTGTCTACGTGTCTCCCAGGAGATGGAATGTGGGGGCTTGCATTGTTCTGTCACACCCCCAACAGCTTTGCCAGCTCTTGATGGGGGGAGACTGGGTTAAGCAAAGAGTTAAGCAGTGGAGTCAGTGAGATCCAGCTCAGTGTCCAAGTGGAAACCAGTTAGTGGTGTCGCTCAAGGCTTCCTACTGGGACCAGCATTAGTTACTGTCTTTCCAGTGACATGGAGAATGAGATGGAATGCACCCTCAGCAAGTTTGTGGATGGCGCCAAGCTGAGTGGTGATTTGACACGTTGGGAGAGATGGAAGCTGCCCATAGGGACTTGGACAGGCTTGAGAAAGTGGGGCCCTGTGAGAATCTCATGAGGTTCAGCAAGGCCAAGTGCAAGAGCCTGCAACCAAGTCAAAGCAACCCCCAGTATCACACTGCCGGGTGAGGATGAAGGGCTGAAGAGCAACCCAATGGAGAAGGACTTGTGGGTGCTGGTGGATGAGAAGCTGGATATAAGCCAACAATCACAGACTCACTAAATGATAGAGGTCGTAAGACACCTCTGGAGATCATCTAGTCCAACCCCCGTGCTAAAGCAGGTTCATACAAAGCAGGTTGCACAGGAAGGTGTCCAGGTGGGTTTTCAATGACTTCAGGGATGGAGACTCCATCACCTGTCTGGTACCATCTGTGAAACGCTGCAGTGTTTTTGGTGATGGCTCCTTAAACTGACTGGTCTTTGTCATCTGCAGTTACTTAGTGACAGAAAAACTTCTGTTATGTTGCAGGGCAACAAAGTGTCTTATGAGGAACAGCTGCAGGAACTGGGATTGTTTAGTTTAGAGGAGGCTGAGGGAGAGGAGACCTCATTGCTCTCTACAGGTTCCTGAAAGGAGGTTGGAGTAAGGTGGAGGTCTTTTCCCAACTATCAGATGATAGAACAAGAGGAAATGGCCTGGAATTGTGCCAATGGAGGTTTAGATTGGATATTGGGAAAACTTTCTTCACCAAAAGACGTTGGAACAGGCTGCCCAGGGAGCTGGTGGAGTCACCATTCCTAGAAGCATGTGGACATGGCACTCAGGGACATGGTTTACTGGCCATGGTGGTGTTAGGTTGACAGTTGGACTCATTGATCTTAGAAGTCTCTTCTCACCGAAACAATTCTATAATTCTATAAATCCACTTAGAAGTCAGTGCAAAAAAGTTCTTAATCTTTAGCATTGCTTAATTGCAAAGCTGCGTGGTGGAAAATGCAAATTAAGTATTCTGTGTAATTAAAATTTCCTTAGTGGTTGGATACAAGGCAAATCTAGTACCTGATAAATTACTGAAAATTTGAAAGCAAGATTTTTTGCAAAAGGTCTAAGGGTCATCATCTCCGAAAAGCCAACCTCTGAGCTTCTTTCTCTACCTTGGGTCCTCCGTTAAAAATAAAACAAATTCACTTCGTGTATGCTTAATCTTCTGTGGTGAGTCAGTTCATAGGAGCCCCTACCCGCTTGATTTCCCACTCTTCCTGTGCTTTTATGAAGATGAAGAGAGTTAGCCAAGTAGCAGTCACCAGTAAATACTTCAGGAAAGATCAGGTCATGAAGAGGGAGATGGCTGGGTTTCATGGCTGGCTTTCTGTTGTTGCCTGTCTCCATGGGGCGAGAGGAACAGAAATAGCATGGATGTGTGAACCCAAATACTATTGTTTGAGGGCAAGGATAATAGAATCTGTGCAGTGAAAATTCAGTGTATCAGAGAAGCGAGCGGAAGGTGCTGTATGCCTGGCTGCAGAGAACAGTAAACTTAGAAACACAGTCACTGTTCATTGTGGCCTGACAAGAGCTTATGAAGTCCCAGCAGAGTTGAGTGGAGGCATCTATGGTCCTTACATTTTGTTCCCCTAAATGCTTAAGTTTTTAGGCTCATACTGCCACGGTCATGGTGCACTATATTCAGGCTAGCTTCTTATCTTCTTTTCAGTGGTACAGAAAAGTATCTTAAAGCCAAATAATCAAGGAAAGATGTTTTCTAAATTAAAAAAAAATAAATAAAGAAAAAAAAAGGCAAACAATTCCTTCCCCTCCCCTACAAAAAATGCCCCAAACCCACCACCACCAAAATGACCAAAAAACAAAATAAAACAATGAAGCACAAACAAACCCTGAGGAATGTCCTACACTTAAAAGCATGTTTTTAATCTCTTCAAGTGAGGTTTGTTTGCTTGCTTGCTTAAAAAGAGATCAAAAAGATGACTTCACATTTTAGCAAGTAGTAGGTTACTAACTGCAGTAGGCTGGAGTTATCCTATGTGGCTATCCTATGTAGCTAATGTTACTGAGATACTAATCATATGGGATACTTCAAAGAAACTAAAATACTGCTGGATTGTCAGTTCTAAAAAGAGGTAAAAATAAATAAGCTGGATTTCTACTTATTAAAGGAACATCTGAAAGGTGGCTATTAATAGCCATGATCTAACATCTTTAAAAAACCTAACTTGAAGTATGCACCTGTGTAATTAGATAACAGAAATTTCAAAAACTTAATCTTTTGGTAAAACTGGAAGATAGAGTTTGTGAGTGATGCTGTGGTGCAAGCTTGTACATCATAGTGATATATATACAATGCTGTGTGTTTAGTTTCAAATACAGGTTATCAGGATTAAAATATAGTTGTGTTCTTAGAATCAAAATTCCAAATTTTATGGTTGGAGTGATCTTCAGGACCCCCAAATGGAGTCATGGACAGTATCTCAAGAGACAATGTAGTCTTGATGCAATAACAGATAATGGGGTTTCTCTGGTCCCTCACTGGCACATGCTTAATCTTAAAATTCTCTACTGAATGCAAATCAGCAGCTCCCTGAGTGTTGAACTGTACACCCTGCATCTTTCATATTTTCAGAGTAAGCGGGCATCTTTGTTTTTCTCTGAGTAAATACTCTGAAATACTGTTTGATACCCTGTTTGTAAAAATACCTTCTATACTTTCAAAATCTAAACTTTGTCCTTTTTAGCCTGGCGTCACAGACTGATTAATTCTTACAGATTTTTATTGGAAATTGTCATGTCTGTGCTTTATGTATACCATCTAAATTGGAAATAGTATTCTAGCTGTTAGATCGTATTTGAAATAAACCTAATGTATATCTGGTGAAATCCCTGCTGGTTGGAAAAAGGGAAACATAACCCCCTTCTTCAAAAAGGGAAAAAATGGAAGACCCCAGAAACTATAGGCAAGTCAGTTTCACTTATGTGCCTGGCAAGATCATGGAACCATCATCCTGAAGGCTTTACAAAAGCGTATGGAAAATGAAGAAAAGGTGATTGTGGTAACCAACATGGGTTCACCAATGGCAAGTCATGCCTGATGAATCTGGTGGCCTTTTATGATTGAGTTACAGCATCAGTGGATAAGGGAAGAGCAACTGATGTCTCTACCTGGACTTGTGTAAAGCCTCAATAGGTTGTCTTCCAGACAACTGACCTCCTGAGTTGACAGATGGGATCAGGGAGCAGTATAGTACTCCTGTAATCCAGGATGAAGAAGTTAGACTCCTGCTGCGCCACTTGAGTCCCCACAAGTCTGGGATCCATCCTAGGGTAACGATGGAACTGGCAGATGAGCTGGCCAGGCTGCTCTCTATCATTTATCAGCGGTCCTGGCTCACTGGAGAGGTCCCAGATGGCTGGAAGCTGGCCAAGGTGATGACCATCCACAAGAAAAGCTGGAAGGAGGAGCCAGGAAATTACAGACCTGTCAGCCTGACCTCAGTGCCAGACAAGATTATGGAACAGGTCTTCTTGGGTGCAATCACACAGCACCTACAGGATGGCCAAGGGATCAGGCCTGGCTCGCATGGGTTTAGGAGGGGCAGGTCCTGCCTGCCCAACCTGATCTCCTTCTATGACCAGGTGACTGCCTGGTGGGTGTGGGGCAGGCTGTGGATGTAGTCTACCTGGACTTCAGCAAGGCCTTTGACACTGTCCCCCATGGCAAGCTCCTGGCCAAGCTGTCAGCCCACAGCTTGGACAGCAGCACTCTGTGCTGGGTTAAGAACTGGCTGGAGGGCAGTGCCCAGAGAGTAGTGGTGAATGGTGCCACATCCAGCTGGCAGCCAGGCACAGGTGGTGTCCCCCAGGGAGCAGTGCTGGGCCCCATCCTATTCAATATCTTTATTGATGATCTGGACGAGGCGATTGAGTCCTTACCAGTAAGTTTGCAGATGACACCAAGTTGGGGGCAGGTGTTGATCTGAGGGTAGAGGGCAGGAGGGCTCTGCAGAGGGACCTTGACAGGCTGGACAGGTGGGCAGAGATGGCATGAGATTCAACATGTCTAAGTGCCAGGTTCTACACATTGGCCACAATGACCCCATGCAGTGCTTATGGGCTGGGGTCGGAGTGGCTGGAGAGCAGCCAGGCAGAAAGGGACCTGGGGGTACTGGTTGACAGGAGGCTGAACACGAGCCAGCAGTGTGCCCAGGTGGCCAAGAAGGCCAACGGCATCCTGGCCTGCATCAGGAATAGTGTGGCCAGCAGGAGCAGGGAAGTCATTCTGCCCTGGACTCAGCACTGGTTAGGCCGCACCGTGAGTCCTGTGTCCAGTTCTGGGCCCCTCAATTCAAGAAAGATGTTGAGATGCTTGAACATGTCCAGAGAAGGGCAACAAAGCTGGGATGGGGTCTGGAGCACAAGTCCTGTGAGGAGAGGCTGAGGGAGCTGGGGTTGTTAAGCCTGGTGAAGAGGAGGCTCAGGGGAGACCCTATTGCAGATTACAACTACCTGAAGGGTGGTTGTAACCATGATGGTAGTTGGTCTCTTCTCCTAGACAATCAGCAACAGAACAAGAGGATTCAGTGTCAAGCTGTGCAAGGGGAAGTTTAGGCTTAATCATAGAAGAAAGTTCTTCACAGAAAAAGTGATTGCCCATTGGAATGGACTGCCCAGCAAGGTGGTGGGGTCAACATACCTGGAGGTGCTTAAGAAAAGACTGGATGAGGCACTTAGTGGCATGGTTTAGTTGATTAGGTCTCTTCTAACCTGGTTGATTCTGTGTGATTCTGTGATTTGGCACTGTCCAGCATGACATCCTGGTTACCGTAATTGGAAAAACATGGACCTGAGTGGTGGACCATTTGCTGCATAAGGAGTTGCCTGGATGGTCACACTCAGACTTGCTGTTGGTACTGGGACCAATGCTATTTAACCTCTTTTTGGGCGATATGGACAGTGGAATTGAGTGTACTCTCAGTAAGTTTGCAGATGAAACCAGGCTGTGTGGTTCAGTTAGCATGCTGGAGGAAAGAGATGCCATCCAGAGGGGCTTGGGACAGGCTGGAGAGGTGGGCCCAAGCCACTCATGAAGTCCAGCAACACCAAGTACAAGGTCCTACACCTGCGTTGGGGAAATCCCAAGCACAAATATAGCCTGGGCAAGAAGTTGCTTGAGAGCAATCTCAAGGAGGAGGACTTAGGGATGTCAGTTAATGAAAAGCTCAACATGAGCTGGCAATGTGCGCTTGCCGCCCAGAAGGCCAAATGTGCCCTGGGCTTCATCAAAAGAAATGTGACCAGCAAGACTAGTGAGGTGGTTCTCCCTTCTTCTCTACTCTTGCGAGATCCTACCTGGTGTATAGGCTGTACCTTTAAAATTTTCCACAGATCTTGAACAGGAAGTGGTAGAATGTAAATAAATCACCATTGGGTGTAAAAAGGAAAATAATAATAAGTTCTAAACAATCCTGTTAGATAGATAATAAACATAAGGCTGGTAATGTACGCTATTTTTCTCCCTATTTGGCTTCCTCGCTCTGGGAGACACTAACTTGCTTCTGGCTGGCTTTGATCTCCTCTCAGTCTTCTCCAGACTAAATGGCCTCTTCTCAGCCTTTCCTCACAAGGCAGATGTTCCAGTGCCTTAATCATCCTTATAGCCCTTTGTTGGACTCTATAATGTATCCCTGTCCCTCTTGAACTGGGTACCCCAGAACTGGACACAGTACTCCAGATGTGGCCTCACTAGTAGAGAGGGAAGGAGAACCTGAGACTTAAGATAGTTTTGAAATTAAAATCCTAGTCTTTATGAACAACTAGGTGTTTTTTTTTTTTAAGTTTCATAGTCTTAGGGATGGCTTGGTTTTGTATTTTAATGTTCTTTGCTTTTCTAACAGGTACATTTGTGTAGTTTTTATTGGTGGACATTTGATAGACATGAATTATGTCAAAACACTTGTTTGCATTTTATTCTATCCTAGGTGATTTGCAAGTCAGATGCTCCTACAGGGGATGTTCTGCTTGATGAAGCTCTGAAACACATAAAAGAGACCCAGCCTCCTGAAACAGTACAAAATTGGATTGAACTGCTTAGTGGTAAGCCTTGGACCTAATCTGTTTGGGTTCCATCCCCCTCCCTCTTACCCCACGCTAGAGCTAATTATCTGGCATTACTAGAGATTATACTTTAAGGTTTCTTTGGAGAAAGTATGCAAAAATGTTGCTTAGTCTGTCCTCTAGGGTGGTCTTTAATCATACATAAGTAACTCCTGCTTTTGACTTGATACAGAAGGGATCTATATGGAAGTGTCAGAGGACATCTCAACTCTCTGGAAGAGGTGCCCTCCACAGGCGGAAGTCAATCAGGGCTGCACCCTGGAGATACAACTGCCTTATAATTGGAAGTAACAGTTAGTGGAAGTTTGCAGTATAGGTATATGGATTCAGTATTCAGAATTTTTTATAAGGAAAGGAGATAAAGGGCTCACCACTGATCCAAATCATCCTCATGTTTTAAATCTGTAAACCATGAACAGTAAACAGTCAGGAGTTCTGTTTTTCCATTAACTGGAGAAACATAGTAAATATTTTCAAACATTTGACTTCTTGTATCTAAGTCATCAGCATAAGTTCTTTGCGCAGAGCTCTTCCTGTAAAGTTAGTTAAAAAAAAAAAAAAGGGGCAATTAGGCATCTTTACAGCCGCAGTTAACGTTTTCCATATACCTCACCAACAGAGTTGTAACCTCAGGATGCATAAATTCAGCTGAAATTAACAGTGGCCCTCTTTTAGAATGTAGTGTGCTTTTTATTGTTTTGTTGTGTTTTCTTATTTCTGTGGCCAGAATGCATCACCAGGGTTTGCCTCTTTGTACAAAAAACATAAAATGCAGCTTCCTTGGAGTAGATCAGAGCTGTACTTAGTTGCACAAACAGTGCAGGAAAAAAAACCCCACTGTTTTATCAACAACATGACTCTGGGAAGTAGGGGGTTAATGAGACTTGAAATCATGTATCTGAATAATCTGTTACTTGTAACAGCTGATAAGTAAACGTTTAAAAAAAAAATAAGCAGAATCTCTCACTTTCCCCTGCCTTCTTGTTTGTTTTCATTATGTTCTTTCCATTTGTCCTGTATCACCTTAAACAGCCTTTCCTGCACATGAATTAATACTCCTGTCCTTGCTATCTCTCCTCTTTTGCTCCTTGGCTGTGAGGCAGAGAGGGGAGACAAGGGAGAACAGCAGTCCTTGTCAGTAAGTTCAGTTCTGGCTCAGGTCTACTTTGGTTTTCGCATCCTGCAAAAGCAATTCATTTTTCTTGTCCTGAATACTTAATTTGTGCTGACTTTTCACCTTCTTTCCCAGTGTGAAGCACATCAAGTTGAGGCTGATTCAAGAAGGGTCAGCTAATAAATGGACAATATTGTAGGTTTTCTTTGAGTTAAGCAAAGGTTTTCCTGACCTACTGAGCTTTGGGTCTGGGAAGATAGTTATTGTCAGTGCTGTGACTAAGATTTGAATCAATCATTTTTACTTAACATATGGTTGTTAATTACTAGTTCTTGGGTGACATTAAGGTTCTTTGCATTTCCCATGGTTTAGAAGACTGGCTTTTGAATAAAAATATTTTTGTGTTTTGTTTGGGTATTTTTTTAGAAACTTTTTTAGAATTTTACTTTAGGGCCTGATCTTGGAAGATGGCTACTTTATCTGTAATTATCCATGATGTGAAGAACACTTCTTGAAGTTACTGTACATATGAGTTCGAAGCCATCATGGAAATACTTATATGGACATGCAAGGTGATGTTTGCCAGATTGATGTTGTTTCTAAGACAGCCTCTAGGGAAAGTAATTGTAGTGAATACAGAAGCTTGGGTCAAAATGTCAGGTCTTCCTGTAAGTGTAACAAAAATCTGTGTTTAGATAGCAAGTGGCTGTCTGTGTAATTGAAGGAATTGGTCACAAGGTGTCACCACAATACTGATTTTTACTACCGGATAGTGGCGTTCACCTAACAAATGTAGCAAACTCTGGGAAATAGCCTTTGCCCTGTGAAATATTGTGAGGAAACTACTCTCTTGGGGGGGTGGGAGGGGCGCATGTGTGTGTGTGATGGTTTCATTCACGGTCAAACTGGAGAACCACATTCCATGAAGTGAGGACCTATAGGGACTTGTGTAGTTCACACCTGGGTGGGTTCTCTGCCTTTCACTTGGATACAGTGTCTGTCACCCTCTGTCACAGAGAGAGACACCTTGAAGCCATCTGTGGGGTTTATTATTAGTAGTATTATTATTATTACGTGTTAAGCAAAGAATTTAAGAGCTTTCTAATGATAGAAACAAATTGATACAGAAAATTTTATATAATCTGTGGAAAACTCCCATCCAAGTAAGAAATATTTCCTGCTTTTTCTTGCCTCTTAAAATGCATGCATTCTTTAATATCAGGAGGTCAGTTTAATACTTAGAATAAAACTTAGGCTGGGCCTTAAAATTTTTGGCTTGTTAAGTAAACTTTTAATCAAAGGTAGATTTCTCAGTGCTTAACAGTCTTACCTTTATCAGTAGCTTTTGATGCTGATTTTATGTGCACACAGTCACGCACTCTGAAGGTCCCACTTCCGCCACATAAACAGAAATAATCAGAACTATTTTTTTATAAAAGCATTAAAGCTCCTGCATGCACACACTCACACAGTGCATGGCCACTCCGTCACCTGGTGGGGGCAGGAAGGGAGAGAAGAATCAAAACCTGAAGCAAAAGAGAAATGTTATTGAGTAGGTGTGTATTTGCTTGTCTGTGTGGCAGAAAGCAAGCCAATGATGCTTCTTTCAACCTCTGAAGTAGTGAAAGGCTGGAAGCAGACGTGCACAAGACTGACGGGGGTGCTTATTTTTATTATTAAAAGTAAACGCCTGTTACATTTTTCATTACTGGTTTGGGGGTAACTTTTCTTTTTTCTTCAGTACAAGACTGCTTGATTGTCATGTCCCTAATCAGGGCATGGCTTAGAGAGTGTTCTATCCAAACTTTAAATGTGCACAGAAGTTTCTCCAAGAAGTCTTTCATGGTCTCTGTCTCTATGCTTACGTCTGGGTAGGTCAGATATGAGAGAAATGCTGACAGCACAGTGTCTTGGTGTAACAGTCAGCTACATGAATTTGACAGCTCACCTGACTTGGGTTTTTTCCTTGCCTTTTAGGTGAAACATGGAACCCTCTGAAGTTACATTATCAACTACGCAATGTCCGTGAACGGTTAGCTAAAAATCTAGTTGAGAAAGGTGTATTGACAACAGAGAAACAGAACTTCCTTCTCTTTGACATGACTACGCACCCTCTCACCAACAACAATATCAAACAGCGCCTCATCAAGAAGGTTCAAGAAGCCGTTCTTGACAAATGGGTGAATGACCCTCACCGCATGGACAAGCGCTTGCTAGCACTTGTTTATTTAGCCCATGCTTCAGATGTTCTGGAGAACGCTTTTGCCCCCCTTTTGGATGAGCAGTATGATTTAGCCACAAAGAGAGTGCGGCAACTTCTGGATTTAGACCCTGAGGTTGAATGTATGAAAGCCAACACGAATGAGGTGCTGTGGGCTGTTGTAGCAGCTTTCACAAAATAACGGCATTCAGACTGAAGCGTTCTCTCTTCTTTCATGTGAACCAGTTTCTCTTCTATTGACTATTCATGTTTTCTGTAATTTGTACCTTTTCACATGATGAATTGGCTCTTGTTTAGTGGGAGTTATAAGTGGTGTATTCCCTCCTTCTCTGTGTATCTGTATACAGGATTCTGCTGGTACAAGAGACCTTCCTGTTTAAAAACAACAGAAAAAGGTTTTCCTGCCATATTGGCATTCCATTTCCTATTCAGTTTGAGTTATCTGAAATACTTTGTTTAATCTATTTTTCGTCATATTGTTATTGAAGTGGTTTAACATGGAAAGCACCTCAAGGAGGAAATGTGCATGCAGCTGGATCAGTAGTCTCAGCTGACACCAATGTGTGCATGCATCAATACTTCTGCAGTACAATTCATAACAAATCAAAAAGGGCCTCTTTTAAATCACCAAAGCTCCATGTTGAAGTGTCTGTCAGGACATTTTATACATGTCATTTCAGTTATATCTCACAAAATTACTTTAAAAACAGAAATGCCATTAAGCAGCTTTGTCAGTAGTTCCTGTAAAATGCCCTTTAAATCTTACTTTTCATGCAAGTCTCTTCTGTACTTATATTTTTGTTAGAACAATAGCGGAGTCATATGGCTAGTATAGAAAGGTCCAGTTGTTTCATAAACCAGTTTGGGGATGGGATACATTCCATTGTACTGTATATATTATTCAAATGTATATTAACAACTACCCCATCTTAGTATTTTGGGAGATCTACTTACTTGTGCACCTGGTGCCCCTTACTTGCTGTCAGCCATTGTCATTTGATGGAAAGGCCTCCTGTTAAGAGTATTTATCTGAAAGCTGTTTGTTGCCAGTGTTTCAGGTATTCTCAGTCTATGCATTGCCTTTGATAATTAGTGTACTGAAAGAAACAATTTTCTGTCACTCTTTTTTTTTTTTCACTCCTGTATGGAAGGTGCTCATGACCAGTACAATTCTTGAGTGCAGTCTTTAATTTTGCACACAAATTAATGTTTGTCTCTTAGACCTCAATCTACTTTACACTTCAGAAACACAAAGTCATTCCTAGCAGGTGTTGCATGTGAACGGTTAGCAAGTAATGACTCCAGATGATTAAGATTTCTGTAATGGGATGCTCTGCTATATTTTTGTTTATACATACAATTATGCTGATCAGCACACTATTGTAAAACAAAAAATATATATAGAACTTTGGCTTTTTAAAATCTATTGCCACTGCTTGTTACCTCCCATTGGTTTCACAGTGTAAATAATATACATTGAAAAATTAAGCATTTATATTTTTTTTCCTCATAACAATGCAGATTTACAATGGGGCTTACAGGTGTTTAGAAATTTCTTTGGTTAATATTCAGAGCAACAATACTAGATGGTGTATAACTGTAGAGTTGAAATTTAAGGGATCCCTTAATCTGTATACTAGCTTTTTACCTACAGTAAATAAACTATGATCTTGAAAGTGCCTGAAACAAAGCAAGCATGTCATTTTTATTTTTTGTTGCTAATTAGAAATGTTTCATTGCTTAATTGAAAGCTTTAGTTAATATCCTTCTTATTAGAAAGGAAGAATTTGTATCAGATCAAACTGACCGATCTGCAGATTGCGAATCTCTCAGACAGTTAGCTTGTGAGTGTGCAGCTGTGCCTGCTGTGGGTGGACTTCTCTCTTGAGCACAACTCTACAGCCTCATCTGTGACTGGACTTCCAATTTTACACTTCATTTTCAACCATATAGACACTTAAGCAGTTGACTTTAAAATACAACTTAAATTCATCATACCAATATAACCTTTTTTTAATAAAGCTTTTTAAAATATGGTCCTTAACGTGTAATGGCACACTGTTCTTTCAGTTCTTAAATGCTGTTTCTTTAGAAAAATGAAATTAAAAGCATATTGTAAGATATTTTGAACTCTTAAGTTTACAAACAAAAAGAAAAAAGTTATCTCAGTTGTAAGATACTGTGTTACAAACTTTGAGGAGCTTGGGCATGAACTTTGAACATCTTTTAAACATCTCAAAATGTGATTAAGTGGAGAAAAAATTCAGTTGCTATGTTGGTTTTACATTTAACATAGAATAGTTTATGTACTCAGTAGTATTGCTGTCTCACTGCTTTGCTCTTTGAGAGGAGAGGAAAAGTAATTAGGTTTAAAGATCAGAAAAGCAATAGAGTATTCAAGAGCAAGTGAAGAGCATAAAACTTTAAATGGCTTTGAAACATGGTTCAGACCGAAAGTATTTTTCATAGTTCCTTTTCTGACCTCTCATCTTCCTGCTGAGATTATTTTCTATGTTCCTGCTGGGTTTATGTTAGGTTGTACAGAGTACTGTGGTTTTGTCACCCTTAATAGCCAACATCGTTAGAAAGAAATTTCCCCCAGAAGGAGAATTTGGGATTTTGTGGTTGATTTCCCCCTCTCCCCCCCCATATAGAAAATAACTGCCTACAATATTTATCAGCTTTATTTTGTTAAACATAGAACCTCTGTGATGAGGAGTTTTGTCAAAGAACTCTGATGTAAGTAATGAAGGTTTTGTGAATAGTGGTAGTGCCTTTTGCTAGATCACCTGGTTATAAGCCTGGATGTAGGGGAAATAAACGAACTTTTGGAGTCTTGAGCTCTGTTACGTGCTTTAAAAAACCAAAGCCATGTGAGTGCTCCCAGATCTTAACGTCTGGCAAGGAAGATAAATTTGGTAGATTAACAGGAACTGATTTAGTTAACATCCTTGCTTTTGTTGCTGTTTCAGGTTCTAATAAAATGGTTAAACATGGGAAACTGCTTTGTTCTGCTGAGATTCAGGTACCCTTCTTCCTGTCAGCTGCTGCTGCAGTAGTTCATGGAGACCTGGTTTTAAGACAGTTTTGTCTGTTCCAAGTCCTGATCTCTCAGTGGCTGGTTGAAGCAAAGACTCCTATCTGTAGCCTGAATTTGTGTGCCTCAAGGAAGAATGTGTATTATTCAGGGACACAGTTTTTTGAAACAAACTTGGAAGTTAATGCCAAACTGTGATTTTGAAAGTTAAATCCTCAAGTAGTGCATATATATATAGTTTTACAGTCCTTGAAATTTACATCCTCCTGTGTTTATAGAAAAATGTTACAGTGCTCCTGTAAAGGATGTTAGTGACACCCGTGTGCTATACATGATGCTTTCAAGGCAAGAATTTGCATAAGTTGCCTATAAAAGCCTGCTGACTGAGTGCTCATGTGTTCATGCCCATTTCTCCTACAAAGACACGTATTGACTGATGTGTTCTGTGAACTGGACTGAATCTGTACTGAAACAAAATAAAGCACCCTTTCAAGCTGTGGGCTGCAAATGGTTACTGCGTATCATATGCATGCAATACCTAAAGAAATATATATATGTGTGTGTGTATATATATATATATATATATATATATATATATATATATGCTAAGTAATCTGCAGTTTTTCCTGGGACTCTGGTACTCTCCCCAGTTTGGAAAACAGAACTGTTAAGATTTCTGTTAAAGCCTCAGCTGGACTTCAGGCACTTCAGTTAGTCAAAGCCTGTTATGTCCTAGTTTCCCCTACTGTCCATCTATTTTTCAATGTGGAAGGAAGTTTCCAGTTTCAGAGAAGTACAGATTTCTTGAAAAAGTTAACAAAATTTATTCTGTGGTAATGCTTAATGTATAAAACTGTTTGTTTACTCAGGAAATTAGATGCTCCCAAGCGCTTTTTAAGTGTGAAACAAAACATGATCTCAAATGTATGTAGGAGGTGACCTTCTTGAGTAGGAGGAGAGGGCCTTTGGATGGGGAAGAAACTGCTACCCATGTTAATCTGAATAAGATGAGGAGTTTTCTCACATTGGGTCTTGCTTTTTCTTGCTTAAAAAGCCAGAGCATGAAGCCTATGAAAAGCTGATGGTAAGAAAGGCCTTCTGACAAAGGAGGAGAAATGGCTTTTGTAAAAACAGTGACAAGAAAGCTGGGTCCTAAGGCAGCACAAAAGAACAGAGCAAGAAATGTTGATGCATTTGGTTTACCACCTCCTTCCAGTATTTCCAAATGATTGGCTGTTTTGGCTTTTCATTCTCTTGACTTTGGTCTCTGGTCAACTCCTCTTTTCTCTGTTGCTTCTTGTTTTCCTCTCTGGTGCCTATGAACAAGGTACTGATTTCCAAGCTTAGGTGTTTCTGCTCTTTTATTACTCATCTATTTTTGCTCTCAGTTTTACTACCAACTTAAGCTTGACTCTGTTACCTTGACCTCAAGATCCACTTCCCCCTCTGATTCCCTGAGGATGCCTCAAGGAACCTCCTCTTCTTCAGCACACACGTTTGTCAATACTAGCTGCCTTGGTGTCTGAACTGAAACAGCTGGCCACCAACCACAGCTTATGACACATTTTTTGTTAAGGTGAACAAAACCTGATGCTAATTTACCTTGAACTGCTTTTCACTTGCTTCAAAAGCAACCTGCTGTTCATGTGGCAGGGGAACTTGCAGCTGAGGATGGTGATTTTGCCAATTCTCTAAAAAAGCAGGTCTTGTTCCTGAGCCATGATAGAACATCTTCCCCTGGAGGTTGGTTTTAGAGTGGTCCTACCCTACGTGTGCCTGTGTGGGAGAGGAACAGCTGGCTGTTCATAAAGGTCTTGGTCATCCAGCAGAACACCACGTCGTGCGAGCCAGCAGTTGTACTTGAAAGAAGGGAGTGCGTGTGACCTTCCTTCAACTGGAGTATGTACAAATAAAACAGGCCTGAAATAAGATGTAATTATAAACACATTTGGAATAGCAATTGAGGTCTGTTTGTTGGCTATGTTGCAGACAGGAAATGGAGCTAGATCCCTGCATTAATAAATGCCTTGCTACAAATGCATTGCCTGATGGTTGGCCCTAGCTATTGAGAGTTTCTTGTTGAGATCCAGCTGAAGATTTACATGCGTTTTTATACACCCAAATCTGAGACACTCATCCAAAGGCACACAGAACCTCTTCTCTATAAGAAGCACTGACACGCAGGGGAATTTGTACACAGCATTTGTAGGCATTTAAACTAACTTCTAACATTTTCCTTGAAGAAAGTAGTTTTTTGATCTCACTAAAGTATCCTAAATTTTTGTTCCTTTTTCTTCTGCAGAGAATGGACAGGACCTGCTGCCAAAATCACATACAGCTGACAGCTCAGAGGTTAAGGATTTGTGAGCAGCAGAAATGTCTGACACATTTTTGTTCGCTCTGCATAGTGATGGAGAGAAGCTACCATTATTGCAGCCTTATTTGAAGTGTATCTTTAGAGGATAATTGCCTAAAAGGTAACTAAAAGTACAAGCAGCTGTTGAATATAGTTTATGACTATCCTACTCTTGGCCTGTCTTGCAGGTTATGTTCATCAGTGGCACAGAAGGGAGATCAGAAAGCTGATCCCTGTGGGATTACCGTAATGGACAGGGTTCAAATCTACTTGGTCCTCAGCTCTTTGGTTGCACAGTCAAATGAGTCCCAGCCCTCCTACTTTGGTGTCATTGAGCTGGAATGGGGCTTTGCAGATTTGCCACCTACCAGTTCAGATGTGCAGCCAACTGTCAAAGCTGCCCTGGAAGTAAATCTCCCCCAGGCTCATCTGCTCTCCTAAGGCTAGCAGCCCCATGCCCATGGGCTTCTTGCACTGAGCACTGGTGGATGTGCAGCTGCATATAGGCTGTATCCAGGTGAGGCAGCCTATAGCAAGCACTGTGGGTCCATCAACAAGTGAGGGAGACAACCAAGTGACACAAAAAACAGGCTCTTTGCCTGCATGAGAGCTCAGTGTGTTCTCCAACAGCTTGGGAATGAGGGGAGTGGCCAGACACAGCGACTATTCAGAGAGGCTGGGTATGCACAGGTCTATATGGCTGGATGGAATTCACCTCAGGAGACTGACAGTGACCTTCAGCTAGGGAAAATCATGGTTATTTTGATGAAGTCCTTGGGGACTAGGCCAGTGCTGCACTTGTCTTTGAACTTGAGAACATGGTACATCAGCCTTGTCTAAAATACTGAGCAAGTGAAGGATGCACAACCTCTGGAGTCCAAACAGGCAGCAGGGCAGGAAGACACAAGGGAACAGTTCAAGATTTTTGAACTGCAATTTGAGCCTGCCCAACAAAACTGCCTTCTGTAATGAAATGCCTGGATATGGGAATAGTGTGGGGGCGGTGGATGTAAGACTGCTTGGCTTCAGGAGGGCTTTCAGTTCCATCTCTACAGCACTCTTGGACAGAAGCTGTTGAAGTACAGGCTTGAAGACTGGGCTGTTAGGTGAGGTGAAAATTGTCTGGATCCAGTAGTAGATAGTGACAAATATTGCTCAGTAGCATCATTAGCTACCTGTAGGAAGAGACAAGGGTGGTATTGTTAGGTGAGAGTGGTTGATGTATCATATAGAAGAGCTTTGGTTCAGAGGAACACAGAGAAGCTAGACAAGGGGACAAGAGACACTTGAGGAAGTTCAGCAAGGAGAAGTGCAAAGTTCTATGCCTGGGATAGGAAAAAACAGATCTATTAGTATAGTCTGGGAGCCAAGTAGGAGTGCTGCTGCTGGAAAGGATGTGAACCATGTTGGATATGAGGCATCAGGACATTCTTATCACAATATATGGCAGCAGTTTGAGGGAAGTTGCTAGCCCACTCTTCTCCACACTGGAGATCTCATCCATATCAGCAATACCATGTGCTGTGATGTGAGAGACGGGACGAGGCCTGATGCAAGCCAAGTGTCGATTTGTTGTACAAAGCTTTTTCTTTATATAGGTTAACATAATATCAGAAGGCAGCTTGTAATTGGTCATTGGTATGTCCATACTACAGTTTCAAATTCATGATTGGCTACAGAGAGAAAGTACCACACAAACGCATATATTTTTTCCAAGGCTTAAGCAACCGTCAGGCAAGAGATAAGGGGGCTCCATAATTCTGTCCTAAGTTTTGCTTTGTTCTTGTTATCAGGTCCCTGCATAACTTCCTAAGTCACAGTGACTACTGGGAGTCAACCTATCTATGTTTTCCTTTCTAGCTGCACTCTGTTCCCAGGGTTTGCCACCCATCAGGGTTAAAGCATCTCCTTCTATCAATAAGACTGTGTCTGGGGTTCTGGTCCCTAACCCAATTCCTTCAACCATGTCCAGCTTCAGGTTCCCTGGTTCAAAAAGGATGTTGAGGAAATAGGGTCCAGCAAAGGGCTATGAAGATGGTTATGGGCCAGTGGGACAAGAAGAGGTAGAGGGAACTGGGACTGTTTAATCTAAGGGAGAGAAGCTCTAGGAGTCAACTGCTTGGTGGGGAGTTAAAAAAAAAGCTGCAACTTGGAGACGGACTTGGGGGTTCTGGTTGACAGCAGTATGCCCAGGTAGCCAAGAAAGCTGATGGCATCCTGGCTTGTATTAGAAACACTGTGACCAGCAGGAAGAGGGAGGTGATCGTCCCCCTGTACTCAGCACTGGTGAGGACAAACCTCGAGTATTGTGTTCGGAGAAGGACCACAAGGATGATCAGAGGGCTGGAGCAGCTCACCTGTGAGAACAGGCTGAAATAGTTGGGGTTGTTCAGTTTGAAGAAGAGAAGGCTCTGAGGAGACCTTATTGTGGCCTTCCAATATCTGAAGGGGGCCTACAAGAAAGCTGGTGAGGGACTTTTTAGGGTGTCAGATAATGATAGGACTAGGGGGAATGGATCCAAGCTGGAGGAGGAGAGGTTTAGATTGGAGATCAGGAAGAAGTCCTTCACCATAAGGGTGGTGAGACACTGGAACAGGTTGTCCAGGGAGGTGGTGGAAGCCTCATCACTGGATGTTTTTAATGCCAGGCTGGATGTGGCTCTGGGTAACCTGATCTAGTGGACGGTATCCCTGCCCATGGCAAGGGGGTTGCAACTGGATGATTCTTCCTGTCCCCTCCAACCCCAACAATTCTATGATTCTGGGCCCCTCACTACAAGAGGGACATTGAGGTTCTGGAACGTGTTTAGAAAAGGGCAGCAACGCTCATGAAGGGCCTGTAGCACATGGCCTATAAGGAGCATCTGAGGGAGCTGCAGTTTGTTCAGTCTGGAGAAGAGAAAGGTGAGGGGAGACCTCACAGCTCTCTATAACTACCTGAAGGGAGGTTGGAGTGAGGAGGAAGCTGGTCTCTTCTCCTTGGTGCCAAGCAACAGGACTAGAGGAAATGGTTTCAAGCTGTGCCAGTGGAGGTACAGGCTGGGTGCTAGGAAATGCTTCTTCACAGAGAGGGTTATCAAACATTGAAATGGTCTGCCCAGGGCAGTGGTGGAGTCATCATCCCTGGAGGTGTTCAAGCAGCATGTGGACCCAGCACTTAGGGACATAGTTTAGTGTTGACCCTTCCGTGCTGGGTTGAAGGTTGGACTGGATGGTCTTTGAGGTCTCTTCAAACCACACATTTGCTGTAATTCTGTGATTCTGTAAAAAATTACAGGGATGCACTGATCCCAGTAGCAGCAGATAATACACCAGTGGGTGATAACATTTGGAGTTTTAAGCTGGACTTCAGAAAAAATGTTTTTACTGGGAAGGCAGAGTAGCCCTGGGGAGTGTAGCCCTGGGACAGACTACTAACCAGAAACATTGTGGTATCTCCATCCTTGGAGGTCTTACACACTTGTCTAGACAAAGCCACAGCTGACCGGATCCAGTGTTGGCAAAAACCCCACTTCAAGTGGGAGGGTGAGCTGGATGACCTCCAAAGGTCCTTCTCAGCTACTATTTCTGTAATCCTGTGATCAGCTTCATCACTTTGACTGTGATACTCCAACAAGCTTCCCACTCAGCAGGCTGGTCAAATAGCAGAAGAATAAACTGGGAAACAGAGGGTGGTCTTATTTGAGAAGAAGAAAAACAGTCCCCACAGTATCATTCAGCTTTGTCCTAGGTGCCTCAAAAGTTTTACGTATGCTAGGAACATTATTCAGTTCTTTCATGGGACTGAATTTACATGCAGATTTTTTAATGTCTAATTAGACTGATAGACTGGAGACGCTGCCAGACAAACTGCCAGAATATTATTTGCAAGGTGATGTTGATGTCAGACAGTTAATGCACCAATGTGATATCATCCAGGCAACAAATCCCAAGCAAGGCACCAGACCTACCTGTAGCATGGCATGAGGGATGTGGGAAGGGGGGGGATATGCTCTGCATCTTCCTTCACTGCTGTCAGAATTGCATGGACTGAAAAGTGTTTTGAGGTTTGTCAAGCTTCATGCAAGCCCATGAGTGTTTTTATAAAGTTGCTTCACTATTTCAAGCACAGAAGGTGCTCATTGTGGATACTTGTGCTCAATAAATGGAAGTGAGAAGCTGTTTCGTGACAGGTTGAGTGTCTGGTATATTTTCTGCAAATACACCTGTCACTTTCTTCAAAGACAGTATTACATATATGCACTGGTGAAATACTTCCTTTCCTAAGTAATACCTCTCCATATTTATAAATGAATACTAAGGAACTTTGTGGTGCAGCATGAACATGTTGTATTCCCTGCAGGAATCTCTCCTACTCTACCAGTCTGTGCAATAAGAAACTCTCTCATTTACACCATGGTGTTCAGCATACGTTCTTGTGATCTCTTATTTTTCAATTCAGCCTCATTTAAGTTCCATAAACAAATTGCTACCTGCATCCAACCAGCTTCAGGAAAAGAAAAAGGTTAATGCCACTTCAGAAATGCAGAGCCCAAAATGCAAAGCACCTACCAAACCCTGCCATTTGTTATTCCACCATGAGGTGAAACATCATCTAGGATCATTTAGAGAGAACCGACAATAAAAGGAGTCAGAAAGCAAATCAGTTGCCATCCCAGTTTGCTAAAGAGCTGGGATCATATAATAAATTGTGGTAATTGTTTTTTAATTTAATTAAGTGCACACATAGCAATGTAATTAAAAAGCAGGTAGGCATTCTAGGTTTCTTTAGAAGCTACCCACCAGTTTCAGTCTCGCTATCTGTGTGCTTTGAGTCACAGGGTACGTTAAGTAACCTTTCTGAAGAGCATTAAAATCTTTGGGAAAAGATAGGGTAAATTTTAAACCAGGTGTCCCATGTTAACATAAAGAAAGATTTACAGAGGCTACTGCAATCTGGGTCTCCAGGCACAACGAGGGATGCACCAGAACCCGGTTAGAGCAGAAAGCAAGGGATGGAGCAGTGAGCAGAACCCACTGAAATCACAGACTAATTTCAGTGGCTAGGGAAATCAGTTTCTCTCCAAGAGCTTGTTGCCTTTGTAAGTCAGTTTGTTCTTTTACTGCCTTTGTTTGCGTGGGTGTGAGGTCTCTCATAACCAAGTAGCTTCTATCACAGGACAGACCATCTGTGGTGCTTTCAGTAAGCACCAAACATTTAAGTTGCTGAATTCCCTAATGCACTGAGTGCAACTTCTCATGTTTTTACATAAAATACACCTCACTTTAGTGCCTCATACTTCTAGAATTGAAGGGACAATTCATGTTCACTTTGTTTTCTTTTTAGGTTTCCTTGATGACCTGTCATTGCACTGCTTTTTTTTTTTTAAAAAAAAAAAAAAAGAAAGAAAGAAAAGTAAAAGCAGCATAGTGTACCATACAAGTCAGGTATTCCAAGTTGTGGAGAGTAATCGAGGTATTTCTACTCGTCTGTGTCTTCGCTTGCTTTGCTCTGAAATGGCTCAGTTTCTTGAAGCTGCAGAGCTTATGGACTGGCTGTTGATGAAGGTGACTTTGAAGGTCAGGGGAGACAGCTAGTAAAGGTAGTGTGGTCTCCTGACCAAAAGCTGTATCTCTTTCCCACTGTGCATCACAGGCTTTGGCTAAATCAGATTTTCTGGTAAGACATTCTGCCTTGATGTGAGGTTAACAAGAGACCGGGAGCCTTATGCTACCTCTTCAGGCTTCGCTAGCTTTATTTGGATAAGGTTAAACTAGTGCTGATACTATGCAAATGTCCTACATTTCTAAGGCTGGCATTCTGACTGTAAATCCCAGATGTTATATTGTGATATTTTCCCTCTGAAGATGTATTTACATCGTAATTAAGTCACCTCACAATGTCTTCAAAGATGGACTGCTTAAACTCCTTAAGGGCGTGTTAGTACAGAGGAGCACACATTCTTCTGACACAATTACTAGTAAAATAAAGTGCCAGGCACGAACAGAGCTTCCCACAAGGGCACTGTTGTTTTGGAGTAGAAGTAGATTTTATTTTATTTTTCTTTTAAACTCTTTCCAAAAGAATCTTGGAAGATCTTCTGGTGCTCTCTCCTGCCTGGGGGAGGATTAGGAGGTGGGTGAGGAGCACCTGATCCTTTGCAGCAGCTTCACCACAACCACCATGTGTAATCAGGACATGCCTTGGGTCCATGAACCTCTTGGATGTGGGACATGAGCCTTGATGAGAGCTAACAAAAGCTCATGACAGTCCTTGGCACTGCTTATCCTTCCAGACAAGCCCAGAACACGAAGCTTCACTGAAACCCAGTTTGACCTTCATTGCCCATGAGACTCATGAACTGCACTGATACATTTTTTACAATCACTTATACAGTACAGCAATTTCTGATTTAATATTCAAGGACAGAGTTGCCTCAGAGGTTTTAGTTGTTGTTTTTTTTCCTGTAAGTTAAGAGTAACCTGAATATTAAGGCGTGAAAGTTCACTGGAGCCTGTTTCAGCCTGTAAGTGGGTCACAAGACACCAAAGCACTGGGTGAAATAACACCCACACAAATCAAAGAGTAGCTAACCTGTATTTAAATAGAATAATTTTTCTGGATGCCTTAGTCATAGATGTCTCAGCCATGAAAAAAATCAAGACACCAAGCACTTACTTGAGAAATGACCACAAAGAATGTCTCCAAACCTAGGCACAAAATTATCAGACTGACATAAGTAGTTAAATCAACCTCCCCTTGGTGGTCCAGGAACATGGGATACATGCAATTTCCACTGGAGATAGTGAAATTCATGAATATGAACCTTGGAAATGGTATCTAGTGAGGGCTTTAGTGGACAAAAATCTTACCAAAGTATCTCAAAGAAAAGGTGGCCTTAAAAAAAAAAAAAAAAAAAAAAAAAAGAAGAAGAAGCAAACCCACAAAAAAAGCCCAAACAACCCCCAAGTGAACAAAAAAAATTATGAAGAACTGAGGAGCAGCAGATAAAACTGTATGAAACTCTGCATGGTGATCAGCTGACATTGCTGAAAGATGGATGCTGCTGCAGAGAGCACTGCTAAGCCAAGCAGTGTTGTAATCTAAATATCTTGAGAGCCTGCCTAGAGGTTTTCTCTTTTTTGCTTATAATTACAGCACAGCCCTAACTATCACCACAGTTTGCCTGTAATTACTGCAGACCTACAGGGCTCCTATAGGAAGTTTTACATATTCTGGTGGCTGGGTCTGACTGCTAAGAGGCTGCAGGCAGACAGATAGCTGTGGGTGTGATAGGCTGAGCAGCATGGAAGGACAGGGATTCATCTCTGGAGTGTGTGTCCTTGCAGAAGTGAGGTACAAATGAGGAGGCTGGCTGGGAAGAGAGGGAAGGCATGAATTCCATTCTAGATGGGATGGCTAATATGACAACAGAGCTTTCAGCCTTCTCCTTGCTAGGGATGGCAGCTGGTAAATCCCTAGCAAGCCTACTCCAGCCTTGCAACCTCTGCTTAGGCTGCCCTTCTTAGGGTGTGCAGTGCAGACCTCCTCACTGGTTATTTTCCCCACCCATGCTGCTTGGGGCAAAGAAGACCAGATGCCTCCAGCTGTCACACTGCACTACAGCAGTGAGGTTGGGACTTCCCTATGTTACTTGCTCATAGTTTTTGAACAACGGAGATGGGATTGTGCCACAATGGTTGATCTGACCACCTTATCAGCCTCTTGAGTGAGCTGCCATGCTTGAATAGAATTTGACTTTCTCTTAGCAGATCTGCTGGGCCCCTGTTCACCTGCACAGTAGAGGGATGAAGGATCACACAGCAGCGGGATGTGAATGAGAGCAGTGAGTCACTCAGTTTTAGCTTATCTCTGCTTCTCTACTGGGAAATGGAGATAACTCGAGATAATGCAGTTACTCTTCTGCCCTGGGCTTGCCCTGTCAATTATCCTGTGATTTCCAGGTGAAAGAGAGGAGAGAAGGATATGTGTCCTCCTATACCAATGCATTATACCTGCATATCTCTACAGGCTTCTGGGTGTTTGACAGAAAGAAATATTTCCCTCCCATCAGCACCACCTCTGATTTTTTACTTATTTTTTTTAACTGACAGTAAACCCCAGAATGGATAATTTCACAGTGAAAATGGTAACAATGCACATATAAGACAGCAGGGATATAGGGTTATTTGCACCTATTAGAGTGTTCTGCATGCAGTGTCCTGGCAACAGTAGTAGATATTCCTCAGAGAGATGTTTTCCCATCATCTGTTTGAGCCTGAGTTTCAATGTGCCCTTATGGAGCAAACCATGAGTAAACCAAGGATGAGGACCCTCCACCTGCACCATCTAATCTGGTCCCTTGCATATTGATGCCCAGGATGCAGACTGGCAGTGCAGGAGAATGCTTTGTGTTCAAAATCTGGGACACCAAAAGGAAAAGCAACAAAACATTGTGGAAAAGCTTTCTGTGACAGAATAGCCTGATGTCTGCCATCAGCTTATGGTCAAAGCCTTCATGGTCCCACAATGCAGGAAGAATGGGTGACTGTGGAGGTGCAATTAGCGGGTCTTTTCTCATCAAGCTGCGGTTCAGCTTTGGTTTTGGATGCTGATGAGACCACAAAATACCTTTATTGCCTGTAAATACAGACACTGAAATCTGTAGGAAGCCCACTTTACCAGCTGAAAGCCCACCTTGGGAATAAAACTGAAACTCTTGACCTTGAAATAGCTTCCAAATTCTAAAAGCAGCACATTTAGCTAGCTACATGCCTTAGTTACAGGCATTAATCACCACCTTATTTTACACAGCATGTAAATTTTAAGTAATAGAATCACTGTCCCCATTGCCATATTTGCAACTAAAAGCTGATAAATAGAAGCACTGACCTCAGCTGGTCGATTTAACCTGATGAGTCATGGTCTTGGGGCCACATATGCTTCCTCTGCTAATATTCTTGTTCCTATTTATTTTTTAAAGTGCACTGGCATGCTGTGTACCACAGAATAGCTTCTCTAATGGGCAATTCCAGAAATAGAAATATCCCATTAGTTCCCTTCTCCTTTGTCAGGGTTTCACTGCTTATTCTATACAGAGCTGCAGCAGCTCAAAGAGACAAGGGCAAGAGTGCTCTCGGGAGAGACAGAAGAGGGGCACAGGTAGGCTGTCGAGCAGACAATTTTTCTTGTAGTTGTCTGTCTGAGAAGCACCCTGATCTCTGCTTGCTTTTTGCCTTACAGGGAGCTGAGCTGCAGAGAGAGATGCAGCATCTGTGGACTCCTCCACTTTATCTGTTCTGTACTACATATATGCCACAATAGAGGGATCTGCACATAGCCATAGCTTTGGTGTTGTTCTTGATCACAGAATCATATAGGTTGGATACGACCTTCAAGATCATCAAGTCCAACCACTAATCCTACTCTCCCAAGTCTGCCACTAAGCCATATTCCCAAGCATCACATCCACATGGCTTTTAAACACATCCAGGGATAGACATCCAACCACCTGGGCAGCCTGTTCCAATGCCTTACAATATTTTTGGTGATTTTTTTTTCACAATGTCCAGCCCAAACTCTCGCTGGTGCAGCTGAAGGCATTCCTTCTTGTTCTATCACTTGCAAGGAGAGACCAATACCTATGTCACAACAATCTCCCTTCAGGTAGTGGGAGAGAGCAGTAAGGCCTACCCTCAGCCTCCTTTTCTTCAGACAAAATGACCCAAATTTGATGAGATTTTCTCTGCAAAAGGGTGGATTTTTTAATCACAGCTGAGTCAGAGAGAAGGACTGAATCACAGCCAGTGTGGTGTTTCACTCAGTGTGGTGGTCAACAGCAGACCATTTGCCTTGGACTGGGGTGCCCCAGCATTGGGTGCTGTGCAGAAATAGAGAGCAGAAAAGCCCTCTTACTCTTCCCAGCCAGATGTTGCTTGCAACTCAACTTGCTAGCATTGCAAGTTTATCACAGAATGGTAGGGGTTGGAAGGGACCTCTGGAGATCATCATATCCAATCTCCCTGCCAAAACAGGATCACCTGGAGTGGGCCACACAGGAACATGTCCAGGTGGGTTTTGAAAGTCTCTAGAGAAGGAGACTCTACAACTTCTCTGGGTAGCCTGTTCCAGTGCTCTGTCACCCTCACAGTAAAGAAGTTTTTCCTTGTGTTGAGGTAGAACTTTCTGTGCTCTGTGTTCAATCCTGAATGTGCATACTCCTTTAGTAACACCGTCAGAAATGGCATTTGCTCAATGACCTTCCACCAAACCTGTAGTTGCAACCTCAGAAATACTGCAATCAATATTGTTGTCAAATGTTGTGTCTGTACCTAGACATGGACCATGGTGCAGTGGTTGCCAGGCAGGCATGAACTTGCCTGGTTTGCAAGACAAAAGCTTCTCATAGCCTAGACTGTCACACAAGGTCACAAAGCCCATCACTTTCACCAGCCTGTAGATGTTCTCATCTTGCAATAAAAACCTGATGGGGACTGTTTCTCTTCTGGCCCCTAGCTGAGAAACTGAGTGGCTTCCATGTCTCTACACAATCCCCAGTTCACAAAGTGTTGTACATGGGATAGAACCTGGGAGGATACATCACTGCATTGCCTTTTCCTCTCCTGCAGGCAGGTCCATGGTGCTGCAGCTCATTGGACAGAAGAAAAAGCAGCAGCTTTCTGAGCAGCATGATACTGGTGGGGTGTGGTGGGTTTGCATCTGGATGCCCCTGAAGCCTTCTGGTTCTGGGTACTGGTTCAGGGTGCAAATTGGCAGTGAAATATTAAAACCAAATAAAATAATTTTAGGCAAAAGCCTTTGGCTGCCTGCATAACAGTCCCTTGTTCTTACAAAAGCATCACTTACACCCCTTTGATCCGTGATGCTTACGGCTCTTAGACTTCTTTGTTCCAAACAAATTAACTCAAAACCAGGCTAAGCCTTCCATTAAACTTGATAGATGTGTGACAAAGAGAAGGCTCAAGGCTCATTCATTTACCTCTCGAAAAGAAGTAAGAGTGTAAACCGCTACCGAGCTGACTCCCTTCCATGTGCAAATTCACCAGGCTGGAGACCACAAGTGGCTGCTAATTCTGGCCCTTAGCTGAAACCTTTTCTCTTCAGGCATATCTCCATCCCTACCTTTCCCTACTCACCTCTCTGGATGGTAATTCTCTGTCTTCTGACTCCTTAATGTCACTGAAATGGGATTTATATGAGGAATATTTAGTGGAATTGCATTAGTATTTGACATTTCAGCTCTTGGTAGTTCTCAATGATGTTATTTGCAAGGACATTTTTTATCACCGTAAATTGCAATTCTTCAAGAGCAGTGTAGCAGTTTAATCTTCTAGGTCTGTCTCTTTGTCCCTCTATCAGGATTTCTGATTTATTTGACTCACTGGTCCTTTGAATTTCTTATGCTCGTTGCAACACACCTGTGTGTCAATGACTGAAAAATGTTCGTTTGAAGTAACAGCTCTGGCTTGCAGTGCATTGGGTTTGATCCAAAAATAGAACTGTGTAGAAAACTCTCTTTATTAGCTTTTCCAGAATTCTAGACCTCGGGTAGTTCAAGCTGAATAACATCATGTTTTACTTAAAAAAGGAAACAAGATATTGGTTGCTTGAAATGGCCACTGAAGGAAGGCATAGGAGAGCTTATGAGAGACTTTTGTTGTTTCCAAAGACTTCACGTCACGTGCTTTGAGGATTACAAAAATTCAGCTGTACAGCTTTTTCCATTAGTCAGTTTATCTTTTGTTAGTCGTGGGTTTTTTAGAATCATGGAATGGTCTGGGTTGGAAGGGACTTCCAAAGGTCATCTAGCCCAACCCCCTCTGCAGTAAGCAGGGGCATTCTCAACAAGATCAGGTTTCCCAGAGCCCTGTCAAACCTCACTTTGAATATCTCGAGGGATGGGGCCTCCATGAAGGAGGGATGGGACCTCCAGGAATGTTCCTGGGCAACTTGTTCCAGGATTTCTGGGTTTGGTTTGGGCTTGTTTGTGTGTTTTTTGGTGTTTTTGTTTGTTTGTTTGTTTTTTTGTTTGGTTTGGGTTGGGTTTTTTTGGTTGGTTGGTTGGTTGGTTTGGTTTGATTTTTGGTTTGTTTGTTTCTTTGCTTTGCTGGATTGTTTGCTTTTATTTTTAATGAGCGAGTACAAGAAATGCAAAAGCAAATATTACACTGCCAAAGCCTAAATTAAAAGATGTTCCTAAGTGGCTGATGTGGCAGTGCAATGGGAGTGTGATGAAGAAATACCAACAGCAATCCAGTTGGTAAGCAGCTAAAGGTAGGCTTTATTTTTTTAGAAACATCTTCTGATGAAGAATTTCCAACTGGTACAAATATAATCTGGGGAGAAACCTGAGCAACACTAGGAACAGAAAAGGAGGGTGTTGCATAAACCATAGTGTTAACACTTTGAGAGAGATTAAACTAAGAAATCTCTCCTGGATATCAAATCTCTGCATGTAGTATTACAGAGACCTTCATGTCAGACATTCTGACAGTGCACTTCATTTCTGCCTTGCCCTCATTTAACTAGAATACTAAGACATTGAGTTATGGAGAATTCAAAAACCTTTTGAGAGATGCCTTTGGAAATGGTACATCCTTTTCAGAGCTGCCTGAATTTCTAGAGATAACACTGCTGTTATGAGCAAAGGATTAAAATACTGCTTCTTCTCTTTTTTCCCCCAAGTCTAGAAATACAGTTACAAGCAGATGGCCTGTGATGCTCAAAGCTCATTCAAACAGTACTGAAATACTAGGCATTTCTGTCCATGTGTCCAGGCACACACACATGGACCTACATGACAACACAAAACCAATTCTAAGCAGAATTTTAACATAATTTTCAGATCAAAGCATGCTTGAAGGCAGATGCCAGACCAGATTCAGGCTAAATTTGTAGGCTGAGCTCATCAGATGACTAGTACTATCTGACTGCAAAAGTTTATAATGATTAACATGTGTGACAAGTATTTCATTGAATTATAAGTAGACTGTTTAAGGGCTTCGTCTAAAGCTAGTGCTTCCCAATTCTGTGAGGAGAGGACATGAGACTGGTGGTTTGCATTATACAATCAGTTTGATCTCCTTGGTTCTGGTGGACCGTGAACGCTGCCATATTGATGAAAGCAGAAGCAATGCAAGTAGCTGGAAAGAGGGCAGTGCAGGCAGTTGGCTAGCTGTGGGGCAGTGCTTTTCCAAAACTTAGCTATTCTCTTAAAACACTTCTCTTTGCACAGCCCTTGTTTAATGTGATGCTGATCAGGCACTGACTCTTCTATTTGTGCATTTCCCTGGCAACAGATTGCTTTGGCAATGTTTAAGCAGGATTTGGTATCTGTTGTACAATTATCCTATAATTCCTTGGTGTCAGTCCCAAGCAAGAAAAGGTTTAATCAGTGCTTTTCTTATCATTTTGTCAAGACAGCACCTACTCAACAACTATTGTGAATGAAACATTCTGTTTTCTGCAACAGGTATGCCCAGATGTGGATTTTTGTGCAAAGATGATGGTCAAATTGAAGAAGGTGCTTTGAAACAGTAAATAACTCTGTATATGCTCACATATCTAAGAGTGAAATCTAAAGCACACAGAAACGCTGCTTTAGACAAAGGGAGGAACTGATCACCCGATAATAGAAATCAAAGAAATCCAAACTTTATTACTTCAAGGAAAACCAAACACAGAATCAGAGCAGGCTTGATAAACATTGCATAATTTAAAGAAGAAGAGGGCTAGTTTGCTAAAGAGGTTAGGGAAATAGAACCTTGATGAGAAACTCTAAGACAATCTTTACAGAGAGTTTCTTTGTTTAGTTTTTGTTTGTTTTGGTGTGCATGGGGTTTTTTGTTTGTTCTGGTTTTGTTCTGTGTTTGGTTGTTTGTTTGCTTGTTTGTTTAACCTTAGACATTTTATATCTATTTCTCTGGTCTCTGCAAATATTCAACCTACAGTCAAATGAATTTCACTTCACACAGCTTATACCACTGAAACTGAAACACGTGTAGACCTTGGACTTACATGGAAAAGAGTCTTTAAAGAATGATATCATGTGTGTGTGTGTGTATAAATAATCTTAGAGAGGCTTTTGTTCTCAGGAGCTTGGAAAATTAATGTTTCTATGACAATTTGTAGCTGGGCGTTTGAATTTGAATCACTTTGACCATTACTATTGACTTATTTGTGGTCTGTTATACTGTTTATATAGAGTAGATATCTTAGGATTTTGTAGTAAACAAATAAATGTAACATGTATGTATATAATAAATGTATCTATGTATGTATTTTCTTACTTTAAATTTTAGATCTTAAGAGAGGCATTTTTGCTCCTTGTTTGTTGGAGACAGTTGTACTTCTTAAAGGCTGCCCCGTTTTAAGGTCTGGAGAAAATCCATTGCTACTGATGACCACTACATTCTAGTAAGATTTGCAGTTAGTCTATGAAAATTCAGGAGGAAAGACATCCCTGCTGATGAATTAGCTTACATTTTTCTACCTTTGCACTAAAGATGTAGTAGGCAGTAGAAAAATACTGTATCAGAGTTATTTGTTGAAGGTGACGTTTTGGGGTGGGTTTTTTAGTTTGTTTGTTTGTTTGTTTGTTTTTTATTTCTTTGCTGCTCCTATTTGTAGTTGATGATCCAAATTAAAGTGGAATAAAGTGAAGTGTCAGAGATGACAGAAGCCTGTACAGAGCCGAACTGTGACTGCAGCTTGGAGACTAGTGTGGCTGTTCACTTTCTGTGCAAGGCTCCATCCAACTTCCAAGATTTCTCTTATTCAGCCCTTTTAGTCTCATATTTACTGCACCATGCTATGGAGGAGACATATGTAATGTATTCTCTCTCTTGGGCTTTGCTTATGCAAAGCAAATACTGTCACTGCTGCCACAGTGGAAAAATGTAAGGATATGCTCTTTCAGAATAAGATACTGTCCTAGAAACATTGCTCTGCTTTTGAAGTAATTATTTCCAAATAGAAATGAAACAGTGTGCCCACCTGAGGACCATGATAACTCTAGGTTATTACCACAATCATGCTGGTTAATTTTTCCATGTAGACAAGGAAACCAACAGAACAGTTTATTTTAGTCTTCTTGCAAATAGAAATCATAACAGCACAGCCAGTGGCAGCTTGTCCTTGGTCTATTTTATAAAAGCTATGTACATAGAAAAGTGTGTGTCTCTATGCAAAAGGCAGAGATGGGTAAAGAGAGATATGATATTAAAACAAAGGGTCTCAGTTTAGTTCCAAAAACACTGTTCTTGCTATGTGGAGCCTACAATGTGTCAGAAGTCATGCTGTGCATTTTAAATCACAGCCTGAATTTTGGAAACTGCTGAAGGAAAGTCATAATTCAGGCTAATCAGCCCCAGATACCTATTGCCCCACTTTCTTCTGTCAATAGAGGCAGCATTATATACATCTCTCCTGCTTATGAAGACTCGGTTCTTCCTCATTTGGTTCTTCTCTACCTAGTCTGTCCTTCAAGCTGCTAAACTAGACCCATCAAATCAGCTTCAGAAAAAGTTAGAATAATATGGACCCCCACATCTAGGGATTTCAGGGAGAGCTGAGGGCAGGTGATAGCTCAGCAGATCTTCCTAGATGATTGGATGCTGTTCAGTGGTCCTCAGAGCACAGCAGAGGATGGATGCTGTCAGGGTGGCATGGGTCAGGGCAGAGAATCCTGCTTGTGATTGGAAAATATGACAAAACTGCAGATTGCTGAACCTGGCATGGGGATAAAATGTTGTTAGGGTGACTAAAATCTGCTGTGTAGCAACTCTGAAAATATTCCAGGTTTCTGAAAATATGCTACTGAAATCCTGTCCTGCTGATACAGCCACATGAGGTTATATGATCTGAGCAGCATTTGAGTCCCCAGATCTGAACATTACTCTATCGGCTTAATATGATCTTTCTCTCCGCTTTCCATTTTCTTCCTTTTCCCTTAGGCTCCAGCTTCTTTACCAGATTCCTCTGGGGTCATGAAAACTGTTTTACTTTTATCATCCTTCCCCTGTTAAAGCAAAATAAGATGAGATTTCGGGCACTCCTTAGGAGGTGACGTGTGGAAAATGCTAAGGAATATACTTATTCGTGACCAAAAAATACCAGAATGCTGGCTTGCACTTTGATATCTGACCAAGATGCAAAATACAAGTATTGCAAATCCTATATACCAATGCTTGGAGATCTGTACTCATGAAACCACATTTAGTTAGGATTTTTATGTTTGCATTGCAGAAGAGATGCATGACCTTCCAGAAGCACAGAAGAAAAAGAGTATTTCTCAGATGTGTAAAAGAATATTTCTAGCAGCCCTCAGAATTACTGACTACATTGGTAAAGCTGACCTTTCCCTAGAGATCTGCAGAATAAACACAACACATACAGATAGCACAGTATCTTTTCTACCTTTTGGCCTGAAATCAGAAGATAAAAGCAGTGACTGATTTACATTACAAAATTGAACGCAAACAGCTGCTTGTGAAAGTACTTAGCAAAAGACATTGTTTACGAGCATGAACTTTGCCTCTGTGGTATCATCCTGCTAGAAGCCACATGCTCTGCACCAGGAGCACCAAACCCTCAGCACTTTATAACGCTATTTTACAACTGATGCAGAAATGGTTATGACTGGCTTTAGAGAGATTTAAGTGATACTGTTGTGTGGGGAGATAAAGATAGAGCAAAATCGCCTTTTATGCCCCTTCTACATTGGTGTAGCCCCTGAAATCTATAGAATTGCTTTGATTTGCATGAGAAATGGTTCAGGCATAATCTGCTCCCTTGATTTAGCAACAAGCCACACAAATAGGCTGGACTTGTGGACCTTTAAAGTGGAATATAATGGATAATTGGAAATTAGTGCATGTATATTTTGGTGATTCTGATCCATACACTGCTGCTGCTGAAGTTAATTGTCACATTTGCATGGTTATTGGCTATTATTTCCTGCCAGAATTGATCACAGGGGACATCTGTGCACAGAAACAAGGGCTCAGCACTCTGGGTTGCTATCCCAAGGTACTGTGGGACCTCTGGGGATTTTTCATGTCCTACTGAGAGATAATCACATTTTTGAACTTGGGAGTCAAACTCAGATAATTCTGAGTTTCTCCAGCCTTGCTCTCATCATCCATCTCATTGCTGTGAGCCAGAATGTTTTCCAGTGAACTACATGGCAGCTCAGAGGAACCATTTGTGAAAGCACGGCTGTTCTCATGGGCATAAATACTAAACTGAGCATTATTCAAAGGCAGGTCCCTAGGAATAGGAGGGAAAATTCAATGATGGAGACTAAATTAGTCTGATATTGGAGCTTTTGGAGGGGCCTTGATCAGCCATGACCTGGCAGGTGAACAGGGCAGAATTAGCTACATAGAGTCATAGAATTGTTTTGGTTGGAGAAGACCTCTATGGTCATGGAGTCCAACCATCAACATAACACCACCATGGCCAAATCCCAAAGTTTCTTGAATGTTTCTTGAACACCTCCAGAGATAGTGACGCCACCACCTCCCTGGATAACCTGTTCCAATGCCTGACCACTCTCTGGAAAGAAAAATTTCCAAATACCCAATCTAAAGATCCCCTGGCACTATTTCAGGCCATTTAACCTCATCCTATCACCTGATGCTATAGAGAAAAGACTGACTCCCACCTCACTACAACCTCCTTTCAGGTAGTTGTACAGAGCAATGAGGTCTCTCCTCAGCCTCCCCTTCTCCAAACTAAACAAACCCAGTTATCTCAGCAAGCTTTGTTGCTCTTCGCTAGATACATCCAGCAACTCAATGTCTTTCTTGTAGTGAGGGCCCCAAAACTGAACAAAATATTCAAGGGACAGCCTCATCAGTGCTGAGCATTGGCCTCTTCCCTACTCCTGCTGGCCACACTATTTGTGTTACAGGCTGCAATATTGTTGGCCTTATTGGCCACCTGAGCACATTGATTGCTCAGGGTCAGCTGGCTGTTGAATAACACCCCCAGACCCTTTTCCACCAGGAAACTTTCTATCCACTCAGCCCCAAGCCTGTAGCATTACATGGGGTTGTAGTGACCCAGGTGGAGGACCTAGCACATGGTTTTGTTAAAACTTGTACAACTGACCTCAGCCCATTGATCCAGCCTGTCCAGAGCTCTTTGCAGAGCCTTCCTACCTTCAAGCAGATCAACACTCCCACCCAATATAGTGTCATCTGCAAATTTACTGAGGGTGCACTCAACTCCCTTGTCCAGTTCACTAATATAAACACGTTGAAAAGAACTGTCCCCAATACTGAGCCCTGGGCAATACCACTTGTGACTGGCCACCAATGGGATTTAACTCCATTCACCAGCACTCTTTGGGCCTGCCCATCCAGCCAATTCTTAATCATAGAATCATAGAATCATAGAATCAAGAAGGTTGGAAGAGACCTCAAAGATCATTGAGTCCAACCTGTCACCCTACACCTCATGACTACCTAAACCATATCATCCACCTATCCAAGCACAACCAGTTCCCCCAGGAGGATGCTGTGGCAACAGTGTCAAAGGCTTTACTAAAGCCTAGAAAACAACATCCATGGCCTTTCCTTCATTCACTGAGTGGGGGTCACCTTTTCATAGAGGGAGATCAGGTTAGTTAAGCAAGACCTGCCCTTCATGAACCTATGCTGACGGGGCCTGATCATCTGGCTGCCCTGCATATGCTGCAAAATGGCACTCAAGATGACCTGCTCCATGACCTTTCCCTGACACTGAGGTCAGACTGAGGGGTGTCGTGAGTTATGGCGGAACTCTTATGGCAGAATATGTATCCCAAAATTTGTTTTCATTGAAAATTTACTGAATCATGTTCAGGATTAGTCCTGGCCCTGCAGGGAGCCACCTAAGTGGTTTATGCTACAGTGTGAAGACACGGGAGAAAGCTATGGTGGGACATGGTCTGCTTGGTTAATCTGTGACCTGGTATGGTGTCAGTATATTTGCTGGCAGGGCTGATGGAAAACCAGGTGTTTTGCTTGCTGGAAGCTGCTCTCCCACCAGTCCCAGTAGTTATTACTGGCTTTGTGTGCTTGGGATTTCCTCACTGAATCAAGGTCACCATCAGGAATCACACATCTACTGTCTTGTGCTTCACACCAGAGTTCAGCAGCATGGAAGGGGTTGGTTAGGGTTTTTTCTCATTGCATGCCTGGCTGACACCATCAGTGTGCTCTGAGTCACTGCTTTGTTTGCATGGACCTATTCTGCATTTGGAGAACAATTCAGCTCAACTAAGAGCTCCCTTTGCCTGTTGAAGAGTCCTAAGGCACTGCCTGGTACCTCATGCTGAGCCTGTCACTGCAACAAGTGCCTCGAGACAACCCTCCATTTAAACAGTGGGCTTGATTTACTTATCAGCCCAGACATTGCCTTCACAAGCAATCATCTTCAAAGGAGTGATAGGCAGAGCATCTGGGCCAAATTGCACCATGATTACCTGACAGAGTCTTTAATAAAGGTAATGCTTTAGAGACACTTTGGTTGATCTGAATTCCTTTTTTATTATTTTTTTAAAATTTAATTTTAGAACAGCAGTACTGCTGGAAACACATTCTCTGAGCCTTGTATGGATACGTGAGTTGGGAAAAGACTCTGGAATCAAAGAAAACAGAGCAGCTAACCATTTCCTTTTGCAGTTCCTAGAAAAAGTGAACCTGAAAAAACAACCAAGCATTTTCAAATGCCCTTTCATTTTAATTATCTTAACTTTCTAGTAAAAAAAAAAAAAAAAAAAAAAAAAAAAAAGAAGAAGGAACTTTTTCAAATTAAAGGATTCTATTAGCTCTTAAAACAGCAACAACAACAACCAAACAACGAGTAATTCACAGTTCATTTAAATCCTTTTTGGAAGTAGTACTGCCTGCTGAGCAAAGCCAGAAGATTAAAAGCAATATAAAGGAAATAATTCAGGACTTAAATCGCGGCGTGCCCGAAAATATTAAAGTCTTGCACAGAACAACGCTTTCTCCTCTGAGGCCAGGGATTTCAAGCCACTCTTGGATCGCCCGCCGACCCCCGCAGTGCAGCTGCTGACTGGCCGTTTCGGGCTCCTCATCAGCCCGAGGTGCCCAGTGGGTCAGACCGAGCCCCGGGGAGGACGGGGTGGGGAAACACCGCCCGGGCACCGCCCCGCGAAGGGCTTCAGCACCTCCCGCCCGGTCGGGCCGCCCCTCGCGGGATCCCCGCGCCGCCCGCCCCGTCGGGGCCGCCCCTGCCGTTCCTCGGGCCGGGCCGGGCCGAGCAGGCAGCGCGGCGGCGCGGCAGGCGGCGCGGTGGAGGCGCTGGGCAGGAGGCCACTCTGCCCTGGGGACCTCAAGCAGGTGTCGGATCTTCCCTGTCCCGCCGAGGTGAGTGAGAAGCGCGGCAGAGGCGCGGGGCTTCGACACGGGGGAGGCTGCGGGCGGCCGGTGCCTGCCCCGCTGGCGGCATCGCTCCCGCGGGGAAGGGACTGCCCGCCGCCGCCCGGGAACGGCGGGACTGAGCTGGGCTGTGAGATCCCCTCCCTGCGCTACCGCAGCAGGTCGAGGAGGCTCCATCCTCCGGCGGGTGGTGAGAGTCATCCACACACCGGCACCGGGGGGCTGCATTTGCCGGCGGTCGGTGAGGTGAGGTGCTGCCCCCACGCAGATGCCAGCGAGACTCCGCTTCCCGAGGGACAGTTTGAGCCCCCCCTATTATCCCGAGGGCTCCACCTCCTCGGATCGGCAGAATGCATCACCCCATCAGGGCCTGGGACGCTTCATGTCCTTTCTGAGTGGGCTGCAACGGCCCCCTGGATGCCAGTGGGATGCCTCCCCATAACCCTTGGGTTAGTGGGTCAGGTGTCAGTACAGTTCATCCCCTGGTGCTGATGAGGTTTCAGTATCCTGGGGGAGTCAGTAGGGTGCATCCCTTGGTCTGGGAGTGCTTGCAGGGTCTCAGCCCTGATCTTGCTCAGCTGACCCCAGTGTGCCCACATGCATAGCAAGGAGCGGCCCCACTACCTGCTGTGACACTTCGTGCTAGCTCCTTGTGCTGTGGATTAGGTCATGCCGTGACAGTGTGTGTTACTCTCTTGCAATGCAGCGGGCCCGGAGATATGAAGAAGAGGGGTCACAGTCACAGAAAAACACCAGCCACCCCACTTCCCTGTATGCAGCAGTTTAATAAGATCAGACAGCATGAAACATGTGGCCGATTTCCCCCTTCCTAATCATCAGAAAGTAGTTCTCCGTGTCATTAAATACTCTTGTCCACACAAAGCAGGCTGTGATAGATGCGGTGTTCTAAGCGGAGTGGCAGTTGTGGATGAGATGCGTTAGGGGGAAATACCAAGAGGTGACCTCAGACTCTGAAGTTAGCTGTGCTGCTTCTCCTTTGGGTGGCCTGGGATACTCTCTTAAAACTGTCTCAGTTTGTAACTATCTGACCATTACACTTGACCACAGAAAGCTCTGATGCCCTTTAAAGGTGCCATAAAGCTATAAATGAGCGTAATACAGCCCACCCCGTTAACCTCGGTGCTTTCCCTCGGTGGCCGGCAATGCTCATGAATGTCTCTCAACCAGCTGTTAGATCTTCTCAGCTTCTGCCTGGAGAGAACACGGCCGGCAGCTTCTGCCTGGAGAGAACACGGCCGGCCTGAGTGGGCGGGGACATCTCCAAGATGCCTTAGTACCTTCGTCCCCCGAAGGCTATCGGACTTGCGGGGGGATTGACAGGAGGGTTTGGTGTGCTCTGGACAATGCAACGGCAGTAGGTTCAAGCACTGTCCCCAGTGTCTGTAAGACTCTTGATTTTAGTGGAGCCATCAGGGCTTGGGTTTTGTTTTGCTCCTGGCAAATGGGCAGCAGGAAGGTCTGTGAGCTGATCTTGTCAGAGCATTCAACCACTTTGATCTAAGTTCCTCTGCCTTCATTTTAAGGCAGACTGCAAGGCTTGTGTACCCTCTGCAACCATCACTTTCATGTCCAGGACGTTTGTCCATGCAAATAGTGTGTAAATCCCACAAAATGGCTCACACATTTTGTCCACGTTTTGTAAAGTGGCTTCTCCCTTTCTTGCATGGGTCTTGTGCTGGACACATTATCTCCTGGATAGCCAAAGCTCACAGTGCGTGGAAGAATAGCCTGCAATATTACCAGTGTCATAATTAGCTGAAAAACAAAATGTCTGAATGCAAACAGAATGTAAAATGTGTCTTTGAAGTCTTTTTGCTTTAAAATAATTCAGTGCTTAGCCTGGAGGAAACCTATTTTTTTGTTTTTATAAAACTACGGACATTTTACAGAAGTGGGATGTAAATTTTTTTCCCCATTTTGTTTAACAGAAAAGGTAAGAGTCTTTCAATTTGCATGACAAAAGGTCTTTTTTTGTGTTGCTTTTACAATAATGACAGGGGGTTGCTAGTCTTAAAACCCTTGACACGTGAGTAGATGTTTAGTCTGGTTTACCAGCTCTTGAGCTGGAAATGGCGGTTACCAGCAGCTCTGCCAGGGTCACAGCAGGACTGAGTTCAGCCAGGGATGCTCAGGATTCCCAGAGCAGAAATCAAGACCCTGCTTCTCTGAATTGAAACAGAGCAGGGAGAGAAGGTCAAAGTCTAAGCAACACTGGAAAGGCTCTCCTAGGAATGCAGAGAGCTGCAGCTATCTTACACAGGGTATATCTACTGCAGGGCTCATTTGGCAATGGTGGTGACAGCAGACCTCTATGTTATAAGGGCCAAATTCGATAGGTGTTGCGTGTCTTTGTGATATTGCCCTAGCTACCTTTTCAGCAACTTTATGGGATAAAGAAATGGCTCTGGGCAGGAGACTAGCTAGGTGCAAGAGTGCACAGTGTGTATTGGGAGGTAGGAAGAGGCTTCACTGTAAGGTCCGTCTGCCTTAGCTCATCTGCATAAGCAATGGGAAATGTTTTGTTCAACGTAAGTAAAACTCTTCTCCACTTCCTGCCTTGAAAATCCAAGTCGTGACATCTGTGAAAAAATAATTTTTGTTTTTGTTGTTTTTACTGTTTTACAACTTTGCGTTTTGAAGGTCACTTGAGTTGCCCTAAATGAAAAGCTGAGCATTTTACCTGAGTAATATAGAAAAAAAGTCTTATAATGCAGGCACATTCCTATATTGTTTCTCAATGTTATTACTAAAAGTAACTTTCATTGCTGTATTTGTACACTTTTCTATACTAAATAGCATTTTGTTGTTACTGTCCTCAGTATAGTCCTTGTTCTTTTGCTGAGTTTTCTGCAGGTGTTAATAGGTGCTCAACATAGCACCTATTCCAAACCACTAATAAACTCCATTAGACAAATGCACAATTAAAAAAAAAAAAAAGAAGAAGAAAAAAAAGTTTTAACTGGGCAACATTAAGTCAGGAAAGGCAGAGGCTCCAAAAGCAATACTAACTTGGCTGCAATACACATCCTGTAAACTCTTCTACAGCATGCATCTCCTAATGTAAACAGGAATACTTAGTATATAGATTAATGTATGCAAAGAAAGAGTAGAAAAGAGTGTTTTTCTGAATTTGACCCCCTTGTTCATGTGGCAGCTGGCTCTTGCATGGAGCCAGGGAAAGCCTGGCACTGCCTTACACGTGCTGGGCAGCATGTCCAGCACTGACTCAGATGTACCCTATTGCTAATGGTGTAAAAATAACAGCAGTGAATGAGTAATTTAGGTTTTGTTTCTGCTGAAACAATACCATTGTGATGTACTGCATTTTGTTTCTTAAGGTCCTGAGTTGTACTATGTGTGTGATACTTCATTATTCCCAACTGGCGTGCCTGGCCCTGGTGAGGCTGCTGGGGGTGTAATGAAGTGCTGCTACTTCCCTTTGGGGAGTCTCACCTTTCTACTTGCATCACCCATGCAGTACAGTAACAGCTCTCCTGGCTAGGTCATGTACAAAAGTGAATACATGAATATTGTATTTTAATACAGATCTGCAATGGACCAAGCAGTGTTGCTCTTCGTATTACGTTGTCTTAATTAAAAACTGCGTTATTAATACATTTCACTAAATTGGTAAATTTAGCCTGAAGGTCAAAGAGTCTAATCTGACCTTCACCATGTCACAAGACATTCTGTCTCATGCAGTTACCACTGTACTGAGCTGGAGATTAGCATGCAGTGTAATGTCATCCAGGGCAGTGTCTGTGGTCCTCCAGCAGCAACTTCCAACAATGACAAAGGTCGTTCAGGTGGATAAAATTAATTTGTGCTTACTCTCCAGGAGAAAATAATTATCATTATCTTTTTGAAAATGTCTCCTAATGTAGTATCCACACACTGACACAGCTGCATTGGTTTGACATTGTATAGCTTTGCAGGGGAGATGGGAGCAGTTCTAGTTCTACAATCTAACACATTTCCTGTTGTCTAATTGCAATGGCTCCTCTTTGGCGCAACCTCCCAAAAATGCTGCTAGAACATAGTGGTAAGCCACTCCAGTTGTGCTTTAATTTCATTACAGTTTGATTTGGCCAGCATTTTGTTCACTTTCTCTGCAGTGTTAGACAGTTTGCAAAGGGGATTAGTACCTGGGTGGGCTACAGCATTTGTTGTGTGCACTTAATCTAAAGTCCTCTTTAAATGGAATTGTGCTAAAACAATTCAGCAAAACTTTAAAATTACAGTAAGGCTGCCTTTGATAACTGCTGTTTGTTGGGTTTGGGGCTGGTTTGTTTGTTTTTCAGTTTGGGGTTTTTGTTTGTTTGTTTTTACCCCCAAGTAATCATGCTTGTTAAAATGACCACAATTCATACATACAGCATGGTCCAAACCAAACAGTGATCTGGACCTCACTGGGTTTGGATTTAGCCATTTTTGTTTCTTGAGAAGTGCAGGTAGGCACCCCTTTGTGGTCCCTCTGTGGTGAATGGCTGGCTGTCGTCTGTCAGCTCTCAGAAATGGAGCAGTACACGTCAGGATTTCTGCTGGGAGTGTTACCAGGAAGAGCAGCATTGAAAAAGAAGAAAAGTGTAGAAAATGGTCTCTAGCTGCATTAAAGACTTGAGAAACTTCTGCTGTTCTGCAAAAAAACCCTGTAATTTCAGAGAGTATAGACATCCTCCCTGACTCAGACTGGGAGAAAGACCTATTCAATGTCACATTTTAATCATAAAGACTTTTGCTGTGCTGTTTAAAATCCAGCCTTCTTTCAGCCTGTGTTCTGCTGGGATGTTTTCATCCAAAACGGACTGCTGAGGCTGACGTGAGCAGTCTGAAAAAGCAGCTCTAACCTTCCTTCCTGACACTTCAATAGTGACATCCACTGTGGGAAACTAGGGCATAAATGCATTAACACTTGTCACTGGGAAGAAAATCCCCTCTGTGATGGGGACCAGAGGAGAGTGATTCTTAGATTCATGATACAAATTGGTTCATTATTTATTTCAATCAAAGTCTGTAGATGCTGTTATAATGAAAAATTAAAGTGCACTTTGCAGAATGCATGGGAGCTGACACTGTGCCAACCCCAAAGCCTTCCTGACCTACAAAATGATGCTTACTTCACTTTTTGCAAAGTCTCAGACAAACAGGATTTGCACAGAAATTTGACAAAGGTAGAACCTATTAAAACAAATGCCAAACCCGTTCTGTTTGCTGTTGCCTTCCAGGGAAAACATCCTGTTGTTGCCTCCTGGGTGTTACACATCTGGAGAAGAGCAGCCCAGCTGCTTGGTCTTCTCTAAATACTTGGGACTTCACTGGATATCATTATACCAAGTGCCCATTGCAAGTTGTTTGTAAGTTTAGCAATGCTCTTAAGTTTAGCAATGCTTTCATCTTCCCAGATGGGCAAAAGACATCCTGTTACCTCCTGAAGCAGAGTTTTTCCATGCCTCCATTCATGTTCAGATATAGCAGTTGTATAAATCAGTGATTGTGATCTGATCAAAGGAAAGGGTTAACGTGTTGCTGATTCTTTCTTTGCTCCCAAAGCAAAAGCAATTGCCCAGCAGTGTGGAGACAGTCTAACTTTAATACTGAGCTGTGTACTTTACTGGTTGCACTGGTCTTGGGAGGACCAAGATCTGTTTGCGTATTTATGTATTTCTCAATACCATCAAAGATCAAAAAGATGCTTCAAAATGGTGTGGTTTTTGAGAGAGCTTCTGTTCAAATTCCGTACCAAAACATGTATCCCAAAGGATTTGCTTACTAAGCAAGCCTAATGCTCTGATGCAAACTGTGCAGCCCCAGCAGCTTGATGATGTTTCCTGTGCTGGTAGTGGGGGGTAGAGGGAACCTATGGCAATTTCCTCTGCTTGTTGTGATGCCTACCTGCCAGCCCATCAGCTTTAATTAGGGCTAGCAGGATCTCTGTGGCAACTGACCTCCTGTTAAAGACTAAAATCCCTGTCTCATCTGAATTGAGTTCCCGTCATGAAGGATTTCAGATGACAAGTGGGCAGGTATTAAACATTAACTGGCTGTTTGTCTTGAAAATACTAATCGTGCTCTTACCCTCTTTCTAGTTTTCCAAGTGTACTTGGGTTTGAAGGACTTGAGACTTCCATGAGTGATGACTACCTGTCTTGTGGTCATCTGTATCCTAGATCTGCCCTGCCAGTTTCCTTCTTTCAAGTGCTCCTTGCAGATACTAATGCTAGAAACATGCTTGCCATGTTTATCTGGGAATATAAACTTGTAGACAGGCTGTCTTAAGGCCAGCTTTGAGTTTGCTTTCCAGGATCTCAGCAGCACAGATTATATTTGCCTTCCCTTAAACAATCTTCCCCATTCTTTACTCTTCTAGTCTTTGCATCAGAAAAGCAAAGTATTTCGTCTGTACTGCTGAGCAACCTTCCTCCATATGGATTGTATATGGATCCTCCACTTCTTGGGGTGACAAGCTGAGCAGAGAAATGTCTTCCTTGGTTTGATGGGGCTTGGACTGTGGGGTGAAATGTGGCACATCCTGTTCCAGCAGCAATTCATCTCCCTAGTTGTATGGAGTAACAGACAGCCTCCTCTTTCTCTTCTGAATAAAACTACAAACATTTCTATATGGGAAATCAGTCTCATAGCCCATCTGGAAAATAAATGCCACAAACAAATGGTAGCCCTGCTCCAAAATGCACAGTTATTCCAGAAGGTGCACTGTTAGGTGTGGGGCTGTAGGGAACTGGGTGTCATGGTCTTGTCTTGGCCACAGCCTTGTCTTTCAGTTCACGTCCATGTGCTTATCAAAGGATTTAAACCTCTATGCAGTGACTAGTCTGAATCAGAGCTCCAGGATAGCTAGGGTGGAAAGGACCTGCTGGTTCACTTAGGCCTCTGCTTTGCTTTCAGAAGAGTCCTTCTTAATTAAAGCGCAAAACTCATGATTGCAAGATGCCTTGTTTGGGTGGTTTAATAAATTGCTGTCCTCTCTACAAGAAGTGAAAGTGTATTTACTAATGCAGCTGTAAATGTCTCAGCTGTGGGGTGGTTATTTACTGCACTATTCTAATGCAAATGTTTGTGGTTATGTTTGCATCGATCATACAGGCAGTGCACACAAATTTTATTTCTTGGCTTATTTAGACTTGTGGTTTTTAATCCTTCCTGCTCTATCTGTTCCACTATACACTACATAATAGAAATTGCCTGATGTGTAATTGCCTGTCACTCAAGTGCCATTTTACAATATAGATCTATATAAATTAAGATATTCTTCCACCTCCAATTAGTTTCGATTCTTGGGGGTGAGATATTAGTGCTTGTCTGGAGAACATTACAGTAAATCGTTAGACACTTTATATACTTCTTAACTTTTAGATGTTTTGAAGTGTGAGGTGCTGCCCTGTAGTTAGAACTACAGGAGAGCGCCGGTCGTCAGAACCTTACGGCTGGCTGCGATGCTCCTGGCATGGATACACCTTGAATCCTCCAGTCTGATAGATGTGAAATGATCAGACGCAGCAGGCAGCTGCCCCCTTGTTACACATGTTTTAGGGGGCGAGGTGGGGAAAAATGTAGGGATCACAGTTGCAAGTTTCTCAGCTGAACTATTTTCTGAGGTTTATTTGTTAGTCCTCGGCTCTGTACCTCCTACATGATTGTTTTGTGAGCATGGGCAAGCATGAAAAATGCTACCTCAGCTTCAGAAACATGTGGAAGCTCTTAGAATTGCTACTTCTTTTTTGTAGTGGTCCTCTAATATGATAGTGGCCTTTCGTGTGTACAGAGACTTTGGAAAAAGTGGAGTATGTGAGAAGGAAGTCTTAGCTTGCATGACTTTATCAGTAGCCTTTTAATACCTCCTGTAGGTGAAATGATAGCTCCAAGGTAATCACACTGGTGGGATACAGGAAGTGTTGATTCATGACATGGCATCTTACAGTGTCTCTCCTCAATGTTCATGGGAGATAATCCTACCTCAGGGTAGGGATGGCCTTAAATCTGATGGAGCTTGGATTAGATGCCAGTGTGTGGTGAGAGAAACTATTAGACTGGATCTTTTAGGTGCACAAAAAAAAAAGAAAGAAAAAGTTTTGAAAGTTTTTGAACTTTGTGTGCTGTTAGATAGCCAAGACCGTGGACATTATCTTGTGCCACTGCTGCTACCATGGGCTTGTACTCATAGGACTATGCCTGGATCCATTGCCTTCTGTTGTGGGTGGGTGGAAGCAGGAGAGGAGGCTGCAGCTTGTTCTAAAAACTACTATAAGCTGCTAAGGCAAATTACATTGTTATTTTTGTAATTGTTGGTTGAAACTTTAACTCAATGAAGGCTGGAAAAGCCACAGGAATGATAGCTAGTATATCAAGACTAAACATAAACTTTTCTATGGAAGACCTAGTATTTGTCTTAAAACCACCTGGTTTCACTTTCATCTATCATTGCCTGGAGTTTGCCTGGCTGCACAACCCCCAAAAGCAGTCGATACATCAAGTCCATTGTGTACACTCTGAGTGTCAACGTTTGTGTAGGTTGTATTAAATGTTGATATCTCCTCTTTGTGGGGAAAAAAAATCCATTGGGGGCCCTTTCTGCTGGAGCCAGAGCAAACGTGGAAAAGCAACAAACCTCTTGGCTTTTACAGTTTTCTTTTTCTTTCAGCTCCCACTTCTATTTATTTTATGAAGCTGCTGGCACTGCAGGGACAGTTTGCTCTTCCTCTGCTGCACACAGGAACGTTCTGTTTACTGGGAGGTGCAGGTGCAACCTGTGTTTAGCAGTTTGCATTGTGGAGCAGACAACAATTCCAGCTGAAACCAACACCATTTTTCTTAAATAAGAAATTGTTTAAATTGAATCAGGTTAAAAGCCATCTAAGAGTCTTTATGGAAGAGCTTCCAAAAGTAGAAGCATGCCCTGGCAGGGATGTGCACAAGATTACCAGCATTTGAGAGAGGTGACCCTTCACAACAGTATTGCCCTCTCCTTCCCAAAGCGACCCAGGAAAGACCAGTTCTCTGTTCCCCTTAAACCTGGCCAAATTTTGAAGAAACGGTGAGAAAATCTGTCCAGTTTGTGTTGGTAAAAAGTCAATGTCAATTTTTCCAGGACCTGTTTTTTTCTGTGAAAAATGTATAGGGGTATTCTCATCTGGTGTGGTGGGAAAGGCTTATGAAAGTGTTCAGGACAATAGGCAGCTAGCTGCCTTTTCTGGCTGCTGGCATGCTTTCTTCTGTCCACCTGATGGGTAGAGGACCTGTGTATCTGTGAGTAGTGGACACAAACCTGGAAGAATGAACCCTCCCCCTGGAACTATCAGTCTTCTTGCCATGTAGTGCTGTGCATTGCAGGAACCCAAACTGAGTTTAAAGGTGTTCTCAGAAGCTCTATCTGCCTCTTAGTTTTCCTAGTCACTTTGGTATTTGTAATCTGGCCCTTACTCTCCTGTTGCTGTGAAGAAAAGCAAAAGAAGGAGACACTGATTCTGTCCTGGACCAACAATGAAAGCTTATATTAGAAATGCTGCCAAGACATGAAAAGGAAAGTATGAATATGGGAGAGAAAAGAAAAAAAAGAAGTAAATTTCCCTTTTTCTTACGTTGCGTATATCAGTAATGGATGGAAAAGCATTTCAGACAAAACTGTGAGTTTTATTTGTCCTAATAAAACCACTGTATTTTTTTTTTAATCTTCCCTTTAAGTAGTATAGCCAGTCTCATTTCACAGCTAGATATATTCATCTTGGTTAAATGCAATGGACAAAATCTACACAAAACAACTGCTTAACATTATAAGCGGCTTGCATAAACATGAATTATTAAGGTCACGAAAGCTCCTAGAAACTGGCAGAAATTAGTGCACAGTTGCATTTCTTTTTTCAAAACATGCATTAATTAATAAGGAGCTTAGTGTCCCGTCTGTTTCTCCCTCCCTGCCTCCATCAGGTTTTGCTTTCATCAAGCTGAGGGGGAAAGTGTTCTCTCTCTCTCTCTCCACCCCTCCCTCCCCTCTTCTTTGGCTGAAACACAGAAAGGTGCCAGACTTTCCTACACAAGTCCATCATTCACAGCTGTGCCTTCCTAAAAAGCTTAGGCGGGTTCTGTTGGTGGTGTCACAACAACAGCTCTGAAATGGCTAGGGGTTTCACTTCATTTCTGACTGGACTGTCTGAGTGCTTGCTGAGGTAGGAGCAGTAGACTAAAGTCAAGTTGAGAGGAGGTAAAGAGTAGTCATGTCCATGTATTTGGGAAGTGGAGAGGGAAGAGTGCTCACAGGAGGAGCATGGAAGAAGAGAAGACAATGAGGAGGATGTGGTAGTATCCAGAGGTCCTGTCCTCACTCTGGAAGCGTCACACAACCCAGTTTTTGTAGGCGTGGACCTCATGTCTGCTGTTGGTGCTTTCCACATCACAGTATCATAGTATCACAGTGTATCAGAGGTTGGAAGGGACCTCAAGAGATCATCAGGTCCAACCCCTGTGCCAAAGCAGGATCACCTAGGATAGTCTGCACAGGAATGCATCCAGGTGGGTTTTGGAAGTCTCTAGAGAAGGAGACTCCACAACCCCCCTGGGCAGCCTGTTCCAGTACTCCGTCACCCTCACTGTAAAGAAGTTTCTCCTCATGTTGAGCTGAAATCTTCATGTTCTAGTTTGAACCTGTTGTTCCTTGTCCTATCACTGTGTACCACGAAAAGAGCCTGGCCCCCTCCTCCTGACACCCACCCCTCGCATATTTATAGACATTGATCAGATCCCCTCTCAGTCTTGTCTTCTCAAGACTAAACAGCCCCAGGGATCTCAGTCTCTCTTCATAGGGGAGAGGCTTAAGTCCCCTAATCATCCTCATGCCTCTCTGTTGGATTCTCTCCAGCAGGTCTCTGTCTTTCTTGAACTGGGGAGCCCAAAACTGGACACAGGATTCCAAGTGTGGTCTCACCAGGGCAGAGTAGAGAGGTAGAAGAACTTCCCTAGACCTGCTGGACACAGCTTTGTTGATACATCCCAGGATCCCATTGGCTCTCTTGGCCACAGGAGCACATTGTTGTTCCATGGAGAACTTGCTGTCCACCAGCACTCCAAGGTCTTTCTCTGTGGAGCTGCTTTCCAGCAGGGCAGCCCATAACCTGTACTGGTGCCTGTTGTTATTCCTCCCCAGATGCAGGACCCTGCACTTGTTCTTATTAAACTTCATGAGGTTGTGCCCACATAATGTGGATATAGGCACACTGTGGTGGCCGTGACGCCTCTGCGCATTGGAGCTGTGGGAGCGTTTGGAGGGAGATCCTCTCCAGCCCTTTCCAGTACAGGAAAGAATAGCAGTGGCTTGATTGGGAAGTAGTACACGTGGGCTGCCATGCTTGTGTGCAGAATAAAGTCAGAGCACATGTAAATGCTTGTCGGGGTCAACAACGTGAGGTGATCACAGCAAGGAGTTGAAAAATGGAAAACCAGGAACAGAGGAGCATTATTTCTTATTTCAGTAGTGCTGCTGACTTGAGTGGAAGCAAGGCAGTGACAGGTGCTTAGTGGTGGGGGTTGTGGGGAAATACTGAATCTCAGCAAGCTTATGCAGGAAGATACAGCTCATATGAGAGAGAGCCATTTCATGGGAGCCTGTGTTTAGGAGGAAGGATCTTCTTCAGAGATGGTCCTCAAATGCCAAAAATACTAAGAGGCTGCAAGCAAACTTGTGTATAAGGAGGCTGAGTCTTAAGATTCTGGAGACAGCAAATGGCTTGAGATTTTCTTGCCTGGTTTGCACTGTAGATAAAGCCTCTGAGGCCGACGCCTCTCTGTGTTTGTCATGAGTCAATGTGGAGAAGATGAGGATGAAGGCTGATGGTTGGTAACTCCCCTGACTGGAGCTGTGGCAACTGTAGAAGAAACTCAAATATCCAAGATCTGGATTACTGAGCTCCAGAAAGACAGAACTGGTATTTTTTTCCTTTCTTGCTTTTTAGTGATTCTGCTTTTGCTTTGTGCACTGATGAAATATAACAGAAATGTCAAGACATCAAACATGGTCTTAAAAAAAAATCTTCCTACTGCACCTGCTCTTTATCTGTGAGGAATCTAGTTTCTGCAGCTGCCAGAGATGCAGTTCAAGGGAAGAAAAATGTTAAAGCCATTACTCAAATGCCTCTGGTCTGGGGCTGGTACCTAGTTTTAGCTTTCCAAATAACAAAGATGTTATTGGGGTGGATTTGGAGGGAGAAGCTGCCTTCACTGTGCTTTTTGATAGGGCACAAAGGCCATAGTGCAGACATTTACCCTGTAGGATAACACTTGTGGGAGCAACCTGGTTAAACAGCAAGAAAAATGTTTGTCCCATGCTTTATTCCAGCATGGTTTCTGAAAATAACTATTCAGAGCCTGCTTTTGATATATAATAAAAAACCTCTAAGCAACAAAGGGGCTTTAAAGCAGGCAAAGACTTGGCATATTTGTTAATACACAGGGTAGCAGTGCATTAATTTAATGCATTAAAAAAAACACAACAAAATTAGGACAGTAATTAAAATTAATCCGTTTATACGTATTTCTGCATCCAATTTAAAAGTGTAAATAAAACATTGGTCTTGTCTGTCTCTTTTCTCATCATGAGACAACACAGACCATGTAACCTTTAACTCTTTAGGGTAACGAGCAAAGAAAGCTGTCTTAAATGATTCACTAAAAGATATAAAAATCGGTTGCATAGTGGAGATGGCTTTTAAAGAGTGGGGAAGATGGCAGAAGGAATGTTGGGAGTGCCTCAGAATTGGTTTTAATGCTTGCCTTTGGGACCAAAACTTAAATTGATTCCTCCCTGTGTGTTTTATAATGCAAATTATCACTCTGAGAAATACACATGAAGGAAGGCAGCCAACAAGCAGCTTGTTTTCATGAGAGGGATGGGAATGGAGGGCAGGGAGGCAACTGGGTCAAGAAACCACTCAGTTTTGCAGGTCCCTGTGCTGGTGGGGCTGGGAAACAAGAGAGGTGGCCAAGTGGATCAGATGGACCACTCCATAAAGATGCCATGTTAAATTTTCTGTGATTAAAAAAAAAAAGGAAAAAGAAAAAGGGGGATAAAAAGGGGAGCTTTTGGCAAAGAAACTCTTTGAAGTTTTAGTTCTGTGACACTTGAGACTGCAGCATTGTCAACGCTGAAGGTATTGTTCTGTGCCTTGTTCAAAAAGGAAGCTAAACATGACCTTGGGTCTTCAATTGTTGATACCTCCTCAATGTATGTAATTAGTAAAGACCGTGAGAAAAGTAGTACAGCTGCTGAGGGAACTATATATTCTAATTTTTTAATGTGTTCCAGATATTATCAGTTGTGCCTACAGATCTTTTTGCAGTTTTTACTGTGTGGCTGTTGCCACATTAAAGCACTTGCACATAGAGTGGTGGCAAAACTGTTAAAAAAATCCCCAAATTCTCAAACAACTAAAGAAACCCTATAGAAGACTTTTTAAACTGTAGAATAAGTTGTGTGTCTGGTCTGTCTCAGGCCACACAGAAGGGAAGAGATAACATGGGGCAGGTCTGTTGTGTGTGAGGATGCTCCCCTCTGCTTTCATATGCAGATTTTTAATAAGAAAAGTATGTATCTCTGCTTCTTGTCACTCCTATCACTGAGTTATTTCTCATCCCTTACTATCTTCTATCAATTTCCTGCTCTTTGGTCTTCATGTCTGTTCTTTATAAAACATGCAATCTGAAATCTGCCCAGCATTGACCCCACTCTGGCTCTCAGACCTCTTTGCCAGGATGAAAGCTCAGCAGCTGTACACAATGTGAAGGCAGGAGGGGGAAAATTGCAAGTCCTCTGAGGAAAACGTGCACACCAAAAGTTGTCCTGGCTTGGGAAGGAGTGGCTTGCTATGGCTTTCCTACAAATGCAAATGGGCAAGGAGTTTCTGTTTGGTGAAATCAACAGATTGAGAGTTTAGATAGAGAGCTGTTTCCAGCAGTGTTTGTATTCTAAATATTTTCTGTGGTGAGTAGGAACATTGATAAATCTCAGAGAAGTCATAGCCAGGTGGGAGATTAGAGCCCTCTTTGTCCTCAAGGCTAGTGAGATTTGGTATTGTGATAGCATGTTTGAGGCTTTAAAACTGAGTTGCTGGGACCTACTGTTTTAAGCTGTGCTTCTGGTAATCCGTTCCCTTCTGGGAAGGCATAAAGAGAAAAATCATAGAATCCTTTTGGTGGGAAAAGTCCTCTAAGCTCATCAAGTCCAACCATGTAACACCACCATGGTCATTAAACATCCAGAGATGGTGACTCTCCCCCCTCCCTGGACATAAGAAAGAAGTTCTTCATCGTGAGAGTGGTGAGAGCCTGGAATGGGTTGTCCAGGGAGGTGGTTGAGGTCCCATCCCTGGATGTGTTTAAGGCCAGGCTGGATGAGGCTCTGGCCAGCCTGATCTAGTGTGAGGTGTCCCTGCCCATGGCAGGGGGGTTGGAACTAGATGATCCTTGTGGTCCCTTCCAACCCTGACTGATTCTATGATTCTGTGGTAACCTATTCCAATGCCTGACATTCTCCCTAAAGATTTTTTTCCTAATACCCAATTTGCAGCTCCTCTGGCACAATTTGAGACCATTTCCTCTCATCCTATCACATAATACCAGAAAGAAGAGACCAACCCCCACCTCACTACAACCTTCTTTCAGGTAGCTGTAGAGAGTGATGAGGTCTCCCCTCAGTGCCCTCTTCAAACTAAACAATCCCAGTTCCCTCAGCTGTTCCTCCTGAGACTGTTCTCCAGACCCTTCACCACCTTTGTTGCCCTTCTCTGGACACGCTCCAGCAACTCAATGTTTTTCTTGTAGTGAGGGCCCTAAAACTGAACACATTATTCGAGGTGCAGCCTCATCAGTGCCAAGTGCAGAGACACGGTGATCTCCCTACTCTAGCTGACTAGGCTGTTCCTGATACAGGCCATGATGCTGTTTGACTTCTTGGCCACCTGATCACGTTGCTGCCTCATGTTCAGCTGGCTGTCAATCAACACCCTGAGGTCCTTTGCTGCCAGGCACCTTTCCAGCCATTCTGCACCAAGCCAGTAGTGTTTAATGGGATTGTTGTGACCCCAGTTGTGGTGAGTTGATGGGAGGACCTGGCACTTGGCTTTGTTAAACCTCATACAACTGACCTCAGCTCATCAATACAGCCTGTGCAGAGCCCTCCTATCCTCAAGCAGATCAACACTGCCATCCAGTTTAGTGTCATCTGCAAACTTACTGAGGGTGCACTCAACTCTCTTGTCCAGATTATTGATAAACGTATTAAAGAGAACTGTCCCAAATACTGAGCCTGGGAAACACCTCAAGTGACTCACCACCAACTGGATTTAACTCCATTCACCAGCACTCTTTGGACCTGGCCTTCCAGCCAGTTCTTAACCCAGCGAATTGTCCACCTATCCAAGCCATGTGCAGCCAGTTCCTCCAGGAGGAACTGTGTGCAGTTCTGAGCCCCTCACTTCAAAAAAGATATTGAAGTGCTGGAGTGGGTCCAGAGGAGAGTGATGAAACTGGTGAAGGGACTGGAGGGAAGGTCTTATGAGGAGAGGCTGAGGCAACTGGGGTTGTTTAGCCTGGAGAAGAGCAGACCCAGGTGGGACCTCACCACACTCTACAATGACCTGAAGGGAAGTTGAAGTAAGGTGGGGGTCAAACTCTTCTTCCAGGCAACTTGTGACAAGATGAGAGGGCATGCCTGAAGCTGTGCCAGGGGAGGTTTAGGTTGGATCTTAGGAAGTACTTCTTCACGGAAAGGGTAATTAGACACTGGAATGAACTGTCCAGGGAGGTGGTGGAGTCACCATCCCTGGAGGTGTTTAAGGAAAGATTGGATGTGGCACTTAGTGACATGGTCTAATCAGTGTGATGGTGTTAGGTCATAGCCTGGATGTGATCTCTCAGGCTCAGTAATTCTGTGATTCTGTCTGTAGTTCCCCAAATCCTCCTTCTTGCCCTTTTTGTAGGCACCACATGTGCCAATTCCAGTTAGCTGGGACCTTCTCACTTTGTCAGTACTGCTGGCCAGTGATGGGAAGTGGCTTGGTGAGCACTTCCATCAGCTGTCTCAGTACCCTTTGGTGTATGTCATCTGGCCTAATACACTTATGTATGTCTAAGTGGTGCAGCACGTCACTAACCATCTCCTTTTGGACTACGGGGCTTCATTCTGCTCCCAATCCCTATCTCACATCACGGGGCGCTGGGTATCCAGCCAACAACCAGTCTTACTACTAAAGACTGAGGCAAGGAAAGTACTGATTACAATCAAAACATGTCCTGACATGCAAGGCCATGCCACTGCCTCTCGAGCTTCCCTGCCTATCCCTTCTGAAGAGTTTATAGCCATCAATTGTGACACCCCAGTGGTGTGAGACACCCCACTGTGTTCCTATGATGGTTACTATATCATCATTTTTCTGATAGACAGTGGCTTCCAGCTTCTCCTGTTTGTTTCCCAAGCTGCATGCATTAGTGTAGATGCACTTCATTTGGTCTATAGTTCTTACTACCTTTATGTATTGAGAAATCCCAATTTCTGCATGACTGTTCTCAGGTGCTCTTGTGCTGTCCTCAAGCTTATTTCTAGCCAGCCTGGTTTTTGTGCCCTTCACCCTTCAAATCTAGTGTAAAGCTCTTCCAGTGAGCCCTGCAGGCTCATTGGCTATGATACTTTTTCCCCTCTGAGATAGCTGTATCCTGTCTGTTGCCTGCAGTCCTGATGTTCTGCGAATCAACCCATTGATAAAGAACCCAAAGTCCTGTTGATGACTCCAAACTTGGAGCCAGAAATTGATCTGTCTCTTCCTGCTTATTCCTTCATCACACCCCGTGAGGGGAACACTACTTGTACTCAGTCATCCTAAGGCCCTGAAGTCTCTCTTAGTCTTTCTGTCCTTACTTCATCACTACCTGCCTAAAAGATCAGCAGTGGATGTTGCAACTGCAGGAGATAAGGCTTCTTTGGATGTTTACTCAGAATCTTCCTTCTTTCTAGGTGCAGCCATGGGAGGTGAAGGAGAACATGGCTGTGCACTTAGCCTTCACCTCACTAGCAAATGAGAGGGTTTCTCATTGCAGAAAGCACTGCTGCATAGGGCTATGGTAGGGTATTTGTCCTGTGTGCTGTGTTCTGTTTTAAAGTGCTGTGCAAAACGACTTCTTTGCTTCCAACTACAGATTCAAAACTGCTAACCACCCACTGTACAGCTGCTAATGCACAGCTTATCTCCACAGCCAGCAGCTTTAAGTAATCAAACAGAGATAATTTTACCTCTGTGACCCAACAAATAAATACCAGAATCAGGAAAAATCCTCTTGCCCACACAGTCCTACCCAGGTTTTAAAGGACAGCATAAAGGGTTTCATCAAAATCAGCAAGCAGTGACAAGGTCACCAGGTTTGTCCTGCCTTGGGTTGATGATGAGATATGGCTGTCTGGTCATGTGGGGTACTATCAGGAGGTCATGCTGTTCTGTAGCCTCATGAGGCCATTTCTTGCTGCTGCTGCAGAAAACATTAAATGAGTGGAGCATATGCTAAAAGTTGTGTATTCAGTCCTGCTTTTACAGGAGAAATTGTGGCTTGGAATGGCTTTTGTTAATTACTTCAGTCTCTAACTTTCTGTTCTTCTGAACAGGCATTTCTCACAGCTACAAGGGGTTCAGTATCATTAAGAAAATACAACTGCATCTGTGGCTTTTTCCTCAGTAGCCCAAAATTCATATCAGTAAACATATCTTTTTAGGCTTTAAATATCTGTTTCTTTTTGCTTTTATTTTCCAGGTGAGCTAATCATGACTATTTAATTTATAATGAAGTCCCAGCTTTATTGCATTAGTAAATTCTGTCTGCTCAGAAATTGTCTCATTCTCCCTGCCTTATCCTGCTTTGTTCTAGGGAACTCATTTCCTTGCTCCTGCTATCGAGGATGCTCAGCATGTTGTCATTGGGAAAGAGCACTCATCTCTTCATGGAAAGAAGTTACTTAATGTTTCATGTGTTACAATGGATAAATAAATAAATAAAAATATCTAAGGCCACAGAAGTAGCAGGCAGCTGAAAGGAAGAAAGCATTTGCAGTCTGCTGGGTGTAAAGTGACACTCCTGGCCTGATGTCTCAAACCACAAGAGTAAGGTTTAAAAATGAGTACGTCTGGTGTGATGTTAAAAAAAAATCTGGATTTTTTAACTTTCCATTCATTTATAACATTAATCTTTAATTATCATATTCTTGAGCTACTGGCTGTGAGAACAGAGCTGAAACTGATGTGGTTAAGGAAAACCAGGCTACGAAGTGGAATGAAGTGTCTTCAGGGACTACGACCTTGTGAACTGTCAGGAATGGAAAGGCTGTCAGTTCCCAGGCAGGCAGGGAGCTTGGCAGCCTGATAGCGTATGGCACTAGCAGTTTCATGTAGGATGTCTAACTAAGGGCCTTTACAGTTCTTTTCACCCATTCTGGGCTGCTATGTCATTGCCCTTTAGATTTAGTAACAAATCTTAAGATGCAACTGTTGGGCCCTGTGGAAATGGATGAAAAACTGGGGTGATGAGGCTTTTGTTTTGGGAGTTGAGAAAGGGGTGACTGTTGACAGAGTGAGCTAAATGGACCAGAGAAAATTTTCCTTTTTAAGTAAAAGCAGAACTGAGCTGTATTTATGTAGTGACATTCACTGTTTTACAGAACAAGATCAGGCACCTGTCATCCTCATGGCAGAGGAAGCATTGTTCTAACAGTAATTCAAGGACCCAGTTACAAAAGGGGTTGAGTGCTGTGTGTTTATTTTTTCCCATTTCCCCCCCCCCCCATATCTATTTTTCCCCTCACTGCACAGACCATCTCAAACTGATAACAAGCTTCAGCAGAATTTGCTGAGACCGGAGACAGATGGAGGCCTGTGCAGAAAAATGGGTCCCTGTGCCACTGCACATCCTTATGAATTTGGTTAGCTGGTGTGGGAGCCTTTGTGTTCTCCTTTTTCTGCCCTTGTGTGCTGTGGTATGTAGACTAGAACGCATAATTTGTTTCTGCTTTTTTCCACTGCCTTTGGATTTTTCTTTCTAGATGTGCTCTGCAGCAATGGCTGCAGTGGGGACACAGTGATCAGGGCTGCGATGATGCCATGTACCACCATGAGAATTACCAACGTGGGTCTGATGTAGGACCACAAAGTTGGTCAGAGTTCTGGAACACCTCGCCTAAAAGGACAGGCTGAGGGAGCTGGGTCTATTCGGCCTGCAGAAGAGAAGGATCTTGGGAGACCTCATAGCAGCATTTCAGTATCTGAAGGGGACCGACGGCAAAACTGTAGAGGGACCACTTGTAAGGGCATGTAGCACTATGACAAGGGGCAATGGTTTTATACTACAGCAGGGCAGGTTTAGATTAGACATTAGGAAGAAGTTCTTTACTGTGAGGGTATAGAGATGCTGGAATGGGTTGCTTACAGAAGTTGTGGGCATCTCATCCCTCGAAGTGTTTAAGAGCAGGTTGGATGAGGCTTTGTGCAACCTGGTCTAGTGGGAGGTGTCCCTGCCCATGGCAGTGGGGTTGGAACTGGGTGATCTTTAAAGTCCCTTCCAATTCAAGCCATTCAGCGATTCTATGATGTGCTTGATATGCACCAGGGTGACTGTTCTAATAGCCAGAGGACATCTCACAGCCCTATGTCCATGATTTGCTGCCCTGCCAGTGTGACTCTGGCCTGACCTCTGTGCAGAGTGAGCAATTAGGTCCAATTTGTCTTTGTAGAAAAGTGGCATAAAGCTTAGGGAGGTGTTGCATCATCCCATAGAGTATCAAAACAAGGAGAAAGGGTACTTTTTGATTTCAAAAAGACTGTTGCAAATTCATGTTAAGCATTGGATTACATCAATACTGTTAACTCTTCTGCTGGTTTATCTGTGTAGTGCTGAATAGTGGCGTTTAGATCATGTTCACCACCTCTTCCCTAAATTGACAGAACCTGCACTGGCTCATGATAATTCAGATACAGAAAAGATGAGGACTGGTTTGAGAGGAAATGTGGATTTTAATTGCTGCCTCTTGCACCTCATATGTGGTATCTCACCAGTTTGAGATCAACTGTATGGCAGGAAGGATAGTGGCATTTTAAGTGTGCTGCCTCTACTGCTGGCTTAGACAGTAAACCACAGAACCACACATCTAGTGCTTATGAACACTACTTCTGCAATTAGTGATGCTTTTCCCGTGCATGGTTGCAGCATGACCCAATTCCCACTGAAACAGGTGGAGGAATTTCCCACTATTCTGACAAACCCAGTCAGGTCCTGAATCTGATTAACCCTTTGGGTGCCGGCACTGATAACTGCTTAGCATGATACTGTGATATGAGAGCACTGTGTGTGTACACATATATGTATGTATAAATACTGGCATGTTTTCCATACAGTGGAGGAACTCTCTTGCACCCCAGGAACTCTGAAGTTTATCTTCTGATGTTGCTAAGCGTTACTCCCTGATTACTCCCCTGCCTCAACCACACTTCATTTTATTTAGGAGAAACTGCCTTTTCTCTGTGTATGAGTAATAGATAAGAGAAGTCACTATGCCCAAAAGCCCTGGTGATGGTAAAAGGACAAAGGCAGCCAGACCTGGAAATCCAGTAACCCTCGTACCACTGACCTGAGGATTAAACCCTTCTCACTGAAACAAGAGCCCAGACTGACAAATTGCCTGTGATAAGCACTAAAGAACTGGAATAGAATAATGCAGGCATCTATTTCCTTTGCAACAACATTTTTTTTTAGCTGGAGGCTCTTAAATTGCTGCAGCACTGAATGGAGAGCCCTTACAAGAGACCTGGCGGTTGCTCAACTGTGCCCTGAGATCCCACTCTTGGGGTTTGTTTGTTTGTGGTCTGGATTAAAGGGATTAAAGGCTTAACCTTTGTACAGCCTTTCAAATAACATGTTTGTGCTGTTACTGCATGTCGGGGAAACATTTCCCCCCACCCCACTGATTTTCTTGAGACAAGTAAAGTTCTTAGAATGGACAAGCCTGTGTTAAGTCAGGTGTTGTGCTTTAAACCCTCATAAATTCGGCACAGTGCCTGCATTCTTCTCTATCCAGTGGGCAGTGTACCCACTTCAACCACCCACACTGAGTACTGGGAGCAGTTGTTCCTGTTTAGGGCTGCAGCCTGAGCTGCCAGCTCTTCATCCAGCAGTTGTGTCTCCAGGCTGTGCTTTTTGTAATCAGAAATAAAAATTTGTGCTGCCAGATGGGATCATGCTGCATGACAGCCTGTCAGCTGGCTGTAGCTGTTCTTCACCTCCTGCTCTGGAGCAATTTTTACGTAGGTTTCAGAGGTTACAGTTTGTGGTGTAGCCCTTTGAGTGACTGAAAATCCCTTTTCTTTTGGGATTGTTCCAACAGTAACAAGAGTTTTCAAAAGCATCCAAATTATTTAAGAAATTTATTGTCATCTACAAAAAAAAAAAAAACCAAACAAAAAACAACCAACCAAAAAAAAAAAAAAACCAAAAAAACCAACCACAAAATAAACCAAAACTTTAATAGCTTTAATATGGATTCAAAAGCTCTCTTTAGCTTGAATGCTTTAATATCATCTCCATGCATATTCCCCATGTGAATAAGGGAAGGCCTGAGGCCATCTTTAGAACCAGCTGGTCTCACCTGAAAATATGCCATCGCCAAGCATAGCCAAGACTTGCTTTCCTTGGCACAGTGCAACACCTGCATGGTCTGGGGGTTGCCCAAGAGACAGTCAGATGGGTGGAATGGTGTGGGTGGTCCCTCCCCTATGGTGTGGGTGGCCTGAGGAAGACCTCATCCTTTGAGCTGCTTCCCTACAAACAGTACTGAGCCAAAAGACACTCTATGTGGGGATGGTATTTTCTGGCAATGGAATTTCTTGGGGTTGAAGTCTGTGGGGAAAAAGCTTCCCTCTGGCAATTAACTCTGGCAGAGAATCATAGAATCATTGAATGGCAGGGGTTGGAAGGTACCTCTGGAGATCATTGTGTTCAACCCCTCTGCCAGAGAAGAATCTCCTAGGGCAGGTCGTGCAAGAACACATCCAGATGGGTCTTGAAAGTCTCTAGAGAAGGAGACTCCACAATCTCTCTGGCCAGCCTGTTTCACTGCTCCATCACTCTCACAGTAAAGGTTTTCCTCATGTTAAGGTGGAACTTCTTGTGTTCCTGTTTGTGTCCATTGCCTCTTGTCCTATCACAGGAGACCACTGAAAAGAGACCAGCACTTTCTTCTCAACAGCCACCCTTCAGACATTTATAAAGATCTCCTCTCAGTCTTCTGTTTTCCAAACTAAACAGCCCCGGATCTCTCAGCCTTTCCTCATGAGACAGATATTCCAGTCCTTTAATCTCTTCTTAGCTCTCTCTAGTATATCCCTGTCCCTCTTGAACTGGGGAGCCCAGAACTGGACACAATGAGATCACAGTATTCCAGATACAATCTCACCATGGCAGACTAGAGTGGAAGAAAAACCCCACCTGAAGAAGAAGAACCCATACTCTTCTCAGTGCACCCCAGGATACTCTTGGCTTTCTTGGCCACAAGGGAAGATTCCCCCCCTGTTTGCCAGCATGGGTAAAACTAGTCAACCAAAGGATGCATGGTTTTGTGAGCATTGTTTTTAGACAGCTGGCAGTGCCATAGAACTCCAGTAGATGCAACTGTCAGCACTCAGGCTCTGTGAACAGTAAAATACTACAAAATTAATCCTTTTGACTTTTTCTGTTCACAACTGACTGGTTGTAACAAAGATGGTATGACTATCATCTGGATTAGAGAGCAGCTTTACCATCTGGGCTGTCATCGCACTCAGTAACTGTTACCCCCCACCATCGAACTGCAGTTCTTTTCTAGATAAAGCAGCTAGTGTAAATAGACATTTTAAAACTATGATGCATAGAAAATTTACAGATCTGCAGGTCTATAACCAAGAGGCTGCAGGATCCATCCCTGCTCATGACCTTAGTGACAGCTGCTTTTCCTCCAAAGATAGTACGTGCAGTGTCAGTCTCCAATAAAAGTTGTTACCATAAGGGACTTTCCTCTAGGGAAATATTTTTTTAAAGAGCTGTCTGAGTATTTAAATAGAATCTTAAATCAAAGTGATGTAACAACAGGAGTATTTAATTTTCTGCCTAACTGTGGAATCCATAACTCACAGAGAGTTAACTGTTCTCTGCATTTTAGAGAGAATTTTATCTTAGAAGAAATTTGCCCTGACCTTCCTAAATTTAGAAGATGCAAGTACCCTTGTGTCTCCTGCACATGAAAGAGAGCACAGACTGAAATTGAGCAATGGATGTTAAATTTGCAAACAGTTCTCCATGGCAATAAATACCTCTTGCAACATAACACTGAAATCTGTGGATTGTAAGCCTGTCCTTTCTGGAGTATAGTGCACTTCTTGCACTCCACCAGATGCCCATAAGGAAATTGTAAATGAAATTAAACCACTGTATATAAAGAGTGAACTCACACCAGCAGCTGATTTAGGACAAGCACCTCATTCTGGCTTTTGACTGTATCATTTTCTGAAGCAGTTCACAGCAAATACAATATCCATGTGGGGTTGATGTGGGATAACTGCCTAGCTTATTGTGGGTCAGGAATGCAAGTTTTTTAGTGCTTTTCAGGAGCAGGGTCATTTACAAGCAAGAGGCATTTATGTTATCTCAGGAAATGAAGATCCATGAAGCTGGCCTGACAAATGGGTGAAGAGGGAAGCCTTGTGAAGATAAGACAGCCCTGTTTCAGCTACAACTAATGAAGCAAGGCTAAAACAATGAATACATACGGCTTCAAAACATATTTTGAAGTCTGTAGTCCCTGAGCAAAGACCTTTGCCTAGTTAACATTAGGCTATGTGGCAGGTAGCATGAAGAAGTAGATGGAAATATGGTTACAGGTTTGGAATTTTATCTCTGGAATCTCTTTGCAGCATTTTTGTGGGCTCCACTTGACCGACAACCACTGTATAAAGGCAGAAAAAGAGATGTAATGGCAGTCAAAGTGAATTAATTAAAAAACTCTGAGTGAATATTAATATAACCTGCCAAATTTGACAATTTACAAGCGTGTCTGGCATATATAGATGAACTGAGCTGTTTGTTACATATTACATTAAAGAAGAATCGTGAACCAACATATCAAAATGTCAAACTAAACCAGCATTTTTCTTTGATCTCCTTTTTTGTTAAAATGAATTATTAATAGCCTTTTTCATGGCTGGCAGGAAAGATTTCTGATTTTTATTTGCGTATTAGATCAAATCTCTTATTCCTTCTGTAGGCAGAGCTCTTTACAACAATATCTAGATGTGCAATGTGCAATTATAATTGCAATATGTGCAATTACAGAGTTCAGAGTCTTTCTTGTGGGGAAAGTTCTCTCCCCCCATCCCTTGTTGCTGTGGTATCCTAAGATGATATTTTCACTGGAAGTTTTTCAGAAAATGTGTAGCCCACCCTGGAGCTGGTGGTCAGGACAAGGGTGTGGTGGTTTTTTGTGGGCCCACAGACCACACTTTCGGGTCTCCACCTTCATAGAGGGATCTAATCTGGTTTACGCAGGATCTGCAGAGTCAAGCCTGCTCAGCTTCCAGCAGTAATGCGGCCTGGGAAGTTGTTTTTCCAGAGCAAGGTCAGATTTATGCTAGGTTTCAGGAAGTCCAGGTGGGGAGACTGTATGTGCAGTTCTTGTGCTTTTAATGGCAGTGGGGGATAACAAGGGTTTTGTTCAGTCACCATCACCTACTCTCTTGGCTCCTTGAAGTTTCATGGTTTGCAAAACTCTTCTCAAATGCCACCCTCCTTATGGTTCTGGCAGTCATGTACATGTTTCTTAAGATTCCACCTCAAGCCTGGAACCTGGCAGCCCCCAAACTCATTTGCTGGGCTCTGTCTGCAAATGCAGAGGGGTTTTGGCTTGTTTGATTTCAAGGTTAAAGGTTTCCATCAGAGTAACACAGAAAACAAAGGTTCCTCCTGATGGTCTCCTGTTCATTCTATTTAACAGCTTTGCCTCCGAAAGAAGCTGCCTGAGTTTGGCAGTTGGTGTTTGGGCTCTTTTGCTGACGTCTCTGGGCTTATTCAGGTGCAGATAAGGAGGGTGCAATACATGGCCATAGAGTTCATGAAGGGTTTTTAATTTGGATAGATTAAAATTGCCTCACTCAGTTTTAGTCAGAACAAATTGACTGGGAGGGTGGGTGAGAGTGACCTTAGGCAGCCTGCCATGGAGGACAGAGGGACTCCTCATATTCTCCCATCCCCAGATGTGCTTCTGTTACTGCCATCTCAGAGATTTGGGGAGCAGAGGTTCCCTCCCTGTGATTTTGGGAGAGGGGAACAACGTTCCTCCCTTTTTTGTGTCTCCGTGGAGATGTGGCGTTTGTGAGCGCCTTTCCCTGCCTTCTGCTGTCTCTCAGTCAGCAGGTCTGCCCACTTTCTTCATGCTGAAATCGGGTTTTCTCTCTGTTCTGCTGACCCACTTTAGGCTCTTTGAAGGCGCAGCGGAGCTCCCCGGCGGCTGCAGTTCTGCCTTCAGGGGACACGGAGGGTGGTGGAGCTGAGCGGACAAAGCAGCAGCGGCAATCCCAAAGCGCACAGGAGGAGGGTGGTTTTGGAGGTGCAGTTTCCCTTGGTTTGCTCTCCTGTATTTGGTCGCATGTTTTTCTCTCTTAACTGCTGCCTAGGGTGCAGAGTTTTTGTCCAAGAAAAATAGATATTAAAAAAAGAGAAAGGAGGTGGGTGGGGGGTGTGGTTATTTTAAGGCTGCTGGAGCAGTCTGCAGTGGGGTTTCAGACACAAGTGCTCACGCTTCATGCCTTAATAGCACCTGACATAACCTGGTCATAGGCATGAGGAAGACACAGATCATCCAATCCCCCATGGCTGCTCTGTCCCTGTTCCCATCCCCTGTATGTAGGGCATCCTACATCTCAGGCGCAGCGTCTGCTGCTTGAATCCCTTCGGGAGTCCAGGGGGACCCCTCCCTACCTCTCTATCTTTTTCTGGGGTCTCAGTTTCACATTCAGCTGAATTTGGGGTAAGGGTGGCTGTTTCTTAGTGTGTGGGTGGTGATGCCAGCTTTATGTCGACTATGCAGGGATGATTGCAACTCTGTGGTAGTAATTATGTGAGCCCAGCCAAGGAGTGATGGTAAAGGAGAGGAGCTGCATGGTGAGATGACTCAGGGGTGGGATGACGCAAGTCTGGGGCCTGACTTTCTCTTTGCAGGCTGCAGAAACATGGCTCCAAAAAGCTGGTGTCTAGGTTGGGGAATGATTTACCACAGGTCTGCAAGTCTTCATTCTCTGCTTGGCACTGGCCCTGCCTCCCACTTGCAGAGGCCTTCAGAGAAAGTGAGAGACCATTTGTTTTCACTGTTTTTCTTGGTATTGGTGATTTCCTGCTTGGCTGGAGGATCTCAGTTGTGTAGGAGTAAACTAAGGACCTGTCTTCATGAAATGCTGTTTGTGGTGGTTGGACTCAATGATCTTAAAGGTCTTTCCAACCTGAACAATTCTGTGATTCTATGATGAATTCCCTGTCAGTTGTAATAAAAGTCAGAACTTTTATTACAAATTGTTTTTATTTCCCTCAGTGTCTCTGTAAAGAAAAGCAATTTTGTTTTGCAATCAAATTTAACCTGTGTGAATCTTCCTGTGTAGACATGCTTTGGGATGTCAGAGGATGCCTGTGCCTGTGCAAAGCTGGTCTGATGCTGCCTTAGACTGACACTCCCTTTACCTTCAGCACAGGAGGTGGTAGCTTGTGTTTCAGTGTCATGCTTAAAACTTCTGCATGACTGGCAAATTAAACCATAAGGGCAGAAGGTCACCCAGAAAAGGGGCTCATTGCAGCTGACATCATGATAATGCCCAGGTTCTTCTGCACACTATTACTTGATCTGTATTTGCGACGCAGAGATGTTTATAGCCCATCCCTCCATCTCCTAAATGCTTCTTTAGGTTCAACCACTCAACCATATAAGGAAGGGCATGAAAAGATGGATTTATGGATTATCTTCTTGCTAGTTGGCAGGTAGAGACCAGCTTTTTCCAAAGCGGGGGTATTTCCCATACATGTGCACTGCTGTTCATGCTCTGTGTAAGGTTTTGCCCTGCAGCAGGTGCCATTACTGCATATTAAAGCAAAAAAAGTGCTTTAGTATCTGTTCTACAGATAAGATGTAGTTCTACTTTTGTAACATCCCTTGCTGCCCATCCCTTTTCTTCTTGCTTATCCTCATGGGGGCTGGAACCTCTTCCCTCTAAATCCCATTGCTGGTTTCCTTGTGTAGCTTTATTATTCACTTAATAAAACAGGGAACATTTGAAAATTAGTAGAAATTGTATTTGGTAGAGTAAAAGTGGGTAGGTAATTGCTTAGGAAGTTTTGCCAACATGGTTATTTTGGTCCAGGCTCTTTGGAGAAAAGCTGCTGTTGGGACTGACCTGTGCTAGGGAACCTGGCAGTTTATGGTGCACACACAGAGGGTCTGCATTAGACCTCTGGTTCTGTTTGTCTCATGAGATCACTCCAGGATTTAAGCTTTGCATTGAAGGCAAGACCAAAAATCCTTCTTCACACATGGTAGCAATACTTAATGTATATTTATAGAAAGAAGTATGTATTTTTTCCTGTTGTTATTAATTTATTGGAAGAAGGGTAGAAGAGTTACTAAAATACAGTTCTTTCTCTCCTCTGTGCATTTCTCCTCTGCTTTCTAATAACTCTGTGTGACACTGAGATTGGGTGGTCATTTTTGGATAATCATACTTGTGTTGGTAAGGTACAGATCCTGGAGACCCCTCTGCACCATCATGTTGCTGCATTTGTGGCGCTGTCAGTGGGGTAGGTGTGTTTCTTGGACACTGGTTTGAGAGTTAGTGCTTGCTCTGTGAGCATCAGAAGTAAGACATTGCATCAGTTTTGAACTGATCCTGGACTAACTCCAGCAGAGCCAGGCCCTGAGACTAGGCGCTTTCCACTGCCTCCGCAGCAGGAGAATAGTATGAGCAGCTCAACGTTTACGCCAGTAATAGAGTGGTTTAATTTTTAGGAGCGTCTCCATGAATTAGCTGTGTATATTTTTCCCTTGTGCCACAACTGACTTGTTGGAGGCAGAGGCTAGATTTCTTGCAGGGTGTGTTTTTTGTGGTTGTATTAGTTTAATCAGTATCCAGGTGTCCAGGCTTGTGCTCATCTGACTAAATACAAAAACTGTCAGTACATAAAAACTGGAATTGCTTCAGCAGTTCAGGCACCCTTCAAGTAGATGTCTAGAAAAATCCAGTGAATTGTTCCTTTAAAAGGCCAGCTTTTCTCTGATGGCTAAAAGGTGCATTTAAATATATAATATAGGCAATGGAAGCCAGCTGAAATTAATCCACTCTGTAGTTCATATAGTGCCAAAATATCTAGATAATGTAATACCAGATTGCCCCAAAATGGCACTCTGTGTGCACATCATGTTAAAGTAGTGCTATGGTTGCAAAAGGCCATCTTCATTATCTAAACACCGCATACTTCTTCTCCTGGGTAAACCAGAGGTGACAGGTGTGTATGTGAGTATTGCTACACAGCCCTGGGGTGTCAATGAGGGCAGCAAGAGCGTTGTCACAGGTGACACAGGCAAAGCTAGCAGGTTCATGACAGAACATGAACTAGTGGTTGGTGCCCAAAACATGACCAAAGTTTTTTATCCTTTTACATGCTTCTCGTGTATTGATAAGGTGGTGTAAATGGCCAGATACTCATAATATTTTACGCAATTGTTTTGCTATTCCTTTATCTCCTCCCAGAGAGATTAGGCATGCTACTCCAACAGAGAAGGGAGTTGCACCCTAAGCAAAAATCTCCCTGCTGAGGAAGCAGAGTTTCCAAGAAGTAGGTCCAAACTAATAAAACGCTTCCTTTTCCTGTTCTGGAGGGAAAAACGCTGAAGTGCTCAAATAAGTGTCAGGGTAGTTAAGTGGTACCTTAACCTTACAGTACAGACACATTTTGGAAAATCTTAAGCCCAATGAGCTTAACCAAATGTCTGTATTAGTGAATAGAAGATTGTCAAATATGTGTTTAATTTTGTTTGGTGTCTTAAACTGCATGTGAGGGGCTTTTTTTTTTTTTTCCCCTCGCAGTGCACTCTTTGTGATTCTGCTTTAATGATTTTTTTCTTGTCTGACTGGAAAACTGAACATTTTTAAATAATTAAAATTTTCTCCTTATCCACGTCCTCTGTAGCTGTCATCTATAATTCTTTAATAATGTAGTACATGCTCTGAATAAACCATATTTTTAAATGGTTTGTAGAAGGAAAAAATTCTTCCTCTTTTTGCATTTTTATAATAACTCTTTTATCAGCCAGTGACTGAAAAATTTTCTGGTTTTGAACTTTCTGTAATGAAATGAGATAAAATCTAATTCTGCATTTCACATTCTTCACGGATCAAATTGATCCTTCATTTAATTCCATTGACAGTGTTTTGTAGAGGAAGGAATCGTTTACAGGAAGCACTTGGCCGTGAATCTTTTGAAGTGGCTGGCAACTAGGTACAGTCCCGGATGTGTGGATGGAGGTGGATCCTATTGCAGCCTTCTTCGTGTGGGTGCAAGATGAAACTTGTAATGATAGAGCCTTTTCTGGAGAAGGGCTGTTGGCTACAGGTGCTGCGTCTCCGCTGAGTGCTGTCACTTTGCTCAGGTTGCTCACCCACCTGTGCCTTCAAGTGTCCCCTGAAGGACACTGGCTGCCCTGATTGCATTGCTCCCCAGTTTTGACAGGGTGCATTAACCTGAAATTTGATGTGGCATGACAAGACACCAACTTCTGTTGCAGCAGTGAGAGTGTTCACATGCACTACAGCCTGACAAAGTCTCCTAGGATATTTGATCTGTGTCTGTGTGTAGTGGCCTTTTGCAGTTAAGTAGAGCAAGCTGTCTAAGCTGAAAGTCAAATGGAAGAGCAGACTTGTTTTCCTCTCCCCTCCTCCCTTCACCATTGCCCCTTTCACCACCGCAATGGGATGTCTTTCTGCCTCCCCATCACTCCCCAAAACACACAAGCTCTCCTCCTTGTGTGCTGCAGCTCAGTCTGCTGACTGAGCTCTGCTGGGGCCTTTAAAGTGATGCCAGCTACTCTGTACTAAATGTAGCATGGCAGAGTTTCAGAGTGACGCTAAAAGCCCAAATCCAATAAGCAAGGAAATAACTATAAAGATGAAGCCCTGGCTTCTATTCTGTCTGTCAGCTCACTGCCTGATGGGGCAGCTTTGCACTAAAAGTTGGCCGTGGACCACATGTTAAAAGTATGAAGACTTTCTTCTTTTTTTTTTTCCTGTTTAAGCTCAAATCTGTGAATACATGCATTTTTTTAATCTTATAGGAAAATCACATTATTTTCAGGGATGAGCTTTCAGGCAGTTTGGGCTCCTTTTTCTTTCTGATAGGATTAACAAACAGCAGCAAAATTCACTCTTCTCTTTCTAGATCCCTGTTAAAAATGGAAGGGTGGTTTTCCCAGCTCAAGTTTTGTTCTTTGGAGATTTACCTAAAAGAGACTTTCAGTGAGGGGGGTTCTGATGGTGCAGGGTACCAGCTTTCATGAAAATTAGCAAAACAATTTTTCTTTAAAAACCCCTGCATTTCAAGCAAATGTAGATTAGTTAAGCTTTTATGGGGAAAATATTTTGTGAAAAGAATGGGTTAGATAATTTCTTCTTTGTTTAGTTTGTGGGGTGAAGAGGACTTCTTGCAAAAAAATAAAAAGAAACTCCAAAGCACAGCTGCTGTGGAACACATTGGGGCACATGATGTGACAAAAAAAAAAAAAGAAAAAAAAAGTGTGAAGGAATCCATCCACAATGGTAGGAATGGATGCTGGAAGCAGAGAGATGCTTATTTTCAGAAAAGAGAGAACAAGTGCTGGAAGCTCTGTGATCCTCTAAAATGGCAGAGCAATATTTCTTTTCTGCCAGGACATCCCAAAGGAAAACGGTTCTTACAAAATTTCATCAGGACAATTTTCATATTATTTTATTTTTATTGGAGAAAAAAATCAGAAAATTCAGCAGTGTGAGGAGGATTAAGTGTGGGTAATCCATTTTTGTGACTCATTCTGATAAGGAAAGGCTCATCAGCTCCCTGTAGCCTTGGATCTGAAGACAGTTGCTGACAGATTGCACAAAATATGTCTCTGCGTTTTTAGGACCTTGAGACAGCATCTTGCAAGCAGATAAAACCAAATAAAACCTGACAAACCATCTTTGTACTGGAGAGATGAGAAGGAAGATGCAGATAGTTTCTGTGGCAAGATTTTAATGTGAAGCTATGAGGAAAGGCATGGAATTATAACTTAAGCTCCTTAAATGTTCTTTTAAACATGAAGGATCTCAGTTAATTAAAAGTTATTGCATAACTGCTGCTGGGGAGTGAAAAGTTTATTTTTAATTATACTGCCTTACATAATGGTTGCAGGATGAGAGAGGCAACACGATGGAGCGATGGTTATTTAAGTATACCTTTTTTAATACAGTCAAATTAAAATGTGAGATGTTGATGCATTCATTCATCCTTGACTTCTACTGCTTGCCTGGCTCTGTTTTGTGGCCTGTGCTTCAGCACCTAGCTTTTGAGGACAGTATCAGTCTGTTGTGTGCTATGGCCACGGTGATGATTTCTTGAAAGAGGTATTTATCAAGTTAATAAATACTCTTGTCTGCTTTCAGCTTCTTCTTTGATCTTGAAGTGTTTTGGCCAGCAGACTAGCACACACGCATCTGCAACTAGGATACCAAAAAAAATCACTCCTGTAATATGTCATAATTTAAGATAACCTATTAAGCTGCATGATCTCCTAAGTAATTTATTTATCAGTATTTAAAAAAAAACGTATTTTCTGCCTTGGTACAGTAAACTGCTGGCTTTAAAAGTTGAGCATGCAACAGGATAATTAAGTCAGGACAGTTAAGTCTATTGTTTTCAACAACTACAGAAGATCTGCTAACACAAAAAAGGAAGGTGAGGTGGATGGGATGGGAAATACACTTTTGTGAATGACTTAAGAAAAAATGAAACTTCTCTTTTTTTTTTGTCCCACTTTAGAATACCTCCTATGAAATAAAAGTATAAAATATACTGGGTTAGAAGGCCATCTAGTCCAATCCCCCTGCAGTAAATAGGGACATCCCCAACTACAACAAGTTGCTCAGAGCTGCATCAAGCCTGACATTGAATATCTCCAGGGATGGGGCCTCCAGCACCTCCATGGGCAACCTATTCCAGTATTCTACCACCCTCATAGTAAAGAACTTCTTTCTAATGTCCAATCTTAATCTACCCTGCTCTAGTTTAAAAACATTGCTCCTTGTCCTAGTGCTACAGGCCTTTGTAAATAGTCCTCCCCAGCTTTCTTGTAGGCCCCCTTTAGGTACTGGATGGCTGCTATAAGGTCTCCCTGGAGCCTTGTCTTCTTCGGGCTGAACAATCTCAACTCTCTCAGCTTGAATTTGTAGAAGAAGTATTCCAGCCCTCTGATCATTTTTGTGGCCCTTGCTTCATCAGGTCTATGTCCTTCCTGTGTTGTGGGCTCCTGAATCAGACACAGTAGTCCAGGTGAGGTCTCACCAGAGTAGAGTGACAGAATCACCTCTCTTGATCTGCTGGCCACATTTCTTTTGATGTAGCCCAGGATACAACCAGCCTTTTGGGCTGCAAGTCTGCATTGTTGGTTCATGGCCAGCTTTTTGTCTCTCCAAGACCTTTTCTACAGAGCTGCTTTCAATTTCGTCATCCCCCAGCATGTATTGATAGTGGGGATTGTCCTGACCCAGGTGCAGGACTTGCACGTGGCCTTGTTGAGGTTCAACTGGGCCCACTTCTTCAGCCTCTCTAGGTCCCCCTGAATGACATCCCATCCCTCTGGCATGTTGACTGTACCACTCAGCTTGGTGTCATCTACAGACTTGCTGAGGATGCACTTGATCCCACTGTCTACATCACTGATGAAGGTATTAAACATCACTGGTCCCAGTACAGGCTCCTGATGTACACTTCTCCATCGGGACAACAGCCCATTGACAACTACCTGCTGGATGTAGCCACCCAGTCAACTCCTTATCCACCAAACAGTCCACCCATTGAATCCATAGTCCTCCATCTTAGAGAGAAGGATGTTGTGGGGGATTGTGTCAAAGACAGATGATAACTATTGCCCTTTCCTTGTCCACTGATGTAGTCAGTGTATTGTAGAAAGCCACTAGGTTGGTCAGGCAGGACTTGGCTCTACTGAAGTCCTGCTGGCTATCTTGTATCACCTCCCTGTCCTCTATGTGCCTCATCAGAGCTTCTAGGAGGATCTGTTCCATGACCTTCCCAGGCACAGAAGTGAGGCTGACAGGTCAGTTTTTCCTGGGATCCTCCTTTCTATGCTTCTTAAAAATGAATCACCATGACTTTTCAAATATCATGGAGTCTGTGGAGTCTCTGTATGTCTGCTCTGTATTTACCAGCATTGGAGGGATGTCAACTTGACCTCTTCCTGCCTGCTCTGAGTTGGGGACTGCTAGGCTGGACCCTGTGCTGGTTCTCAGATGGATCATCCAGCCTCAGTAGTGTATTCTGAAGTGTGATGTTCAGTTTGTCAAGCAAAATTATTCATCTGGAGGAACCACCACCAGCTGATCAGGCTAAACAGAAAACTAACCAGTAAAACGGCAGCTCATGGGGTGGTCCTGGCTTGGCCCTTGGTTAGACTTAAAAAGGCTTGTTTCCAGCCATGAGCAAAGTACTGTCCATTGGCTTTTGCTTTGACAAGCAGCTTTCCTCCAAAAGGACTGCTGATGACAATGGTTATTGCTGAGCTGGCCTATGTTGTGAAGGATTTTTAAGCTAAATGATGATAGACACTTGTAATAGCTCCAAGGAAATCTAGTGTGAGGCTCCCTGGCTTTGTGGCCTCAGTCTGCTCTTCCCCCTCTCTAAATTCTATAATTTCTATAAGTACCCAAGACTTTCTTGATTTACAGAGGAAAAACTGGAATCGATTTACAAGCTGACTTAATGTGGCTTTCAACAGAAACTCCTGGGGGGTCACCTGTTTCTGGCAAAATCTTGTTAGAGGTTTATAGCTTGGTTTCTGAAGGTGTTTATTAATTAATGTTTGCCTTTCTTTCTCATGGCTTTGATTTTTTTTTTTTTTAATGGAAGCCATCACAAAAGATTCAATTGTAGCGATATTTAAATTCTTTTGTCTTAAAGTATGTGTCAGCAAAAGCATATGAAATTGAATGGATGTAGAGATTAACAACATCAGAACCTTTCAATAACAGGGAATTAATACAAAGAAGAAAGAGATCCCTGTCTGAGGTACGTGAAATCTTTTAGCTGGGGCTCTATTTATTGGGAGTGATGAGTCTTTCTAACTATTTGTGGTGTTCTATATGAGCACACTTTCATTGTGTTGTTTGATGAGCAGGTTAACACTCAGAGTGGTACCGTGTGCTTGATGTTAGCATGCAACAGCAAGGGCAGCAGGCTTGATGAGCTGGCCTTTCTTTCATGCTTGTCCATGTGCTTTCAGCTATCACTTCAAGGGTGGCACCAGAGAGGTGGTGGATGCCCGCTCCCTGGAGATGTTCAAGGTCAGGTTGGATGGGGCCTTGAGTAAGCTGGTCTAATTGAGAAGCATCCCTGACCATGGCAGGGAGGTTGGATCAGATGATCTCTAAGATCTCTTCCAGCCTAAGCCGTGCTATGATTCTATGATTCTATGCATTTGGGTATGATGTCAGAAGCAGGGCTGCCCTGACAAAACCCATCAATCCTTCAGTGCACCGGAACCATTGCCTCTTACAAGGCACTTAAACTCTTCTTTCCTCTCTGTGAATTAGTTGGAAAAAAAAAGGAAAAGAGCAAGTCTCTGTTACAAACTCTGTTTTACTGAGCTCAGCCCTGAAAATTAAAGTCTGGAAATGTGCTACTGCTGTTGCCTTGCTTGTGTATGTGTAACCCAGAGGTGGGCAGTGCTTGGTGTCCTGCTTTGCACGGTGCCTTGATGATATTTTACATGGGAGGTGTGTAAATTTTAGATCTGTTAGAAACCAAGGCAAGGTAGAACTTAGATTCACTTTTGTAAGGGAGCTTTTGTCAGATTAGCTTTTGCTAATCTTTAGTTGTCTGGTTTGGCATTTCAAAGATCTTTTTCTCAGGAGCAGGAGGCATTTTGTAGGATAGGAGTGATCAGTGATTTATTCTTTTGTTTTGCTAATTCATGAGTTTCCTCCCCACCAGATGTAACCAGAAAGGAGGCAGCATCATTTGGCAAAGGAACATCTAGGTTAAGTTTCATTTTGCCGGAAATGTTTTTCTTTAGTTGTTAAAAACAGATTGAGGTTTTTTGACAGCACAATGTGGTGTCCAGCCCATGTGTGGGTGGGAGGGAAGACTTTTGTATGGGGGTGCCAGATGTTTTCTTCTGCCTTGGGGAATTTCTTTGAAAATACCCTTCTGGCGCGATCTGCTGCTGCACAAACTTCAGAAACTTACATGGGTGCAAGACATAGATACTGCCTGTGAACACTGAGCCATTGCTTATATACATCAGGAGCCCCGCAGGAAGCCAGGAGATCTCTCCTGATTCGGAGCTTCAGGACCAGCCAGTCTTTGAGTCTGCATCTCTGATGCATCACTACTGCAACCGATTTGAGATCAATGTCAGTCTGTAACCAAGGTAATGGTGCATGTGGTCACTAGTGGTGGTGACTGTTGTGTTTTACTCAGGGATTTTCTTGTCTGTAATGGGAACAGCTGTTTCTGGCTGAATGATATGAGACTTTGCTTGACTGCTAGAAGCATCTGCTTTGTCCTTGAAGTCAAGGCAGAAACTTTTCCTCCACTGATGTTTGTTTTACCCATGCATTAATATGGGTATTGAGTACAAGTTCCTGAATGTCCGTTCCCTTGCACTGGGCTTTGAGGTTGGTATAGAAAAAATACATCTGTGTTTTTACTGAGAATGCAGCATTCCATAGGAGTCCTCTCAGCCTTTGAGGGGGAAGTGTGTCTGTTTTCTGATGGGTATCTAATTTGCTCCAATGAGCTGTATGGACGAGAAAGCCAAGAAAGGATTTTGGGAACTGTGGGATCCAACTGCACATCCTGGAGCAGGACCAATATTCTTAGGCCATCTCTGATAAATGGATCCTAGCATACTTAGTCAGTTCTTTCAAAGACCTAAGGGGAGGGCATTACACAACATCTTTTACTAGCTTCTTCCTGTGCTGTCCTTACAGCTTTTTTTTGTTATGTGTAACCTAAATGTTCTGTGCTGGTAATTAAACTGGTTAATTTTTGTTTTACTCTCAATGGGCATAGAGTACAATTGACTGCTGTCCTCTTTATAACCTTACACAGCTTTGAAGACTGTTATTATGTCCAAACCTCTGTTTCTGAGAATTTTTTTTTCTAGCCTTTCATCAGAAATACACAGCTTTGCAATAAAATCCAAAAGCTGGAATATTTCTACTGGTCATCCAGTAGATTGTCTTGGAGGCTTTCTTACTATATACAGTGGAGATGATTCATGGAAAAAATGCTGTTTGTAATCTGTGATGGCTGTCTTTATTTCTGAACTTCTCTGTAATGATGACTTTACCAGATGTGATTACTCAACTTCTCTTAAGACAAAACATTAACGAAGATGCTCTTCGTACAATAACAATTGAAGGTCTTCCTTTCAAAATCTAATATGCAGTGATTCAGGGACTATTTTTCTCCCTTCCGACCTTGAATCCCCGCTGCAGAATTGTGGCTCTTCAGAATACCACCAGGCAACTTTCCTAATGTTGAGGCAACCAGTGAGAGCTGGTGTTGCTCTATGGATTTGAATTATTTCATGCTATTTTCTTGCACACTATATGAGTGGGTTTTCTGGTTACTCTCTCCTAAAAGCAATGAAAAAACAGAGGGGAAAAACACATTAGTATCAAAATATTTCAGCAGATCACAGCCTTTATACCATGGATACAGACTATCTCACTAACATTTTCAGCAAAGAAAGGAGACACCACTGCAGACCTGCAATTAATATTTCACTTGAGGAAAATATTGTAATGTAGCTGTCCCAGTTCTCCATATGTGCAAAATCAGATTTTTTTCTCAAGCATTATTTTGCACTCTGCTTTAGTTTCTTGGGAGAAGCATTGCAGCAGAAACTGGTACTTAGTTTATAAAAAGCACAATTGGTACCACATGGAGGGTTATTTGTGCTGTGTGATGTGGTGTGGCCTATGCTGTCTTCAAATTATAGACAGTCTAAGTTAATTGCAAATGCAGTGCCAGGCTGCAGCCAAGTCAGTGGCCGGGCCTGGCCTGGCCTTTTGATTGTTCTTCCGTGCTATGTACCCCAAAGCTTGGGGTGCTGGTATGAAAAATATGGGGTGGGCATCTACCTGACCTGAGCCGTTGCTTTTACTTCCCATGGCATGGATCTGGGCACTGCCATGGAAGGATGCACCAGTCCTTGTGAGTGCTCATGTCAACAGAGTGGAAATGCTCTGAGCAGCCATGCAAAAAAAGCAAGTGCTTGAGGTCTGATCATTGTGAAGGTGTACAGGCAGGATCTACTCCTCCAGCTAAGATAAATTAAACTGAAGTCTAACCTAAGGCCATGTGTGTGTGGAGGGTAGGGCCTTTTTTTCTTTTTAAATCACTTTTCCCCAAGATCTTTTAAGTACTTTTTTCCACACATACATATTTGAAGAAAGCTGATAGACACCACCTTGTTTGACACAAGTGCCTGTCAGAGCAATGAAACTGGGGTTATAGGTTATATGCAGAGAATATGTATCTGCATTTGAGCCAAAGCGCTTTGTATATAGGGCTTCTGCTGCCCAGAGATGCTGGAAGAAAGCTTCATAACAGCTGGGGTGCTCAGAGTTTTGAATCAGGGCTTCTGTTAAATACAGGGTCTGAACCCTGGATAATATAGCCAAAAAACTCTCACTGTCTACTGAGAGGTGCTTGGTATATGTACTTAGCTTTGCATTCTCACCTCTTTGGAAATGTGAAATTGTGCTTCATAAATCGGGGTGGGTTTTTAAAAACTTTTTATCTCTGTTTCCATCACTGTCATGTCATGGATGCCACCAGGTGCAGATGATCGCCAAACCACCATCACATTCCCATCTGTGCAGCATGGGCCCAAGAGGGTTGTTTTGTACATGTGCTTCTTATTTAGGGAAGTACTTGGGATTTGCAGACCTACTGGGAATTGAAGTGTGTTTTCTCTCCTGTGGTAACAACCATTTTCTGTCAGCTAATTCTGCAAATCACTGTCTTTCATATGAAGACACATTTTTGTGGAGAAATAACTGCTGAGAAACCAGAGCTTCTCTGCACTTGGAGACAAAATATACCTTAACTAAATCAGTGCTTCGAGAGTAGTTGTTTACTCAAGCTGGCACCCAGGCTGCTTTCACCCTGGCAAGCAATGGCCTCCCACCAAACCCAAGACTCTGCCTGGAATTTGTTTTCTTAAGTAATCCTTGCAAATCTTCATCTCAAATTGCAGTTTTCTCTTTCCCTAGTTTCCCTGATTTTGCTAAATCCAGGTGTCCTTGATATCCTTTGCCTGTTTTGTTTTCCCTGTGCCTCAGCCAATTCCCTGCATTCTGATCTTTAATCTGGAGATTGTTTTTTCTTTATCCTGTGGCCTTGTGTTAGCTAATCTAGGTTCTGCACACAACTCATTTATCTTGCAGTACAATTTTAATTTGGATCAAGAATGAGAATATTGCTGCATCTGCTGAATTAGCATATATGCTATGCAAGTCATTCTCTGACAACCCAAGAGAGGACAACTCTTGCGTGCTTTGCTCTGGCATTCAGCATGTTCTGAGCTGCTCACTGATGGTCATCTCCACCAGTGCAGAGCTATCTCTGCGGCTCTTCTTCTTGACACAGGGGACATGCTGTTAAAATATGGCAGAGAGAACTTATATGTAATACAGACTATGGGGAATTACAGACTGATGCAATTTAGGACAGTTCAGAATCATCCAGAATTGTGTTGGGAAATTTGTTGGATTGAACTTGGCACAGAAAAACGCCCAGTGTATGAGCACAGGGCTCTGCCTAGTGCAGCTGAGCGTCCTACTGAGTAATGCTGAAGATGTTTCTTTCATTTGTGTTTTCATATATAATATTTTCGGCCAGTGTCCAGGCAATCCACCAAATTCTGTTAGCGGTGTGATCCTGAGGGGATTAGCTAATGACTTGCCATACTGATTGGGTAATGACTTTCTGGAAAGTGAGAGCTCAGCAGAAAACAATCCTGGCAATTACTGTCTGCTCATGTCAATATTGCAAGTGCTGCAGAGCAGCTTCATGAATGAAATGGCTTAACTTTGCAAATTAAGTCTGTCTCTGTCGCCCCAGCCTCCCAACAGAGCCTCTTACTTTTGTCTGATATGAGAATGTCTCTTATGCTCTAAACTCTTTGGCAGTGTGAGTGGTTATAACCTGCTTTGTCTGCTGCGAGAGCATTTTTCATGGCATACCCTGGGTTCTGTCACCATTTCTGGTGCAGTCCCACGATGCAGCCAAGCCTTGCAATGGCTGGTGGCACATTCGTGTCATCCTCAGGCTTTGAACTGGGAGTGATGCTCAGTATGATACTGAAAATAGACAAAAAGCTCTTTGATTTGGAGGTCTGAACTTCTGCTCAGGGCATCTTACCCTGGGACTGATGAGGCAGTTCTGGTGGCAGGGAGGTGGCTGGGAAGTTCCCTTTCCTCTCAGGACTTGGCTGCTAGACCACTGGAGATGTTTTCCCTAGCCATGCTCTCTGCTCACAGATTTCACAGATTGCATTGGGTTGGAAAGAACTCTCGAAGGTCTTGTCCAACACCCCTGCAGTGAGCAGGGACACCTCCAACTAGGTCAGGCTGCCCAGGACCACACCTTGTGATCTTGAATGTCTTCAGGGATGGGGCCTCCAGTATTTTACCACTCTCATTGTAAAGAGCTTCCTCCTTACGACCAGCCTCAATCTGCCCTGGTGCAGTTTAAAACCGTTGTCCTATGCAGTTTAAAACTGTTGTCCTATGTCCTATTGCTACAAGCCCTTCTGAACAGTCCTTCCCCAGCCTTTCTGTAGGTCCCCTTCAGGTACTGCAATGTGGCTATAAGGTCTCCCCAGGACCTTCTCCTCTACAGGCTGAACATCTCCAGTGCTTTTAGCCTGTTTTCACAGGAGAGGTGTTCCAGCCCTTCGATCATCTTTGTGGCCCTCCTCTGGACATGCTCCAGCAGGTCTCTGTATCTCTTGTGTTGGGGGCTCCAAAGCTGTACTCCAGGTGAGGTTTCACAAGAGCAGAGTAGAGTGGCACAATCACCTCTCTTAAACTGCTGCTCAGCCAAAGCCTGTGTCCCAAAGGTAGGTTTGCATGGGCTGTGGTAGTCCTGGGAGGGAGGGTTATACTGTCTGGTGAGTTAGGATGGCCAAACAGAGATGGGATTTTCAGGGTGAAGAACTAGCCTTACTCTAGTGCCTTCTTCTAAGCTCCTGCTGTTGAGAGTGGAACTCAGTGGCCAGACTTGGTAGGATTCTGCTGAAGAACAATTCAGAGCAACCTGGCTTTTGTGCTGGATGAGTGAGGATGCTGCCTTGATTAAATCTGCCTCTTGGCCCTTTCATTTTTCAAAAGTAACATCTTGAAATGCCTCAATTCCAGTAAAAGAAGATATTTTAGGCACCCAAACACAGAACAGGCACCACTTGTGATGTAAATGCTTTCTTGAAAGCATGTGGTCAAGTTGAGAGGAAGTCTCTAAGCAGATCCCTGAATGAAGAGCTGGAAACAAAGGGAGAAATGTAGGCTCTCACAGCTCCGAAAAGGGCAGAAAGAGAGCAAGTTTCCAACTAGAGGTCTAATATTTCTTCCAGAAAGGTGGAGCATAAACTCACATTGGCCACTAGTGTATCTGGAGAAGAACAGTTATGCTACAAGAACAATGTGGAGAAAAAACATACATATATGCAGGAAAGGACTTGACCCATACCAAAATACAGTACTTTATTCCCTTCTATAGACAGGGAAGAGTGTGCTGTCCAAGCTTCCTGGCATTTGCAGTAATTTATACTTTTACTAAGCACCTGTTTTGCCAAGAAGGCAACATTTAAAAGATGTTTTCCAGCTGCATCTGCAACTGTGTCCTTCAGTCATTGTTATGCATAATTACTCTATTTTACCATTTCTCTTATGCTCCCAGCAGTCTGGATTGAGAGCCAAACCACATGACTGAAATACCTTCTTGGTATTTCATCTGAGGCATTGCTAACTGCTTTGTGCTGTTTGTTTTATCCCTGTTGGTTGATGCTTGATGTGAAAACCAAATAAACCCATCCAATCTGTAAATGAGATAGCAAGGTTTGTAAGCATCAGTAGTGTCCTGTGTGCCACTTTGCCTTCCAATACGTGGACTTTGTAACATACATCTTTAGCAACTGTTTAGGAAGGGGAAAAACTGCAGGGATGCAATATGTAGGAGCTAAATCTAGCTGTGCTGTTCTGCTCTGTTTCCTACTGCTGTTGGACAGTCTTAAGTAGTGTTGGTAAGCTTGGTTATAAAGGTATAAAATTAAAAGTGTTGAGTAGATCCTGATGGTGAGCTCAGAGAAACATGTGATTAAGAAAATTTTTATGCTTGTTTTCACCTGTACATTTTGGAGAGTTATTTGTGGTATGTACAAATATATCCTTCAAGTGGAGGTAAACTCACCTCTCCCATAGCTGCTTGCATTGTCCTTCCCAACTGTCATGGGCCTCCTTCCTTGCACAGTATCACACCTTTCTGAGGTTTCAGGGGGTTCTTTTAAACTGAAATGCAATTATACTTCTTCTTTGTTTTGACAACTCTGCTTCTCCCATTCACCTTCACTCGCAATACGAAAGTAAATAGTTTTTAATGAAAACGATTTCTTCCTCCACAATAAGAAATATTTTTGAAAATAGTGGCAATTCTTTTTCTGGAGGCCAAATATGATAATTTTGAGCATGCAAACCCAGGAGACTATAACACAAACCAATTTCCAGCTTTTCACTGTAGCAGCCATTGCCAGCTGCTGGCTGCAACAACATCGTATTGTGTCCCCCTGTTGTGAGCCGCTGTCATCTCCAGTGATGCTGTGAACGGTGTCAAGTGCATCCCTTCACACCCTGCCTGGGAGTGGGGGCATTTCTCCCAGCTGTCCCCAGGAGCAAGTCCCCACCTCTGCAGCTCATCTTCCTGTGACCTGGCTGAGCAGAGGCACCTTGCAAGCTGTCCCTTTCACTGTGCTCCTTGCCACTCAGCTGTTTTTGTCCTTCCCTGGTCTGGAGGCAGTCTCTGCTGCCTTATGGCTTTCAATGTTGCATGCCTCTCACACGCTTTTACAGACTGTGAGTCACCACCAGTGCTCCCAAGCTCTCCTGCACCTTCAGCACCTTACTGCTTGGACCAATTTTTGCTATTTTACTTCTTTGTCCTGATTTTGCAGATTATGAATTTAAATGAAGGGGGCCCTGATTTTCCACTCTTCACTGCTCCCAGCCTCTTGCTGCATAGTAAGTGACCAGCTGACAAACACTGCTTGTAACATCATGCATATTCCTGCTGACATTGTTGACAGCAGAGCTCATGCATAAAAAAAAAATGCCATAAAACATAGGTAGCTTTGTAGACTTCTGCTCTATTTAATGCCCAAGTCAGAACATTGGTCAAAGCTCCTCTAGGAATAAAAGATGACATTTCCCCATCTGCTTGTGCAAGGGGAGGAGTCTGTGCTTTGAAAAGCAGAATAATTGTTAGAAGGCAAATCAGCAGGCTGAAATTCAGTATGCTCCACAGGTAATTGCTCCTGTATTGCAAATATGTTCAGTGAGTAGGGGCTGTGTAGCAACACTGTTGGGAGCATGTGTGAAAGCTTTGTCATACAGTTGGCAAAGCAGAATAGTGGTTCTTTCTGACCATGATGCAAAAATAAAACAAGGATTTCATAATATTTTTAAAATAAGGAATAAGGAGAAAGTTGTTGTGCTTCTTATTTAACCTATCTTCTTATGAACTGTTCCAATTGTAAAATCAGAGATCCAAGGATGGAGGCTGCAGTCATGATGGTCCTGTTCCATGTAGTTGCTTTTCTGCTGTTTATTGGAAAATGATAGAATGGTTTTGGGTTGGAAATTATATTTAAAGGACATCTAGTTCTGTGCCCATACAGTAATCAGGGACATCATCAGCTCGATCAGATTGCTCGGAGCACCATCTAACTCAACCTGAAAAGTTTCCAGGGATGGGGCCTCTACTGCTCCTTTGGCAACCTGTTCAAGTGTTTCATCACCCTCACTGTAATTTTTTTTTCCTTTGTATCCAATCTAAATCTACCCTCTTTTAGTTACAAACCATTACCCCTTGGCCTATTGCAACAGACCCTGCTAAAAACTCTGTCCTCATCTTTCTTATTGGCCTCCTTTAAGTACTGAATGTCCAGAAGAAGGTCTCCCCAGAGCCTTCTCTTCTCCAGGCTGAACAATGCCAACACTCTGAGACTTTCCTTACAGGAGAGGTGTTCCAGCTCTGTGATAATTTTTGGGGCCCTTGTGGACCTACTCCACCAGGACCATATCTTTCTGTGCTGAGGCTCCAGAGCGGGATGCAATCCTGCGGGTAGAGTCTCAGCAGAGCAGAGTGACAGATTCACCTCCCTTGACCTGCTGGCCACGCTTCTTTTGATGCAGCTCAGGACAGGTTGGTCATCTGTGTGGTGAGCACACATTGTCAGCTCTTGTCCACCTTTCATACACCTGTACCCCCAAGGCCTTCTGTGTAGAATTGTTCTCAATCCCTTCATGTTGCAGCCTGTATTGATACTGGGAGTTACACTGACCCAGGTGAAGGACCTTGGACTTACCCTTGTAGAATCTCATGAGTCCACTTCTTCAGCTTGTCCAGGTCTCTTTGGATGGCATCCTGTCTCTCAGATGTGCCAACTGGACCACTGAGCTTCATGTAGTCTGTGAACTTGCTGAGGGTGCACTTGGTCCAGCTGTCTAAGTCATTGATGAATACATTAAACAGTCCTGGTCCCAGTACAGACCCCTGAGGGACACCACTTGTTACGGAACTCCATCTGGACATTGAGCCCTTTATTCATTGCAAGATGTGACTTTGTGACAAGAGCTGCCCCCCCTCAGTTTGCTAAACGATCCACCTGAGTTCAGGATGGAGGTCCTGCAGTCATGTCATCAAATTACATCAGCACCCTCTGTACACTGACCATATCAGCAGACCTGGTTTCCTCCTCTCCATGTAAGACCTCTCTCACTTTGAGGGAGAAAGACACGATCACCTAAGTGGGCAGAATTATGCTGGTCCTTTCAATGCTGAAGGGTTTCTTACTTTTCTTTATCGTGCCTCAGCATTCAGTGCAGCAGGGACCTACAGCCCAGGTCCTGGTTTATGTTCCTTGCAGAGTCATCTATTCCAAATATTGAAAGTATCTGATACAAAATAGATGATAATGGGATCTAAACAAAAGGCCACAGGCAATCTCCTTCCCTGTGAAGGATCTGAAATCAGTGTGACAAACCTGTTATATTGCATTTTGAGAATGGGCCTCTTCACTACATTTCTAGATGAAGGATAGGCAATTTTCTTGCTGATTTTGTGGACAAAGCCTAAGCCCAGTCTTCCTTTCCCCTTGACCTCCAGATGCTAAGAACAGTCCCAGATAGAAACAATGTGGGGGATTTGGGTTGTATATGAGTACATGAATGAAAAACCACATGCACAAAACATTTTATCTTTTTAGTTTGGCAAAGACAGATGAAAACTCCTATTTTTTTTTAGTTCAAATCTGTATATGACTTTTCATGTGTTTGTTACACATTTCTGGATTAGCAATGTAACTGGAAAATCCTTAGTTTCTCAGTCTTCTCTGTCCCTTGAATAATTTGTTTCAATTTGATAACGTATAATGGTAGACCTGTGGCTGATTTGAGCATGCAGATGCCTTAGACCACATGCAGTATCAAGCCTGCATGCCAAGTGATCAGCTGCTTCATCTGAACAATCTTAATCTTTTCACCTGAAAGTGGAATATTTGGAAGGTGTGGGCTGCATGTCCTGAATCACCACGAATTTGGGTGTTTCATGGCATCATGCCCCTGGTTACACAGAGGAGTGTCACTCAGCCATCGGTGGACACCTTTCCATCGGTTACTACCCAAATTAGATTCTATCCAGAGGTTTCTTTGATGGGATACACACGGTTGAGGGTGACGATATTTAGCATTCCTACTATCTAATAGCACTTTGCACCAAGCTATTTCAAATACATTTATAAAGATGGTAACCTGTTAGATCTGCAGAAATGCTATACCTGTGAGTTTAGCTTATTAATGCACGCACTGTCTCTTCTAGGTATCCAGACACCTGGCAGCGGTGCCTTTTTCAGCAGAAAATATTCAAAGCAGGAGTTTTAAATGCTCCAGTATGGGGTTTTCTTCTGGGAAGAAGATATTTTTACTGACCTGCCTCTATGAGTCTATTGACTGCTGTTTGTGCTGTCAAAATACCAGCTGGCTTCGGGCATCTGCATTCAGTCCCACACCATGAATGAACAAGTACCATTTGGTTGGATCCCATAAATAGGTTTTGTTCATTCATGGAAAATGCAGTAATTATAAACACACTAGTTTAATAACGGAGCTTAATTAATGGCTGGTTAGTAAACGATGCATAGAGGAGAGGTTAAAATTTACTAGAGGCTGTTGTTATGTAGCTTTTAATTGAATTAAGTGCGTATTAAACTGGGCCTCTTCGCTGACCCTGGAGGAACAAGCTTGGTGCACTGGAGTCTATGGATGCTATTGATTTCAGAAAGCCCTAGTTAGAGGCAGTACAAAAATGCTCTGTGGCCAAAGTCCAGATTCTTTTGCTTACAAAGTAAGACTGAGGCAGTGCTAGTGTAAAAGGTTGGGGAACATGCTGTTTACTTAAGGAATTCACATGCCTCTGATTACTATTAGAAGTAGTTTCCAAAGTGGTACTACGAAAAAAAAATTATTATTCTACACTCACTATTTAATGTAACCATTATTTACTTAATAGTTTTTCACTAGGATAACAGGTTGTCCTCTGTGTGGTTTCTCTTCCTATCTATATAAAAGCACATATATATTTATGGACACTGTCAAAGGTTTTTTAACCAGCTTGCCTGAGGCTGTTTCTTCATACTACTCTTAGAATATAGACTAAAACTTCCCCATCCCCAAATCCATCTATCTACCAAAAGAAAGATATTTTGAAGAAAAAGAAGAAGGAAAATGGCAGCATTCTGGGTTTGCTTTGTTTTGTTTTGTGGTTTGTTGTGGTTTTTTTTCTTTTTCAGCAGTCTGTGTCCAGCAAGACTGTTTACAGCAATGATCAAAAATAACCCTCAATAGGTTTATAACACAGGAGAACTGAGGCAGGACCTACCACATTCTAGTCATTGAGTACCTCATGTCCTCTTTACTTTATAAAAACTTATTTTGTGATGGCATCACTTGTGTCCTTAGCACAGGAATGTCACATGCACATGTGGAGTGGAGGTTGTCTGAATTTGCAAAGGGTAAAATTAAGAAGAAGCTGCTATTGAATTTGCTGGAAGTTTTGGATAAACACTGCCATTTAGTGTGATGGAGCCATTTTTAAAAAAACTTTTTGAATTAAAGCTTCTAATGGATTTTTCAATGTATCTTGAGAGTCAGCATTAAGTACTGCAAAAAGACCTTTTCATGTTTTATTAGTACCATTTTCCAAGCAGTTTCCTTGGGATTGAGTATCATCCACATGGCAAAGCAGGGGTTGGGATTGAATTTTACTTCTTTACTTGAGATGTCCAGCTCCTGCACTCAGGACAAAGCAGTCTGCATAAACTGAAACAAAACTTTACAGAGAAAGAACTTCCTGGTTTCATAGATCACAGCACTTGAGGGCAAAATCTTCTCAGAGATGTTGGATAACTGAATCCCCAAATACATGCATCTTGTGCTTGTGTGTGGTTTTTGTTGTTGTTGGTTTTAGTTTGTCTTTTGGGTTTTTTTTTGTTTGGTTTGTTTGTGTGGGTTTTTTTGTTTTTGTTGTTGTTTTTGTTTTCCTCCTATTGCATAGGTTTCAAAATCAAAAATAATATTACACCATTAGGACAAAGCTAGGGAGCTCTCTTGGTGTGTGGTATTTACTTTGCCATTTGACCAAGCCTTCAGTTACAGGATTTTGTCAGAAAAACACTGCTTTCCCTCAAGTCTTCAGAAAAAATTCTCTTTGAACTTAAATTTTCTTTACAGTTTTACACAAAAGTAGGTCACGCTAGGGTGCAGTGTTTCTTTTTGTTGCTTACAAACAAAAACGTAGTCATAGAAGGATGTGTTTTAATGAAACAATTAACAGAGATATTTATAAAAACATTTGATGAATGTCAAGTTTCCAGGAAGCTAGGCAGTTTGGGAAAAGACCAGACTTTTAAGAGATTCAGTTACCTGCAAGAATATTTGAAATGGATGAAGCATCAACAAGAAAGAATAAGGTAACCTGAAAAGTCATTTACAAAAAATGTGCAGAGAAATTTAGGGCATTTGAAGGTCTGAAAAAATTCAAGAAGCACCAGATGAAGTATTTAGCAACAACTGAAAAAGAGTAAGGCAACAGAATGTAAAGATCATTGATCTTGGTGATGCTTGCACCCTTCCTAGTGCCTTGGGTCCTGACAATGCTCTTTCTGGTTTGAAGGGTAATGTATCAAACCATGTGAAGGCTCTGCTAGTTCTTGGAGCATTTGCATGCCTGAATCTAGGGCGATGTCTGTGCAAGAAGCTCTGATGTTCTCTGCAGAGCTTTGTGCTAGTACTAGTTCCTGTGGGTGAAATAGGTGCTGTAAGCATTAGTGCTAAGGCTGGTGACACTCTAATACTGTACGTCACACTTCTGTTTGGTTTTGTGTTGTAGGTGAGTGTTTTCCTCTGGTGCTTTCCTGGGAGAAATGTGCATGGCCAGAACTGTCTCTGGCCAGCCTCATCTAGTGTGAGGTGTCCCTGCCCACGGCAGGGAGGTTGGAACTAGATGATCCTTGTGGTCCCTTCCAACCCTGACTGATTCTATGATTCTAACTAAAACAAGCCAAAACTGCTTAATCTTGCTTGTGTGGTAATGTTAATCTCTTTGGTGGACTCTTTGGTGGACTACTCCTCTCCCACAGTACAATGCACTTGAATATAAGTTTCTTCGAAGATGTCCTGCTGGTATTGCTGCTTGTTGCCCTAAAACATTTGCATTAAAATAGTAGGAAAAAAAGGGTGGCTTAGCTTTGATGTCTGATACTGTTAGGAGGGAGCTGCTCTTTCCTGCTTCAGAGAGCTTCTCACAGCTGTTGAGAGAAGTACTTAGCCCCAAAAAGCAAGACTTATATCCCCCAGGGCTGGTGGAGAAGAGGTTGTGAATAATTTGACTTGAAGTCAAGGTGGTGCTCGGTGGAGCAGGAAATTAGGAGTGCTATTTTTAAATGCTGAAGAACTTATTAAAAAGCAGTAATAATTTTCATTAAGACAAAGAGCTTGGAGTTTGGGAGGCTTGTGATTTGAGGTAGCATCGTTCGTCGAGTAAGTGTTTTTTTAAGAGTGCCAAGTGAATCTGTCTTTCTGGAAGGGTTGGTGACTATCAGAAGAATTAAGTAATGGATGTGAAACTTAGTGTCATAAATCTTGGCATGTCAAGTATGTCTCTCTAAATTGGCAGCTGGTGTTGCCACACATTAGCATTTAGAATAAAATGAAAATGACAAATTTATCTAATGTGAGAATAAAACTAACACAGGAATTCTGCCCAGTCTGTATCTTTTAGTCCTCTCTCTTTTTTTTTGCTCCATGTCTGCTGTTTTCCAAGGATTTTGAAGATGAAAGACGTGGGCTCTCATACCTATCCTCTTCTAACATCATCTAGAAAATGGCCCGTGGACATGGGTTTGTAACAAAGGAGGAATAATTCAGGCAGTAGAGAAGAAAATTCAGACATCTTGGGTGGGAGTCACTGTGAGAAGTTACCTAGAAAGGCTGTACAACCTACATCAGTGGAGATTAGAAACATGGTGTTGTCAGGAATCTGCAGGGATGTACTGGTTCAGTTCAACCCTATTTCAAGTAGCGAGATCAAGAAGAGGTCTGTTAAGGTACCTTCCAAACTAGGTTAATATGCTTTCTCTGACAGTAAAAGGGCAGTCAACCTTTGAAGATGGTTGTACTAGGTTAAAATCAAGAAAGCAGAAGTCTTACCTCCCTTTGTCTGTGCCCAAGACAGAGAAGCATGTTAATGCAAAGAATATTTGACATTAAAAAATTATGTACAACCACAGCAGAGTAAGGTCCTGATCCCCTTGGCTGTAAAAAAGTCGCTTTGATTTTTTTCCAGACCTTTGGGTTTCTTAACAGCAAGTTCCCTGCCTAAGGGCTTTTCAGAGAATGGGTAGAGCTAGCAGGTCTTGAGATTAATTTTATACTTTCTAGCTTAATGTAAATCTAAGAGATTTTCTTGGAGGATGTGAAGTAGTCACGATAACACCTACAGAGCTCCGCTGAAATGCCCTGACCCTGAACAGGTTATAACGTTCAAAAACAACTGTTTTCCATTATGTTAGTATAGCATTTATTCCTTAGCTTTGTAAGACTGTATAGTTCCCTAGAGTGTGAACAAATTTGGTGCTTCAGGAAGATTTTCTATTTGTTAGTGTCCAAGATCTCTCTGAGATTGGGATGATTTTTGAGGTATCATCATCTTCAGCACCTGATCATGCATGTTGCATAGGTCCATAAACGAGAGATTTTCTTGCACTGTTCAGGCACTCTCACTGAAGGAGTGCTATACACATAAGTAACACTAAGGAAGACTTTTTTTTTTTTTCACTGATTATTTATTGGAAAGCTGATTAGGAGACCTTGTATCCTAGTAACCCCAAGACAGTTCACAGTACTGCATGAAACCTGGTTCATAGAAGGAAATAAAAATTAGAGGTGACTTGAGAACAAGTTGTCATAGTATGTTTGGAGGGGAAATACAGGCTCATGCACACAGTGGAGTTTGCAGAGGGTAACAGTTCGTGCAGGTGAGCTGAGCTGTGATAATCATGGCTCAGTGATTGCCTCTGATGACCTAACACAGGTTAAAACCAGTCTTTTGGAGGGATCCTGTCCTGTTGACTGCTGATGTGTGGTCCTACACCTTCCTTTTTGCAAGCTTGCATGGCTGTGTCTCCAGCCTGGTTGTGTGCAGTCATCGTCCTTCTGTCCCATGGAACAGTGGAAGGGGACTGGCCTCCACCCAACTACTGTCTGCATCCTTGGGATGAGTGAGCACATGAGGACATTGTACATTCCTGAAGCTGCAACAAGGAGGCTGCTCAATTCAGATGACCTGGTTGGACTCTGAGCTTTACTGTAGCCAAATTGTCAGATTTTGAATTTCTGCTTTCTCACCATTTGCATGACAGTGTTTTCTCTAGCTTCCAAGAGAAAAGAAAACTGCTTCTCTGTGCCAGATTAGGTTTGTTTCTAGTGTAGTAACTTGCAAAATAAGTGAAGTTTGCTGAGGCTGCCTATGTTTTTTAGAAACCATTGCTTTTAAAGTGAACCACTGCAGTGGTTCAGACTCATGGAGCTTTTTAGGCATGAAAAGTGGGGCAGGGCAGGTTTTGATCACAACATCCCAAACTAATGCTGTCAGGAATAGAGGGTGGAAGAGGAGAGGACAGTGGGGAGATGTCTGGGAAGTGGGTGTTTGGTGTGTGCATGGGGTAGGCCGAGACTTGTTTACTGGAAGAAGAAAGCAAACTCGCTCTCTGAGGGCATGGTCCTGCTCTTGGTCCACTGCATGCCAGTGGGAACAGACAGCTTAAGCTGGATTTCTGTCTGCTCTCTTAAATAAATATCTGTTTTCCAAAGCTTTTACTGTGCTAAATGCAAAGGTTGGCATTGCAATCCACATTCCCAAGGTGTTTGAAGTAGTGAAAGATTGGTGACTGCTTGCTTGACCTTCATTAAGATTCATTACAATGATTTTACCTGAATGCAGTGTAGCTGCTTTGGACTGTTAGTAAGCTGTTGTCTGTCATCAAGGGTCCTCAGTCCCTGAGTTGAAGTCTGAGGTCGGTCAGCAGCTTAGGGAAAGAGTTTGCACTTCTGCACCCCAGGAAATGGTTAGTACCTGTGTGTTGGGCTAGTGTCCTAATAAGCTGTGGCCATGTGGATAATGAAGCTAAAACTAAACCTTGAACATCTCCTTCCATCTTAAAATTATGAACAGCAACATAATGTATCTGGACAACCTTATTTTTGGAAATCTTTTTCCCTGATCCTCTCCAAGTGTTGTACTTCTGCTTTGGAAGCTGGTCTGCTTTATTTTTATCCTCATATGACAGTCTTATGACAAAGGATGCTTGCCTTTTTTTTGTATGTGTGTGAAATATAACAAATTTGTAATGAAAGATGAGGAGTTTTAAGCTGTAGTGCTATAAATACTGTTTTTTGAGTGCAGGAGGAGAACTTAAGAGCAGCCACCCTAAGCCCAGGAGGACTTGACAAGACTACAAGGTTGGAAAACCCAGGGATGAGAAGCTGAGATTGGTCAAACAAGAGCTTAATTTTTATTTATTTGTTTTTAAAAGTCTTGTAACCTAGTGTATCAAGCCTATTCAAAGAAAACCAATCCCAAATATCTCTTGCCACATTATGGTTTTAAGAAATTGTATTTTAATTCTACTTCTTTCTCTATTGGATTCCTACTACAGTTTGTACTTGCAAGTTTTTCATAGAGGAGGTGAGAATTTTCTGTGTGTTTTGTCAGTGGAGAATAGTGAGTCCATAAAATAGCTGTTCCTTGTGGGAAAGCCTGCAGTGGCAACTCATGTGGTGTGTTATTCCTCACGGCAGGCAACACCTCCTGTTCTGGCTTGCCCTCTGCGATGCACATTGAGCATTTTCCATCGAAGCGAGGCCTGGCAGGATGAGAATGTGGATGAGCCTAGGATGAGCCTAGTCTGGAGGAGCAGTGTCCATCACTCAAACACTTCAGCTTTTTAAGGATGAAGGCAGGCAACAGGGCAAAAGAAAAGGAAATATGTGTAGATTTCTTAGTATAGTTCTCGAAACTGTGTGAATGTTTTAATCTGATTTCCCAGTGAATACATCTCTTTAAAATACTGGGTTTTCCCGGTGGAGGAGAATTCCAGTTTTCTACTAACTATGCTTTATTGTATTTTTAGAGTTTTCCATCTTGAGTCTGGTGATCTGGCTTCAGTTTTCTTTTTCTGAGGAAAGCACTGGGACATGTAAATAATTCAGGGGAGAAATTATATGCGCTCAGTGAACAGATGTAAAAAAAAATGAAAGAAGCTTAAAATCTAGGCCTCCTGTCTCACTGCAAGATATTTCCTTTTTAAAGAATGCATTTTTAATTGGCTTTTAGAAGCAAACTACCATGCTGACATATACATATTGCTTAGTGTTTCATCATGGGACAGAACAAAGAAAGCGAAACCGGAGTTACAAACTATGGTGCTAAAATTGCGACACAGATGTTAGGATACCAAATCAGTTCACCTCATAAAGCCCAGAGTTACAAGACTATCATGTTGCTGTTTACCAGATGATGTGAAGATAACAGAATGATTCTATGCTTTGCAACAACAGAAGTCCATATAAAAGTACTTGGGGGTGCTGGTGGACGAGAAGCTCAATGTGAGTAGCCAGTGTATACTTGCAGCCCAGAAAGCCAACTGTATCCAAGGCTGCATCAAGAGAAGTGTGACCAGCAGGTTGCCGGAGGTGATTCTCCTCCTCTACTCTGCTTTGGTGAGACCCCACCTGGAGTATTGTATCCAGTTCCGGAACTGCTATTACAAGAAAGATATGGACATGCTGGAATGTGTCCAGAGAAGGGCCACGAGGATGATCACAGGGTTGGAGCATCTCTCTTATGAAGGCAGACTGAGAGAGTTGGGGCTATTCAGTATGGAGAAGAGAAGGCTCCGAGGAGACCTTCTTGTGGCCTTCCAGTATCTGAAGGGGGCCTACAAGAAAGCTGGGGAGGGACTTTTTAGGGTGTCAGGCAGTGATAGGGCTAGAGGAAATGGAGCAGAGTAGATTTAGGTGAGACATTCGGAAGAAGTTCTTCACCATAAGGGTGGTGAGACACTGGAACAGGTGCCCAGGGAGGTGGTGGAAGCCCCATCCCTGGAGGTTTTTAATGCCAGGCTGGGTGTGGCTCTGGGCAAGCTGGTCTAGTGGAAGGTATCTCTGCCCATGGCAGGGTGGTTGGAACTAGATGATCCTTGAGGTCCCTTCCAAGCCTGACAAGTGTGTGATTCTGTGATAAAAGCTCCTCTGTCTCTAGTAAAAAGTTTAAAAAGGAATGAAAAGAGAATTTCCTTTCCCAGATAATAAGCATGCTGTTCTAATTATAATTTGTAATCACAATTTCTGGTTTGTCTTTTGTGATCCCATTCAACATGTTTTCCTACAAAATTTCAGGCACCAGTGGGGTCTGGATTGTGGTGTGTCTCTGCCCCTCTCCATGCACCTATGGTTCCTGCTCGGGGTATTACGTAAGACGTCAGCCAAAATAAGAAGTAATGCAGTAATCGGAAGGGAGTCTTGCATATTTTAGTAGAACTAATGGAAGAAAAGTGGATGAAGACAAACAGAGGAGGACTTTTCCCTTCTGAGGTTTGCGTTGGAGGGGTCAGCCCAACTCATTCTGAGGCTGCTGATAAAGCGGCTGTTGCCACAGGGTTTCTTGATGCCATCACATTGTTTGAGGTGTTACAGTTCTACTTCATCACCTGAGTGGAGCTCTGAGACAGACTGATCTCTGGTGGCTGCAGATTTCCTGGGGGAACATGGGAGAGCAGGGACAGTGCTGCGTTTCCATGGTGTTCTCGCCTCTCCTCCCTGAGGAAATCCCTGCACATGTTGAGATTTCTACTGAGGTTTGAGCCAGTTTATGAATGTTTTTGAAGGTGACTAAGACAGAGGTTGCTACACCTTCCGTCTTCACCTCCCAGGGATGGATCAACTTCAGCAGAGCAAATCCTTATCTTCCACCTGCGGCAATCAAGATGCAGATGATTGTTTCTGAGTTTATCACCTGCCCTCCTTTTTCATTTTGGAGAAAGGTGCTGCTTAGGTTTTACAGGGTCTTTTAAAAGTTGTCTGTAACACCCTGCTCCTGCATTCCTTACCCATCCTGCCCAAACTGGGCTGTGTTAGCAACTGTTTGAAAAGAGACACTACTTAATAAGGTCCATGCTTGCTTGTTGCCAGAACAGGAGAACATGAGGCTGGCGAAGCAGGGAACGGTGTACCTGCTCTGTCTGGTGATAGGTGGAAAGAACAACACTTCGTCATGTTCTGGCTTTCCTGACTGCTTGGTTGTCAGTGCTTGCTGGCAACTGCTTGGGAAGAGTTTCTTGACTGCATTTTTAGAGTATTTCCTTCTCTCTGTTGTTTTCCATGTTGGCACTGGGTCTTCCCTCCCTGGGGGCTGCTCATGATGAAACGTTTATTAACACAGCACTAAAATTGGCTTTTTTTTTTTTTTTTTTTTTTGTCTTAGATACATAGTGCAGTAATGTAGCTATAAAATATCTCTCTTAGTATCTTACTTGGGGTGCCGTGATGATTTTGAATGCTGAAAGTGCTTAAGAAAAGGTTTTTCAAGAGGTGGGCTGGATTTTCTTGTGCTGAAATGCATGTTGAATATTGAATATATTTCATACAGTCTTTGGGAATATGCTGGTGATAATATATACATATTTTAGCTCCTGATCCCAAGAGTATCTTTAGGCATGTGATAAAAGAGATGTGATGTAAGCTTGTTGACAGTATTACACAGATCTGGATTCTTGCCTATGCCTCTCTTGCTTTTTGGTAAAAAAAAATTACAATATTTGAGTCCAACATTGCAGTAGTGCTTTTTTTTTTAAATTTAAAAAAGTCATTTGGTTAAATGAGGATGACTTTGAAGTTTAAGCTTAATGGTAGAAGGTTTTTTGGGGAAAAGAAGGGTGTGAGGTGGTTCTTTTTGTGTGTTTTAGTGGTTATATCCCAGTACAGAGAACAGTTATGATTAGAGATGACATGGAAGAGTCAGCTTGTCAAATGTTCTTAAATCATTGGTGTGACTCAGAAAGCTTGACTTGCTTCTTTTAAATATATTCTGCTATTACACACGTGAAAGTGCTTACCAAGCTTCTGTACATCCATGTTATGGTTAATATACCAATAGTATATGGGCTGGTAAAGATTATTATATGTGTTTGCTCTGAATGGACTTACTCTTTTGTTTTTTTTCAGCCCAGTGTAGACATTGGTTCAGAAATTTGAATATTTAAAGTGCCTGAAGGCAAGGCTTTGTTTTCCTTGTTGGTTTTGCTCATTGTCTTTGCAGAGACAATGACTGTATGAAAACATGTGATTAAGTAAAACATTGAGCCATTATTTATAGACCACAACATTTATGTATGGATTTTTAATTGGTGCTCATCCAGCACTGAAGTCTTTTAAAGCCCCAAAGAGATGGATAAGAACTGCCATGACAGCAACTTCTGTGCTTGAAATCCTTGTCCCAGACTGTGTGAAGATTTAGTGAGCTCATATGTGGTGTCAGTGGGTAAAAAATGAGTCTCCTAACCAATATGCAGTGGTAGCAAGGGCCCTGAAGAGTGATGTCAATGTCTGCACAGTGTTTATTTGGGTTGTGGCATCCGGAGCCTGCTGAAGCTTGTATGGAGACTTTCAGAAAGCAAGCATCTGCTGAAGTTATCTTGAGAGTGCAGGCTCTACTGGTGGGATGTAGGTCCTGCAGTCCTGGCAGAAAATACTTTGAAAAATAATTCAAAATTGCCAAAAACATGCAAAAATTCCTTACATTCTAACAAGCTGAACTTGTTCTATCTCTAGGCTGCACTCTACCCTTGCTTATGTTAGATAATTTTCCATCAGGCAGAAAAACTCCTTGAAAGGAACTGGATCAAAAGCTGCAGTGTTCTACCCTGTCCAGCTATTGCTGGAACCAAAGGAACATCCTGGGCTTGGTTGTGTGAAACCTCAGAAGCAGTCATAGAATTTGTCTGAGCCCAAATGCGTGATTGCATTTTGCCTTAGGAAAGTCAGAGGAGACTAAGGCTAGCCTCACGCAGGCTATCTTGGTGAGTACTGCTTACGTCCTTGGTGTTGTTAGGGCATCTGAACACAGTGGGTTGGCTTCTGATGACCATGTGATGGTTTGAGGCTCCTGAATCCCTACTGTAAAAGAGGTCTGGCCACAGAAGGAAATGGATGCTGTGGTTAGCATCAGCAGCATCTCATCTCTGAGAGGTGACAGCTCATTGCTTCCAGCGAGCTTCTACCAGCAGGTTAACCTTCAATTTGGGAAAGAAAAATGCAGTCTGGCGTGCATGCTTTTGCTGTAGTTCAGCTGGAGTTTAAGAGGACAGAGGCAGGAATGTTAGAGTTATGATTCAGTGGCTTGTGTCCTTCAGAGGTCACAGATAAGCTCTCGTTGCCACGAAAACCTCTGCATCGATTTGAGAGGAGGAGTAGAAGATAAACTAAAACTGAGGAGTGCAGAGACTGAGAGTCTGGCTGTGGAACTCCTGTATTTCAAGTGCCCCATGCTGTGGGCTGTGGTCAAAGCAATGTCCTGGTCTCAGAGATGCACTGCTTTAGACAGTGATGGGTTGAAGGCAAATGCAGTTACTGCTTCATGGTAGATAATACTGATAGAGACATAAGCTGTTTTCTGGACATCCTTGGGATAAAGAAGGTTCACTACTCTGAGAAGTGAAAGAGAAAAAGGAAGGATCTTCTCTGAAAGTCCTTTCTTAAACTCTTCTTGGCATAGTTGCTTGGTAACACTCACAGTAGGCTGATAATTATTTACAGTGATCAGGTCAGATGAGAGTTGATTAAAGGATTTTGGGAATAGTGATACAGATTTTTGTTTTGTTAAGTCTGGTAATAATGATGATAATAATAATTTTGCTGGTCTTAATGCAGAATTAGGAGATAGTAGAAACCAGCTTTTTTTTTTTTTTTTATTGTGGAAGTAGCACAGTAAAATCACATCAGTCCAGCTGTATTCACTTTGCATGTTTTAACCTCTATATTTTCTTGGTACTTACCAACATTTAATTTAAACCATTTGTCAGAAACATGGGGTTTTTTGTTTGTTTGGTTAGGGGTTTTTTGTGTACAGTTGCAATATTATAATATCGCATCTGTGGGGTTTTTGCAGTTCTGGATTCATGTCTCCTGCAGACAATGCAGTCCAAACTTAATATGTTATTTGCATTTTATGAATAATTATTGCAGAGGTCTTTCCCACAGGAAGGTCTTGAGAAGGCTGGAATTATTTAAAAATAATTACAGATCTACAAAGCCTTTTTTTGTCTCTTATGTCACTATTGTTTTCAGAAAGAACTGGAGTGTGCAGTAAATTCCTATAGGAGTGCTCAAAATGTTCCATGGAAGCTCAGTCCTGTTACTCAGAAAGCCTTACAACTGAGAAATTTGGGGTTGTGGCTATTGAATGATGATGAGTGCTTATTTCAAAGTCATATAGCAGTAAATAACAATAGTGAGGGCTTTGGAGAACTAGGTCACTTATTTAGGTGTCTAAATGTAAATCTGAAGTCTTAGCTGTGTTACTTCTATGTAGTTTTGCCAAGTTCTCTGTGTGTGTGAGAGAGCTGTGCTATTTTAAAACTTGGTAAGGGGAAATTTCTATGAATCTGCATACTTAAAATTAGATTTCCACAGTGGTTACACAACTGTAAAGTAAATTCAGGAAAGCATCACTGACTTTAATTATGTTACTCCAGGTTTTTACTTCGATAAATGATGTCAGAAATGAATTCTGAATACTCTATATGGTCTTCCCAGCATCAGCTCTGAACTGTGCAGCAAGATCCAGAGGATGATCAGACATGTTGGTGCACAGAGGATGCTCAACAGCTGCAGAATTATATGGGCACCATGCTTGAAGGAACTCTTTAAATATAGCTCTTCCACCATTCAACAAGCTTACAATAACTTGTTTCCTTAAGCAAGCTTTTTCTATTCTGCTACAAAATTGAGTCATCTTTAAGGTCTCATGGGTAGATATTTTTAAGTAGCTAGCAGTTATAAAAGTTTGCTTTGGTACAGGCTGGGACATCAGACCGTGTGAGAATTAGCTGATTTTAAGTCTTGTCTTTGAAATAAGTAATTTCATTCATATTTAAATGAATGCAAAAAGGCAAGACTATCTTCCTTCAATCCTCAAAGTACATTCAGCTTAAAAGAATACTGGAAAGGTATTAAAAGTCATTTAGAAATTGCAAAGCCTTCCCATTGTCCCACCTGACCTGGCCTTGGAGAAGAGGCTGTCTGCTGGAGACAGTTTCTGTAAAAAGAGGCTGTGGACTTAAAGAGAATAATTTGATCATACTAAAGGACTTCTGTATCAATATCAGAAAGAGTTTTAGATTTGTTGCTCTCATTAATAATGGATGACCAGAAAGAGGCTTCCTACCCTGCTGCCTTCCGTTTAGTTCTTCTGAATGATGGTGGAAAATAATCTGTTTTCAAGACAGGCAGTGTCTTGGTTTAAAAGTTTGCTGTGTCCCTGAATCTCCTTTTGCACCCCAGCAGTTTTGGCAAGTCAAAAAGCACACTTGCTTGGTTTCCTTACCAAGTTGTTGTTTAACGTGCAGAAAACCTAAAACATGAAGCTGCATCATTGCAGCGCTAGCTCCATAATTTCTTACCATGTGCAACACAACTGGCTTTAACTTTCCTTGCTTTCACACTGTTGCATGACCACTTCACTGTCCCAAAAGGCATCACACTTGCTTTCCCCAGAGAGCTACTTGGATGTAGGCAAGACTGCAGCATCATGCAGTGAGGGAAGGACTCATGCTGTCTGACCTTGGCGTGTGAACTGGAGCTTTTGGTTAACAGCATGCTTCCAAGTTTTACTGTTACCTGCTGACATACAGCAAATGTTTTTTGATCATTCACCTATTCATAGTATTTTATTAATGCCAATAAGCTCCTGTCATGTTACTCATCCAGTGGAATTCCTTTCCAGCATATCGTGAACCCTGATTTTTGGTATCATTTCACCCAATATGTTTTGGAAATGTCTCTCTTTGCAAGAACTTGCTCATGTTGTATGGACATAGAAACAAAAGGCCAGTGTTTAGTTTTGTGGGAACTAAAGCAGCTTCTCCTGAGTGGTGCTGCAAAAGAGAACATACTCAATATCCTTTTAGGTCACACCAGTGGTGGAAGCTTCTGTAGACTTTACAGTGGTTTTAAAACAACTGTTCCTGGACTGAGAGTGATCCAGGGTATTGCAGTGCTGTCACCTTGTGCTCAGATGATCCAAGGTGAAGGTAGAAAGGAATTATGTGAGCCTCACTCCTTTCCCACCATCCAGAGGAGGATGGCCTCACCCTGCCTATCCTGTGCACAACAGAGCAGCACACCAGTGGGGAGGATGGCAGTGGTGAAAAGGAAGAAGGCCTGTTCATCACAGAGTCACAACATGGTAGGGGTTGGAAGGCAACTCTGGAGATGATCTAGTCCAACTTCCCTGCTAAAGCAGGTTTGCCTAGGTAAGGGTTGCATAGGAATACATCCAAGCGGGTTTTGAAAGTCTCAGGAGAAGGAAACTTCACCATCTCTCTAGAAAGCCTGGTCTGCCATCTTCAAAGTAAAGAAGTTTTTTCTTGTCTTTAGGTGGAACTTCCTGTGTTCTAGTTTGTGCCCATTACCCCTTATCCTGTCACTGGGTGCCTCTGAAAAGAATCTGTCCCCATCCTCTTGACACCTGCCTTTTAGATATTGATAAACATTGATGAGATCCCCTCTCAATCTTCTCTTCTCCAGGCTAAACAGATACAGGTCTCTCAGCCTCTCCTTGTAACAGAGATGTTTCGGTCCCCTGGTCATCTTTGTTGCCCTCCCTTTGACTCTTTCCAATAGTTCCCTGTCTTTCTTGAACTGGGGAAGGCAGAACTGAACAAAATATTGCAGATGTGGCCTCAATTGGGCAGAGTAGAGGGGGAGGGTAATATCCCTTGACCTCCTGGTCACATTCTTTTTAATGCATCCCAGTATACCACTGGCCTTCTTGGCAACAAGACCACACTGCTGGTACGTGGTTAACTTGCTGTCCACCAGGATTCCCATATCCTCCTGTAATCTGTCTTTTTCTAGTATTGACCCAGTGTGATGCCTGTTAGGGGTATGTATGGTACTCAAAAATTTTCCAGTGCTATTATGGCTATGGGAAGACATCCCATGAGGCTGCACGGGATGCATACATTTTTGCATCTCTGTTACCTCTTCATGAAAGTAGGGACAATCCTGTTTCCTCAGCTGAAGGTTTCACTAATTGCCAGTGGTTTGGATACAATGAGAACACCTGATGAATAAATGTGTGCAGCCCTTTGTGTGCATTACTGTGCTGGTGGTGAGGTATTCCAAACAAATATAAGTATACAGTTAGGTTTTTACCTAACTGTCCTGCCCTTTTTGCTGTGCAGCTTTCTCTTCACAAGTTTTGTGTTTTTGCACTTGGCTGTTTCAGTATCCTCTTGGTGAACTGTTCTTAGGGCTTGCTTGAGGTGACACTATAAACATCCTCTTAATTACCGGGTTTGATTTAGGAGGTCTGGATGTTTGCACAGGTCTTTTGATTTTTGATGTGGTCAGTGTGAATACTTGAAAATCAAAACAGCTAGGAAAACATTGCAAGGAACTTTTCTCCAAGAGGTGATAGAAAGTTTGCCACTGCCTTTATGTAGCTATGCTATGTGAGACTTTTTTCCTGTGCCAAATTTTTCTGGTTAACTGCATGTTTTAGAGTAGGCTGCATCTGATCTTATTCAGATATCTCCATTTGATGTAGCTACATATCTTTCAGGAACTAGAGGAAAAAGTGCACTTGAAAGACGTCATGCATCTAATCTGAAAATAAAGATCTACGATCGGTCAGATAACTATTTCCTAAGAGTGCTTATGGAGACCATGCTCACAAGCTCAGGTGAGGATTCAGCTAAAGGAACAGGCATCTCAGTTTTCAAGTCTTTTATTCCTGTTGGTTACTTGTGTTGAGTTCAAACCTGAGGCTGTGGTTTCACTGTGCAGCTTCTACAGCTGGATTAAAAGGATTGGGGCCATGAGATATAAAATGCTGACTGATACAAAACTCATTGTCAATTCAAATTTGCTCAAAATCTCTCAAAGCCTGCCAGTGTAAGATTTAATTTTTTATTGCCAAGTCAAACATCAGTAGTCTTCCTGTGGCTGGCATAAAGCTGACCTGTAAATGTGTACTCTCACTAATTCAGCAGAAACGTAACCATGTGCCCAGGTCTGAGTTATACCACTGGGCAATCCAGAATGAAACAAATTCACTACTGTCTTGGAGGACCTTGGACCCTTAAAACAAAATTGTCTTTTGGCAACAGTGTGTCATTTAGTGTAAAAACTCAGTGCCACTTCCTTGGGGGGGTGTGTGTGTGTTTGTTTGGGGTTTTGTTTGTTTGTTTTCAATTGTTACTTTTTTACTATTAGTTGCTAACTAAAAAGTAGAAGAAATGAAAGCCATATTTGGATAGAAATTAGGAAATGAAAGTCTCTTGCTGGTAGTGGATTTCTTTCTCTGGTGCTGAAATGTCCAGATGAATTTAGCAAAACAAGTACAATGCCTTCATCTATATATATAAGATTAACTGTATCTGTCAAACATAACCTTTAAAGCAATTATAAAGTGATCTCACTCAGGGGATGAAAGGAATTTTTAGAATAACAGTATGTGTGTTTTTCTGGAGGCTTAGGTTAGGCTGGAAATGCCAGAGGGGTTATACTGGTGGATTCTGTGTTGGTTGTTTGCACAAATCACCTTTTAAAATTCAGTAATGGGACATTTTAATGACCCTCAATATTTCCTTTCCCCACTGTGGGAAAATGATTATCGAAATTCTTTACATCACTCCTTTGAGGATGATGTAGAAAGAAAAACCTCAGTTTGTCAGAAAAATGAAACAAAACAGTTGTTTTTAATCCCTGAATATGCATATATGCTTTTTTTGACAGTTCCAGTCTCAACTCCTGTAGAGGAATTGCTCTTATTCTTTCTGTAAGCAATAATGAAGATAGCTCTTCCCTAAGAAAGCCTAAAAGAAGTAACCTTTCTTCACCTATGTCACCTATGTTTAACTCAGTATTTTGAACTAAAAGGCTGGAAATGAAGAATAAAGTGTGTTACTTCCTGAGCCAGAACTAAAAGCTTTCATTGGGGAAGGGAGAAAAAGATATCCAGTTCATTTATGTGGGTGGTATTTCAGCCTTTGAGAGCACATCTTATGTGTAACAAGAGCAAGTAAAGGCTGTTTTTCCTTTCTGTAAGCACTCCAAGGATGAAGGTGAGAAGAGCTGATAAACACAAAGGAGAGCAGGGGGCTGTAGAAGCTATATGTCTGTGGGTATAAACCGATTACGAATACAGACCATTTCCAAGTATGCAGTGTGGTGGGACAGCTTTCCAAAAAAAAAAAAAAAAAAGGCAAATCCTTTTTAATTTAAAAGTAAATCTGCCTTAAGATTTATTGAGTTTATTGAGGGTGAAAATGTCTATGATAGCTGGGTACCAGATTTGTTGTCCAGCAGGATCCTTGGTGGTTGATGACAACTCAAGGAGGGACCAGGCTGCTCCACTCACTGGGTGGTGATCACACATCTTTGGGAATAGGCATGCACCTGGGTTCAGCAGGTTGCAGCCATGCAAAGTAGCTGGTTGTTTCTGTGGTTGGATGGAGAGGAGTGGTACTTGAGTTGTTGGCATTGATGGGGTTGTTGGCATTGATGGGTGAGAAGGAACCATAATTTTTCAAGGTGTTTGCTTCAGCATCCTTTTTCTCCTCTGAGAGCACCTGACAGAAAAGGAGGTTGCCTTTCCTGGGCTGTGGATTGGCTGTGGGTGCAGCCTGTGAGCTCCTGCAGCAGAGGAGGGTAAATCTGAGCCCTAAACCCAACACTCAGCATAGTGAGATTCTTCCTAAACTGAGATCCCAAATAGGGGTAATTTCCTGGTTTACTCCAAGCAAGTATGAATGCCAGGGTGGGCGTAAAAACAGACTCTCTTGTACTTAAGTCCTGTACTCTGTGCAAGGTGGTGGAATGGTTTGGTGGGTCTGTCACCTACAGAATGTAAGCAAAATGGTCATGACTCCAGTAAATCTTTTCACATGCTTCTTGAGCCTATTTTGGTGGAAGTCAAGAGGAAAAATCAATTTCATCTTAATGTTGAGTTTGCCATTTTTATCAGGCAGGTCTATTTTTTCCCTCAATGAACAATTTGCCACCTTTCTATTTTTTGCTTCGCTTGGCATGGGACAGCTTGAGCTGCTCTTCTCACCAGCACAGAGGTGTTTAGCTCATTGCTGCACAGCCTGTTTCATCTAGAAGGAATATTTCCTATTTATGCTTGCAAGGAGTATTTTTTCTGAAGCCAGAAGGTTTTGTTTGAGAAAATCAAATCCCTTGAAAGTACTGTATAATTATCTTCATGATTATCTTAAATGTCTGCCATGACTCTGCAGCGAGCTCAGGGGCATAGATAGGCAACCCACAGCATATTGATGCCTGCAGTTTTTCCTGCAGGGAGGAGGAATGGAGTTTTGAAGGCTGTCTGCATCCAGCAGCATGGAGCAAGGCGTCATCCTGTCTCTGGAGGGATGTGTGTGCATGGAGAAGGAGAGCTCTCCATCATTGTTGCTAAATGAATGGTGGATCTGAGTTTTGTGTGGGATGCAGATGCCTCTGAATGCTCTATCCTGCCCATCTAACTACAGGATTAAAGTTGAAGTCAACATCAAGCTGACTTGGGCAACACAGAGGACATTTGGAAACTCTGGAGCTAAAACTATGACCTGCTTTCAAGGAGCCTCAAGTTCTCCAGGCTAGAGACTACGGTGGTGTGTTTGCTCTGGGGATAGTTTGCAAAGGTCAGCCTATAACATGTCCACCCAATGTCAAAATTAACCATCTAAGAGCAAAATTCTTCAAATTATTAGGCCAGAAAAGGACTCAAGGGGTGATATAGTCTGATTGCCTCTAGAGCCGAAATGGTTTTGAACCCTTTGTGGTAACTGGTAGAGGTACCGGTGCTTGCTCTTGAAGCAAATGATAAAGGTGTCTTTGTCATAACTCACTGGATGTTACTTACTCTATGACCTCTCACTGTGCTCTCATCAAGGCAAAAATGATACTGAAAGAAAAAAGTAAGAATGATTGAAATAGAGAGATTTACTCTCACCCACAGCCCAAGAGAGGCTGTTTCTAATCATTGCTCCTGGCAGGTATTTACCCCACTGCAGAGGTCACCAGTAATGGAGACTGCAGTCACTCCAGATAGTGTCCTCTAATGCTTTGCTATTCATTATCCTTATTAGTGTTAACTAGCTGCTAATGTAAAGCTACCCTGGTGTGATTCAAATCCATTACTCCACCATAGGCAAGGGAAGTAGACTGCTCTTTCCCACCTGGTGACTGTGGGGTGGTTTTAAGTATGTAAGGACCTTTATTCTGACACCCCCAACTGCAATGCTTTCTCCTTTAGAGACTAGCAGGCCCTAATTTCTTGAGTATTTCCTAGTAAGCCATGTTTTCTAGTCATGTCAGAGCTCTGCTGTTAGTTTTGCTGCTGAGACCTTCCTACTTCTATGAGGCTACAGAGGTACTTCATACACATGGTAGGCTTTGTCCCTTTTGACACATCCTGGGACAATGACCCTTTTTTTTCCCCCTAGCAGTCAGACTTCACTGACAGGAATCATTCACTTACAAACTCTGCCTCTCTTCCTGAAAGTTTGCCACCTAGCCAACTTGGTCAATGTGCGATTGTCCTTTTGCAGTACTCTGCACCTGTCTTTGCTGAACTTTATCCTGTTTTTTTGACTTTTTGGTTTTTGTTTGGTTTTTTTTTGCCAACATGATTTTAGATGCTAATCCTGTTCTCTGGTGTGTCTGCAGGCACTCCCTGCTTTGTGTAATCTGCGGATTTAATAAGTGTGCTCTCTTTCATCGTCTAGGTCACTAATGAATGTGCTGAGCAGAGCGAGGCTATATAGATCCAGCAGAGCTCCACTCACGGTGTCCTTCTGATTTCACAGAATATCATTAATAACTACTCCCTGGATATGGCTTTAGAGTAATCTCATTTAATCATGTTTTCCTGATTTATTTATGAGAAAGTTGTTTGAAATGGTGTCAAAAGCTATAATAAAGCCCAGATAAATGGTATCTTAACAACTTCATTATGAAAAGAAATTAATTTGATATGATACAATATGATACAATATTATTCTTGTCTCTTCTGTATCTGTGGCTGGTTATATTTTTGCTCTCTTCCACATACATTCCAGCTGTTTGTTTGCTTGTTTTAGACCTTTTCAGAGGTTTAAAGGTAGACTGATTAATGTAGCATCCTTTTGCTGTTTCTTTTTCTTCTCTTGAAGACAGGCACTGCACTTGCTTTTGTCCTGAATTCTGATACCTTACCTGTCTGAGCTTTCACAGGTGATCAGGAAGGAGGTATTTGATATGGCTTCACTTGGTTTTGTAGGGAATTTAAAATGTGGTTTTAACCCATCTTGCTGGTTGGAAAATATCTGACTTGGACAGAGGAATGGATTCAACCCTGGAATGGGCACAGAAGAGGACAGTACACCTGTGTACTGTGTCACAGTATTTATTAACTGTATTAATCCTCTGTGCATAATAGGCACTTTCAACAAGGACTAAGCAAAAATCAAGCCAGCATTGCCTCTTTCAGTGTCATTTTTCCAGAACTTGGGGGGCTGCACTCTATGATCTCTGGAGGTCGCTTCCAACCCTTAATGTCCTGTGAACTTTCTGTCTGAGCAACATTCTTCCAGACCATCTTCTTGGTACTAATATACATAAAAAGGGTAACAAATGTTGTGGTTTTTTTCATATTCTCCAAGTTTCATTTCATTTTTATGCCCTGATGTTTCTAATAGTTCTGCCTGTGTGTTCATACTATTTTTTTATTAACTCCTGCTCAGTAACCTTTCAGCATTCTTTCTTCTTGCCTTTGAGGTAAATAAAACGCTCATGATGCAGCCAAATCTTCTGATGCTTTTTCTGCCTTGAGATGTTGTTGTGCCTGTGTCATTTAAGCATAAGGTATTTTTTTCTTCTAGAAATTATAGCTCACTTTGACTTCTTTTCCCTTTAAACTCTTTTCTGTGAATTCTTGCCTAGCAGGTGTGGGTTTTTTGTTGTTTTGGGGCCAGGCATTTCTGTTTCACTGTCCCCAGTCCTTGACTATAGCAGAGTTTATCATTTCACAGACACTCTTACACTAGTTTCCTTCCACCTTCTTACCCCAAACACATCCCTCTCCGGAGACACTTACCTACTTATTACTTGACCTGTCAGTTATGTGAGAATATTGGTCCAAAAGCACCAGGACTCTGTCTCCTGCTGCTTTCCTTTCCTAGCCGATATCTCATGCTTGTACTCTCCCATTACCATGGAGTCAGTTACTAGGTAGCCTAATCCATGGTGAGTCTGTGACTATATTATCACCTCTTCTTTTTAGACCTGTGCAAAGAGCAGACGTGCAGGCTGCAATCTGGAAGCTTTTGAATTCTGCCTTCCTGATGCACAGCTCACTGAGCAGCATTCACTACTAGAAAGTAACTCCTGAAAAGGAACCAGTTGACCAGACTTGACTTGTGTCAGGATTTTATCTTGTTTCATAGATCCTCATGAAAAAAAAACCTCTTTTGTCACCTTTCTTGTAAACCTCCAGCTCCTGCTGCCTGTGTGCCTCCCTCTCTGAATTGCAGGAAACTGGCAAATTCAGCTGCATAAATCTAATCCTGGCAAACTGGGCAGGCACCTTCCTTAGATACTACCTGCAGGGTAGGTTTAGCCCACTGGAAGCCACCACTGCCAGTAAGACGAGGGACTCCATTGCCTGACCTCACCTTTTGTGTTTGCTGCTGCCTGTTGCGCTTGCAGCTTGGTGAGAAGATAAGTCAAAGAAGTGACTGAACTAAGCCTATTCCGGGCAAAAAAAAACCACTGTCATGGAGAAAGGCTGTCTTCAGCAGCAGCAGCATCAAACAGTTACTGGTGAGGCCAGTGTCGCGCCATAACGCTTCAGTGGTCCTTGGGGTCTATTTGGTTGAAATGTTTTCTCTGAGATCATCCCCGCGGCTCATCAAATCCCCGTTTTACTGGGCAGGTCAAGAGCTAATCGTGACCTTTTATTCCCTTGCTGAGAAGAGCAGCTGGTGCCCTCAAGTGGTAAATCGCAGAAGGAGAGCGGCTCTGGCCGTGCGAGACCAGTTCTGGGCTTGTTTCGAGGGCGGGATGCTGGGCTGGGGCTGTTGAATGCCTGCAGTATTTTTGGAAGTTCTAACGATGCTGTTCCCCCCTTGCAGGACAAGATGATATGGTGAGCGTGGTGGAAAGGAATCATCATTCCCAGCGGAGATGGGAGCCTGACAACAGGTGTGCCTGCACAGCCACACACACTCCCCACTGCTTTGTCCACTGACCTTTCTGTGGGGGCAGCTGCAGCATATTCACATCAAGAATTCTGCCTTGACTGTGATTCTGATCAGCTTGAGCTCAGAAAAGGTCCCTGTGAGATTAGATGTGGCTTGCTTTGGATCTGCAGCCCCAGTTTAGCATGGCCCCAGGGACTGCAGGGGACTGCAGAGAGTGGCAGAGCCAAGGTCTGGGGAGCCGACTGGGGTCAGGGCTACTGCTGTGAGGGGATGCACAGGGACTGCGATGCCCATCACACAGGACAACGCAGGGGTCTTCCTCCCCCTCCTGTGCCAGTGGCTGCAGAACAGCTGTCGAGAGGGGGCTGAGGGTGCTGAGCAGCAGCTCTGCCGCTCGGCTGTCCAGAAGCTGAGTGAGTACATCCAGCTCAACTTCTCTGTGGATGAGAGCAAACTGCAGCCAGGGAGTTGCGGGACTTCGGATACTGAGATCTGCACCATGTACCTGGCCCAGGAGATGCAAAAAAATGAGGTTCTTGGGTTGAGCTTTGGAAACATCCCTGCTCTGGGGGACTATGGGGAGAAGCGTCGAGGAGGGAAGAAGAGGAAGGGACACAAGGGACCAGTGCTCGACGTTGGGTGCATCTGGGTGACAGACTTGAAGAAAAACAGCCCAGCCGGGAAGTGCGGGAGAGTGCGCCTGAAAGATGAGATTCTCTCTCTGAATGGCCAGCTGATGGTCGGCGTGGACGTGACTGGTGCAAGGTAAGGGTGGAAGAACAACCACCAGCAGCCACCTCTCACAGTGTGTAGTGCAGGTCACGGTGGGTATGGATTTATGTCTGAGAGCAGAGGTTTAGCCCTCTGCTTTGTAGTCCCTGGGAGAGCTCTGGATTCCTTCAGAAGGCCTGTAGAAAATAAGTAACAAAGGCAAATCAATAATTAGCCTACATCCACTACTTACACATCCACTGGAAATGTTTGAGAAGTTGTTACATCAAAAAATAGTATGTCATAATCATTGGAGGGTCTCCACTAAAACAGGAGTCTTCCTGAGTTTGGATAAAACTGTTTCCTTAAGTAAAAATGAACACAGATGCAGCAGAGCTGGAAGATCTTTTTACAGGTGCATTTCATTTTTGTTGAATCATTTTAATTCAGGGACACTTTTTTGACAGCTAAATGCTGTCTGAAACTTTTTCAAAGCAAGACACTTTTGTGTTTTCCAGATTAGAACAACTTCATTTTAATAAATTCCCTTTGATTTTATTGTATTCGCTTTCTTTTGCTGTCTCCTGTCCCAGAAAACTTGAAACGTTTAGGAGATAAATAAGAAATGAAGGGTTTTGCAAGGATATAGACTACTGCTGATTTTTTTTTTTATTTCAGCTACTGCATGTCATAAAATCAGTCAATGGCACAGCTTTTTTCTTTGTGGGCCAGCAAACTTGCTCACAATTCCCTTTGTAAAGGCAAAGATCTTTCTCTTCTAAGAGATAAGGATGCAAATCTTCATACCAGAGGTTGCAGCACACCATGGAGCATGAAATACTCCCCATCTTGCCAAAGGGCTTAATTTTGGGGATAAACAGTTTTGGAAACCTGTAGTGGAATGGCTGCTCATTAAAGGAAGCTCTGTTATCTGCAGCCCAAGTAATCCAGTATGTTTTGTGTACTTTGGGAATAATACACCATTTTAGAGCAGCTGAGAAAGTGCTCCAACAAGTGAGATTTGCTACAGGGATAAATAAGAATTTTTAACTGAAATAAACCTTATAGTGAAAAAAAGTAAAAAGGGGAAAAAAAAAAGAAGAAAGAAAGAAAAAAGAGTTGAATCTCACTGGACAAATCTGTAAAGAATATAGCATTGATGGTTATTTATCTGCTGCTTTAGTTCTCAGATTTGCAAAACCACAATTCCCTTGGTGGGATAACACTTGCAAATTATAATCCTGCAAAATGCATGGACTTTGCTCCCAATTGGAGATTTGGGGTGACCATTGTTCCCAGTTCTGTGATGTGGCAGAATAAAAGCAGTAACTCATGAATCTCTGGGTGCTGGGCTATTGACCTTGGTTGTGATTTTGCAGGTTCAGTAACAATGCTCTCTAATATCAAGCCTGTAAATTCTATGAGTGTTTAAATATTGGTACTTTGGCAGTTTCAACCAGTGACACCCCAAAAACAGAAAGGTTTTGGGGTAGAGGTTAGTTTGCTGTTTCTCCTTTTCCAGACATCACTAAAATCCAAGGCAACTGCTTGTCCTGGCCAGCAATAGTGAAAGGTAATACTCACAGAATCACCAAAACAACCATCTCAGAAAAGACCTCAGAGATCATCATGTCCAACCTACCACCTAATATTTAACACCTCCTGACAACTGAACCATGGCTCCAAGTGCCACATCCAATCTTTTTTTTAACACCTCCAGGGACAGCGACTCCACCACCTCCCTGGGCAGTCTATTCCATACACAATTGAGTCCAAAATGTTTGGATATCTGTACTTTGCATCCTATCTCTGAAGGCTTAACTTTGGCCTTGTTCCTTTTGGAAAGCTCTGTTATTAGACCAGCAAACTGTGGCTGCCTCTAAAGAGAACCAACTTCTTCATTTTCCTTAGTTGAAAAAAATTTTTTGGCCACTGTGAAGGCAGAGTTCTGGTGGTGCCAAAACATTGTACATCCAGTTTCGGCCTAAATTTAGGACATGACTTAGTCAAAACGGGATCTATTTTCAGCATCCAAAGCATCCTTTCCTAACTTACTGTCAACTGCTATTTGACAAGGATGATGTTGATGGATGAGAGTTTGCGACCTTGAGGACATTCTCAGTTTGGAGCGCTCCGTTTTGGTTCTTGGGGAGCTGGCTGGTACCTCCAAACCCAAGTTACCACATTGTTCATCTGATTCTACCAGGATCCTCTGAGAGTCATTCAGTAGGTTTCAGTAGGGACATAATTCTGTCTCAGTTTATAGTAGGCTGAAAGGTAAGATCAACTTGCCCCTGGGAACACTGTGTTTCAAAGAAGCAGCCTTGTTGGAGTATTTCTATATTGCTGCTGTAACAGCAGTAGCAAAGCCCTTTCCTCTTGGCTCTTCAAGGTGTTGGTTCAGGGCCTCACACTGAATAGTTGTTCTGGTTTATTTTCTGTCTGCCTAATTGTTCTTTGGTAGGGTGAGAAACTCTTCCAGGTAGATACAAAGGAATATGAGTGCTTTGATTTGTGGTGTGATGTGCATGGTCAGTGAAATTTAAAAGTACTGCTTTAGCTCCTGTAGCACCAGGCTGGATTAGCTAAGCAAAATCACTGCTTGCATGTTTATTCCTCAGCTGCCAAGTGTGCCAGGGCAGCTCCATCTTCCCTGGTGAATGTGTTGTCCACACCAGTGTTTCAGGGCTGACATTCATGATTTATTTCCAAAAAATGGGATATTTTGCATGAGAGTCTCATGACTGCCAGTTACCTGAGGGATGGTTACCACCTTAGCAGCAGGGTTGGTAGGAAGCATGCTCACATATCCTGGGCTTCATGTTACCTTGCCTCCAGTTCAACCCCACCAGGCAAACTCTCCCTGTTCCAAGGGCCTAAATCAATACACTGGACCAGGGGAGAGGAGTGAACAGGCTAAACCAATACACAGGACAAGGGGAGGAGAGAAGCAGGGGCACACGGTCCATTCTGATGGCTGTCCTAACAATGTAGTCAGCGATAGAGGATGTGGGGCAGATGGCTGGAGCCGTAACAAATTGGACAGCCCTAGACAGAGTGTGCTTTTTCAGCATGTGCCTGTGTAGACCCTATGCCTACTGGTCCTCAGGTCTTGGAATGGTGATGGAGTGAAGCAGTGCAGAAGAGCAGCAAGCCACTTCTGAGAGGAGCTGGCTGTGGATATCACTCATCCATCTCTCCCCGCTAGGGGAATTGAATCTGATTTCTCTGAAGAAAGTTTATTTATTTAAATTCCACCTGATTGCAATGTAAACAGCAGAAACAGATTGATTATTGCTGAGCTTGTTTATTTTTTTTTTTTTTTTTTTTTTTTTTTGTTCCCTTATTTTTTGTTTAGAGAAACGTTATGGAGTAATATAATCATCAAAGCTCTTTGCTTAACAGGGTATTATTACATTAGAGAGGAATGATGTAGGTGGTGGCATTTTTTGTGATGTTAGTGACTGAGGGAAAATTATTGCTCTCTTCAGAGTTAGGAAATTGTGTGTCTATCAAACACAATTGCAGGGAAATGAACAGTATTGGAGTACTGAATAAAAGTTAGTCAAAACTCTGCATGTTTATTTTTCTTCTGTCTACACAACTGTATCTCCAGAAGATGTGGGTTATGTTCCCCCAGACAACAACTTCCTATGTATTTTGGAACTATTCCTCTCATTTTGAGCTATTACTCATTTACTGGAGGGAGGTTGTTAGTATTCCTGCAGATGACAGATGAATCCCTCATTTCTTGAGCATGACTGAATGGGCCTTCATTGAGCAGGTCCTAGGAGGATTGCAAAAGGATTATTTTGTCATGAATATCATTCATTTTGAAATATTTGATGACAAATTTCATCAAGCCTAGCTGTAGTGCTTGGACACATTTACCATATATATATCTAATCTTTAAAATCAGTGCAGAATAAATTTCCAAATTTAAATTGTTTTTTGAAGAAATCAGAGTAAGATACATTACAACTGATGACAGTGTAGTATAAACATGAAATATTATTATAATTTTGTCATCGAGGAAACCCAGCCACTGCTTCAAAATACCATGTTCCTCATCACCAAAAATGACCAAACATCACCATGTGTGGGAATACAGTCTGAGGACTTGCTGGTTTCTTTTTAACTTCCAACTTGGAGTTGCTTCCAAAAAATGAACAAGGAAGGTTGTTTTGGCAGTCACACCTTTGCACAGTGTCTTCTTATTCTGTCTTCTTCAGCCAGTCTCCTGGAGGATTTGCTAGGACTCCTCCCCAGCACAAGATACAGCATGCCGAATGTCAGGGAAATCAGTTTATTTTCAAGGGTACCGAGGAAGACATTCAGAAATCAAATGTGCAATGCAGTGTGAGCTTCAAGTGTCTGTACTGAAGGTGAAGCTTTGGCCTTACTTGAAGCTGGGGGTTTCAAGCAAAGCCAAGATCATTCCTGAGTGCTTGTCGCTGCTCCTTGCCACATCTATGTGTTCCAGGATAGCTGGAACTATGAAGGTGATGTCCCATTCCTCCTAGCACGTCAATGTTATTTGTAGCTGTGTGATATATGGACATTACTAAACACAGTCCTGCATCTCTGTAAGTGCTAGCAGATGATTACAGAGCACAATACTGAACATCTAACCAAATTACAGGTCTCAAAATGTGCAAAGCACTTTGTGCTGCTTGCCTGTGGCAGTCAATAACAGTCTCAGGCTCAGCTGGATGAAATCTTGAGGTTCTGTATCAAATTAGTCCTTGCTGATGCTGAAAAGACAATATGCAGTCCCTGTCTGTATTTGGAACCAAATTCTGCTCTGACAGCAGTCTTCAGGAGGATGCTCTTCTTTGCCTGCTTGTTGGGAGTCCTGCATTCAAGGAAATTCAGGGTGGTACATTTACTGAGGATGGCAGTGGAGAATGAGAACTGTCTGTGTCTGAGTAGAGTTGCTCAAAAATATGATAGTGTGGTCAGAAGAACGATGTTTCAGAAGAGCACATCTTTCAAGGCACATCTTAGTGAGTTTCTTCTTCCTCAAGAGTCTGAACTGAATGATTTTTATCATAAACTGCTTTGCCCCTGCTATTGTCTCGGGATAATCTCCAGGGTTTTGTGCAACCATGTTACTCAGCCATGTGTTCAAAACACTTCTAGGTACTTCGACTGCCATGTGGAGATGGCATGCTGTGGGAACAGAGAGCAAGAGCTGTTCTCCCTCTGCTCATCATCTGGGCCCCACACTTTAAGCTTTTAATAACATCCATTCTTTAGCAGGGTTCGGTGTGTGGGTGCTAGAATCCTTGTGTCATGGTGAAATGGGAGGCTTTCAGTTTTCTGTGCCTGAGATGTGCTTGTGTTTCTCTGGAAGTTATTGTGGATTTATTTTCCACTTGGCACCCCCACCTCCTGGGCATGTCATATTGCATGGATCAGTTGCTCTGTTTTACTTTGTTTCCTCACCTCCTTCCTAAAACAAAAGCATTGCCAACACAAAGCACTGCGTGGTATAAGTAGCTGTTTTGCCTGGTGTTAAGCAGGGCCTTCTATTGGTTATGTTCATAAGAAAATATTTTTGTTTTAATAGGAAAACAAATGGAAATATATCCTGGCCCTTTGCCCTTGGCCAAGGGGCAAACATTTCTGTGGGAGCTCCTTGTTAAAATATTAACAGCACTGATTACACAGAGAAAAACAAACACAGTGGTCCTGGAGCCTGTGGCCTCCAAATACAATCTCCAGGAGAAGATTTCTCATAACTGACCTTAAAAATACTTTCAACCTGTTGTGGAGCTGAATTAGTTTCTTTTTTTTTTTTTTTTGTATCATATTACCAACCTTCATGCTGCTAAGTGATGGATCAGGGCACAGAGGCTGAGACCTGGGGCTTGTTACCACAGGCGTGGATGGGAAGCATATGCTGACATGCCCTCTGAGCTGTCTGACACGTGAGTCCCAAGGATGGAAAATAAGCAGCATGCAGGGGTTTGGCTGATGGTTTGTCCTCCAGCTGAGCTGCTGTGAGCAGTGCAACAGTGAATGTCTGCTCAAACTTTGCAAAATGAGAAGAAGCTCATGGTTATATACCCCATCTCATACACAGTGTGAGTTTCACTATGCGCCTACAGTGGTGTATGCTGGAGCATGGAGCCCTTTCTGAAGCCCAGCTGCTGTATATTTACACCAATAGTGCATATTAATTTCTCCCTTAAAATGTAACTACATTAAGAGATAGTTGTCTTCTTTTATATCTTCAGGAAAGGTATGAGCAGACTTAGCCACGTGTGTTGAGAAATAAATTGCTTTGAAGAAATGAGATTTATCCCAAATCCTCTCTCAAGAGCCAAAGACTTAAGCAGAAGGTCATTAATCCCCAGAGTCAGCAGAGATCATTTAGCTTGTTTGTCCTCTTTGCTTTATTAATCTAACCATGGGTCTGTCCAGATTTCTCTCTGAACCCTTTGGTTCCTTCTCAACCTCACTATGCTGAGCCCAGTCCTCGCAGAGGCAAAACCCATTCCCTTTTGGTGGTGGTTATTTGCAGCATCCCACCACTACAGCATCTTACCAATTGCCTCTTCAATAGGCTTTCCTCCTCAAGTTTGCATCTTATTTATCTTCTTGCTCAGCACAGTTCTATCTAAAACCCATAAAACATGATGAGACACTGACACATATTTAAATGGTTTGTATCCTGTATGTGTTTGCACATTTTCCCCCAGATTTTGGTAGCAATATGCTTGTCTTTGCCTTCTTCACAATGTAATCGCTGAACAACTGAGACTCTCTGGTCAGGAAGTGTGATTCCCAGTAGGCATATACATTGTGTAATTAGGCAACATCTCCAGGGTGATCTGCAGAAAATGCTCCTTAGCCCTGGCCTTGCAAAGTTTCTTTTCAGAGAGGTTGCATCAGTCTTGAAATACTTGGACAGAGGTTGGGGATGTTGCATTACAAGGTACAAAAGCCTCAGAGTTTATAGAATGGGTTTGAAAGCTCTGCTTAGAAGGATGTACCTTGTATGGCTGTGCATCTCCATTTAACTTATGGTTTTGACTGTGCTGTAATTACAAGAGAACAAGCCCACTGTTCAGAATAGAGCTCTTCCCTCTCCACTTATCTACTGTGGGAACAACTTGGTTTGCTGGAGCAGCCTCCTGCCTTGTAATTTATCCCTCACACCAAAAGGCCAGCAAGACCCCTTTTCCATCCTGGGTGAGGTTCTCAGCCTCACATACAGGAAGCATCACATGCTCTCAGGTCATCGGAAGCACAGTCAGGGTGCAGCAGAACTTAAACTAATTGGCAAACTGCTGGAATGCACAAAATAGGGCCATTTTTTTCCACCACCCAGAAAAGGCACAGGTGAGGGCTTCATCCATAGCAGCAGCTATTTTCACTTCTCCAGCAGTGCATTTGCTAGCACAGAAGAGTTTTTTAGCTATCAATAATTAAAAGTAGAGACATTCAAAAACATGAGCAAGGAATATTTTGTGCCCATTATACATGCTCTTTTTATCATGCCTGTGCCCTTACACACCAGTTTGCAACATGCAGTCATTCACAACGTCTCTTGTAATCCGTAAATGTAAATTTTATCTTCGTATTCTGAGAGCCCAAGATTTTCCAAAAAGTGGGCTTTCAGCTAAATACTGATTTCCATGAGACATGGGCACCAAGCTGCTGCAGGATGAGGAGGCAACTGGAGCCGGGTTATTGCCTCGCATCAAGATATATGGCAGGTTGTTTTTTCCCACCCATACTGACTAATATGCCATGAGTCTTGCAAAGGCACATATCTTCTTCAGTCTTCATTGAAACATTTCGTGGGGTTTTTTTGTTTGGGTTTTGGTTTTGGGTTTTTGTTTGTTTGTTTCTCAGCATTGGGCTAAGCAAGCAGCATTCCTCAGAATGGTTTTGGGGATACTCTGCAAAGAGGCTACAATCGCATTCTCTTCCCAGCCTCATGTACTTTTGAGTGTGATGGTTGCTGTCCTGGAAGATGCACTGGGACTGAACCATGACTCTCTAGAGCTAAAGGCATTAATGGTAGCAGCAGCGTAAAACCCACTTATCCCCTGTCACTAGGAATCAGGCCTGGTTTGGAAAGGACAGGAGCAGGGAGGGTTGGAAGGTGATGAACAGGAGATGGTTCCACAACCAAAGGGCTATGCTCAACATCATCCTCGAATAGATAGCTAATCAGCATGAACCTGCCATCTATCAACATAAGTGAGAGGATGAGTATAAGACACGTAGGTGTGATCAGCAGAGAGGAAGGTATATAACTCCAGAGACAACTGCTGTGGTAGGTGGCTTTGGGGATGGGCTCTTTTTTTCCTGCAGAAAACTCATTGCTTTTCTTATCTGATGTGACACTTGCTTCCAGCACCAAGCAGTATCACATGCTCCTTGAAACTTATTTTTCTGTCTCCTTTCTATCAGATATGGGCTATGACAGCAAGGGCTTATGTATCAATCACAGGCTCTGCAGCATTACTCACCGTTCTTGCTGCTTTCTCTGGATGAAATGTATGACATTCACCAAGATCACCTGGGCCTCCAAATGGAAACACTTTTAACAGACAAGTACCAATTAAAAGGTAAGTTGGCAGATACTGCCAGAACGTTTGGGGCAGCACAGGAAGACTTGTGCCTACTGAGACAGGACAATAGTAAGGCAAATTGTTAGCAGCATTCAAGACTCAGGAATCCCAGCCAGACTGAAGGGTCTTTAACAAGACTAGGAAAACCTAGAAGTAGATGGAAAACAGATATAAGCTTTTTCAAAATGCAGAACTGCTGAAATGGGTCTGAAGGAGATTATTGTTTCTGCTGATGCCTAAGACTTTTTTCTACTGTTTAAAAAGGTGGTAAGATCTGGTTTTAATCTTCTCCACAGTAGATATTATAGATAACTGTATGATCTTCTGAAAAAAAAAAACAAACAAAAACAAACCACCTGGCAAGATAAAGAATTGACTAGTAGAGCAATCCTTTTGACTGTGTTTTCCTAGTCCATTACTTGATCATTGGAATGGGTTCAGACTAGCAGAGTAAACTAGTTGATTAAATGAAAGTCATTGTTGTCATCCTTAGACACATTGACCAGCAGCTTTTTGTGCCATGATAACTGAAGGATTACTAAATGCTTGTCAATGTTTTTGTGGCCTGAGTTGGTTTTGTTCTGTTTGTGAAGAGAAGAACACCGACGTATGGTAACCAGTAAACATTGTGGTAGCATCTATCTAAACACAGAGTCCAGACAAGGAAGATGCACTAGAGCTTGAGGAATTCCTGCTTGAAAACTCATGTATGATAAATGGAGCCAAATCAGTGTGTGGCATTCTCATTGAAAATGGTTTCTACAAAGACACTGTTTGTTCTGCTGAAAATAACATTTCGTATTTTCATCTGTAGAAAAGTTCTACTGAAACACAGATTTTTCTGTTTCCTCTAGAGGGCAATGTCATATAAATATTTTAAGCAGGTTTTGGGTTGTGTCAACTGGGATTTTAGCCAGCCTCATGTAAGAATTCATAAGATAGCTGTGAAAAGTGTTTCTTTACATGTGTTTTAGGATATGTATATGCCTAATATAATTACTCAAATTGTTTCTTGAGCTTTTTCAGTACAGTAGCAAATTCCTTTAAGGAACACAGAAACATGTTATGCGTTTTGGGCAGATTTGCCTGTGCTGGAATGCAAAGAGGGAGTTGTTTATGAACACCTGACTTTTACTGCTGCATCTTCAGGGACTTTTAGCAGATAGTCTGTATTTAAACTCTTGTAAAAGAGATTATAATCCAGTCCTCTGAGATTGAAGTTACCATTTGTTGTAATTTAGGTTGGTAGCTGGAACTCTAGTGAGGAGGATAAATCTAGATATCAAGGCAAAGGGTCCATAGGACCTCAGAATTAGAAGTAGTTTGTGTTATTACTTATTTCACTATGAATTTAGGTATTCCCAAATTCATTAACTGCATTGCTTATTTGATGGATGTGACTAATAGCTCAGTAATTATTAACATAAACAGCTGCTAAAATTAGTATGAATTGAAGGGGTCCACTCTGGAATGTAATAATTTAACTTGAGGGATATTGTCTCCTATTTTCAGCCACCGTAGTGTTAAATTTGGCAAATATGGATAAAGGCTGTATTGTTTTCCTTAAAGCTTATATGTATCATTTGAAACATGTTTACAGGGGCACAAACTTTTTTGTTGTTGTTGTCTCTATCATTATCTTACTCCCCTCCCTCAAACTTATTGAAAGGGAAATTTGCTTTTGACTTCCTAACATGAAAATGGCTTTAGGGAAATTCTTGTAGAATTAGACTCCTTTTCCTTTCTTATGGTGAGTAGTCCTCTGGAGCATCACCATAATGACCTTGTTGGATTAACTGGCAAATCCCATATGTTTACTGAATTTGTGGGCTAAAATTCTTTGTAAAATACCACTTCCAAAAAAGAAATGGGCAATCTGCAGTCGATAAGTTCTCTAAATGAATAAACATGTTTGTGTGTTTTTCCCCAAAGAGGAAAAGCAATTAATTCAAGTAAAACCCTTATTCCCAAAAGTACTCTATTTGTAAACAAGGGCCTGTGAATAAAAAGAGCAATAGTTACACAGGTTTCAAAGCCAGTAGACATGAGGTAGCAAAGCAGGATTTGCCTTCTGCTTTTGAGTAATAGGAGCTCAACAGACATCTGAGGACACAGCTCTTATGTAGCCTTTTCAAGTTAAATAGGTGAGAACTGCTTTTTAATTACTGCTGCTGGCCAGGCAGGACGTTCTCTTAAGCCATGTCTTAACAGAAAAAGGATAGAGTTTGTAAATTGGAAGTTGCTGGAGAAATTTTTAGAGACACTAGTGGCAACTAAATATTCTTAGTTTCATTTCTCACTCTGCATGGGTCTGATGCACAGCTTAAGATTTGAACCACATATTGATCACTATCTTGTCCTAGGACTTGTGTTTGGATCTTGCTAGTTCTAAAGTATCTGACAGTTTAATGCTTAATCACGAGGGATTATTCTTTGCCTTTGGCTGGAAGGAGCTACCTCAGGGTCTGTGGTTGTATGTGTGGGGCTGATTCACCCTGAGCTGGGATCTCTGTATCTGTAGCCCTGGGAGTGTCTCATTTGCATGGCTGCAGGTACTGAAAGAACCATGAAGGGTTCATGACTTTGTCTCCTCCTCTACACTCTGTCTGCCTTCCTCGCTGGTGAGTGGTCTGATTTTCTGGCACAGAAAATCAAAGATATGGCCCAAGTCCTCTGACAATACCATAATACTGTGGGCTTCCATGGAATTGCTTCCTGTTTGTCTCTATGAAAATTCAGAAACTCTGCCTTCTGAAATTCCTCCCACCACTGCATATCTGACACAGCAATACAGAAAATGATCTCTCTGATCTGGTTTTCAATCATTGACTACATTCAGCAGAGCAGAAAATTATTTAGTAAACTAGCCAGTTTCATCAGGATGAACTTATGTGGTTAAAATAAATCAGATTTCAATAATTCACCAGTTATGCTCTAGAGAAAGAAATAATAGCTAAAAAAAAAGTGTACAGATGCCAAATGGATCAGAAGTTAGTGGCTGGTGTATGGAATTCAAAGTCAGTTAAGCTTTACTGCAGGGCTCTCCCTTCAAGCAGACTCTGTTTTAAGTAGTGTATGAGAATCTCTAATCACTTTATTAGGATTATTTATGCCTCAAGTGCTTTCTCTGATGACCCATGAATAATTATAAACTGTGGAAATGAATTTAAGTAGCAGCATTGCTAAAAAAAATGTCATGCAAGTTAGTAGAGTACTTGAACACAATGATCTCAAAGGTCTCTTCTAACCTTGACAATTCTATGATTCTATATTTCTAAACATCTGTTTTGAGACAGGTGGATTTCAGAAGAGCTTGAAAACAAGAGGTAAAAGACAAGAAAGCAGATAAAATTCAGGATGGAAGATGGATTTAGAAACCCATTAATTCTGGATGGATGAATAATAATCTTTGTCTAATATGTAATTAAATTAGATATCATTATCTGTTAAAACAGGTCAGCCAGCTCTAACAATGAAGGAAGCCAGTCTTGAGTCCAGGTATCAGCTGGTCCCACACTCCCTGAGGTTTTGCTAGCCTCGAGGATATTCTCTCATTTAATGGAAGTATTGATAATAGTATTAAATAATATGAGGCGGCATAGTCTCCTTTTTTTATATAATCTTCAACATGCAGTGCTGTTGGGACCTGTGGGCCACATACTACATTTGTACTGCATTAGAGGAATCATGCATGACTTGGTGAAGCCAGGTCAAGATCTTCTTTAAGTTAAAAAAATGTCTTATACCTTGGTATATACCAAGTTATAAGCATGAACTCAGTGTAAAGAACTAGTTTAAGTTCCATGTAAAGTTTCATCTTCCTCAGATGTTAGTGGCATTAGCTACTTGCTTGTAGTTTGTGTTTTCTGCAGTGAGCCCCTGGTGGTTGCCTGCTTTACCTTCCATTTCTCTTCTGCATGCTTCTGTTTTAAATCATTTTTGTGTAAGTTATGTTTGCATAAACTGTATATGACTTAGAGCTACATACCTAACTCCTGTCAGGATCTTACAGATTAATGGATAGTACGTGTGGAGACTTAAGAAGCCTTGGGTCCTGGTCAAGCCTTTTCTCCACACTGTGAACAAGTCATGGCACCAATGACAGGAAGGTGATGACAGCAGCTCACTTTCTGCAGGTGCTTGAGGTCTCCTGGGAAAAAGCACTTAATTAACTGCTGGATTTTCTGTGGAACATTTCTTTCCAGGTACCTGCCTGTCTGTTGGAGAGTTATAACGTCAGAGAAGCTTCATAAGGGCTAACATTCTTTGAAATACTTGTTTCTGCAGAAATACATTTGAGCAATACAAATAAGCCCTAGCTTATGAGTTACTTGCCTGGTTATGAATTTAGTCATTATCCAGTCTTCCCAAGTGTGTCCAGGAGGCATCACTGTAAACAAGTGAGACTTATTTACCTGTAGGGTTTTGCTGGAATAATGACAGAATGAAAAAACTTAATTCTGTTTTCCTGAGGCCTTGGAGAACAAAGCACTGTCCTATTTTAGACCTAATGCAGGGTTTGAGAAAAACAAAACAAATTTTTTTTTTTTTTTTGGTCATTGTGCTCCAGGCAACACACAGATAAAGTTTTATTTCCAGATACAGTATTTGAGGTTCATTGTGAAGTGAGAAGGCCCAAATCTAAGCCTGATGGAGGTGCCAGTTTTCTGGTTGGAGCGATCATTCCAGTTCATAAAGCTTAGCATATTATAACTTCACTGGGTTATCTTTAGAGCTGAAATGGTGCAAAAGTCTAGTAAAGCAGCTCTGGATGTCAAATGTGTGTTTATTGAAGAAAAAGGAACCAGTTTGGGGCTTTATGGGGCAAATGTGATTAAATATTTTCCTCTTAAATGTAGCTCTTACTCGGTGAGAATTTGTTTGCAAATATAAACAGGGTCCTTGGGAAACAGCTGGAGAGAAACTGGTATCGGTATCAAGATAAGCATGTGAACAAAAGAAAAATAAGATTAAATATAACCATACAATTAATTTCATGGTTGCATGGCTACAAAGTGGACACAGCCTGGTAGTTCTGGGAGCATCCTCCTGTCCTAGCCATCAAACATAACCCTCTCTCATGCTCACTTCACAAATGTCCTCCTTCTATTGTGGTCCCCAGTTTGGCAGTCAGGGAACACATGGAAGATGTGTTGGGGTAATGTGGAAGTTTCAGGTGTGGACACAGGGAGGAGGTTTGTGCTGCTGTTTATGTGGTCCAGGGACTTCTGTTTCTGGGGTTCCCCAGGCTGCTCTTTGGAAGACTAAATTTAAGCAGGGAATGAAACAAAAAAAAGTGACTGTGAAGTGAGGCTAAGGGTTTCCATCTTGGTCATGTTTTGCTGCTTGCTCTTCTGGCAGCATTTATCAAAGTTGCCTGAAAATTGTGTCCTGGAGAAGTAGCTTGATTGAATATGTAAATTTTAAATTTATTGGCACGTTTATTTTTCCCCAGGTCAGGTGCATATTAGAAACTTAACCTTTAGATTGTACTAACTGATCAAAATATTCCTGTGTAGTTACTGAGACCTGGTCTTTTTTTTTTCTCTTCTTTTTTTTTTTTTCCTTTTTCCTTTTTTCTTTTTTCTTTTTTCATTTTTCTTTTTTCTTTTTTCTTTTTTCTTTTTTCTTTTTTCTTTTTTCTTTTCTCTTTTATCCTTTTATCTTTTTTTTTTCTTTCAATTAATGGCAAAATCTGCTCCTGACTTGGGAAAAAGGCTGGGGGCCTTACGAAGTGAAAGCCTGAAATCACAGCAGAGCATTTACTATTCATAATACCCCTTCCCTGTGAGTACAATAAAAAGGCAAATTGTTTTCCATCCTGTATAGCTTCACTCTTTTCCCCAGATACATTACATAGTTACTGATGGGGATGGATGTGACTCCCAAATACCTGGGGATAGGGGAGCCATTCCATAAGCATTACAACAGAATAAGTCATAGAGTCACAGCATGTTCGGAGTTGTAATAGACCCTCAGAGATTATTGCATCCAACCCCCTGCCAAAGCAGGATCACCTAAGGCAGGTGTGCATCCTGGTGTGTTTTGAAAGTCCCTAGAGACTACACAGCCTCTGGGCAGCCTGTTCCAGTGCTTCATCACCCTCCCTTTAAAGAAGTCTCCTCGTGTTGAGGTGGAACCTTCTCTCTTCTAGCTTGCACCCATTATTCCTTGTCCTATCACTGGGCACAAATGAAAAGAGACTGGCATTTTCATCTTCACACCTCTCAGATATTTCTAGACATTGATAAGATTCCCTCTCAGCCTTCTCTTCTCAAGACTAAACAGCCCCAGTTCTCTCAGTGTTTCTTCACAGGAGTGATGTTCAAGTCCTGCTATCATCCTCATAGTTTTCTGTTGGACTCTCCCCAGCAGATCCCTCTTTCTCTTAAACTGGGGAGCCCAAAACTGGACACAGTACTCCAGGTGTGGTCTCACTAGGGCAGAATAGAGGGGGAGGAAAAATTCCATTGATCTCTTGGACACACTTTTCTTAATGTACCTAGGATGCCATTGGCCCTCTTGGCCACAAGGGCACATTGCTGTCCCATGGTTAACTTGCTGTCTACTAGGACTCTGAGGTCCTTCTCCATGGAGCTGCTTTCCAGAAGGACAATCCCTAGTCTGTAGTGGTGCCTGGTGTTATTCCTCCCCAGATGCAGGACTCTGAACTTGTCCTTGTTGAACTTTGTGAGGTTTGCCTTTGCCCTTCTCTCCAGCCTGTCCAGATGTCATTGGATGTCAGCAGATCCACCCGCCCCGGCCCCTGCCGCTCCATTTTCGTACCATCAGCGAACTTGATGAGGGTACACTCAATCCCCTCATCCCACTTGATTAACTAAAGAGGTGACTCTTGGTATATGACTATGTAAAAGGAGAGCTGGACCTGCAAAATGTGTTCTTCAATATTGTCACCTGCCAGAGACTGGTTGAAAAGGAAACATCACAGCTCCAAAACCCTCTAAAAATCTCTAATCCGCAGATGCAGGAATACCCTAGTGAAAAATCTAAAATGGATCAGAAATCCAAGACAGATCCTGCCCATGGAGCCCATAAGCAGAATGCCTGAGATCTGCAATGAGTACCAGATGCTACTGATGTGGAGTGGTGGTGTGGAGCCTACAACAGACACAGTAGACCAATCCAGCCCAACCAAAAAGCTTTGTAGATTAAATTTGTGTTAGCTGGAGTCTGTAGATTGCTTTAGCAAGAAAAATTGAGCCTGGGTGTTAAGATGATCTGGATCAAAAAATCCAAATTAGGTTTCTTCCTTAAAGAGAGCTGAGCACATTTTGGCACTGGTTTTTGTAATGGTTTTAGAAAGAAAATATTTGGAAACAGATGCAGTATGATTCTGTGTATTAAATCCAGCCTGTGAAATAAAACTATTCTTTCTGAGTGCACAGAATGTTTCTGTATATTAAAGCCAGTCTGTGAGATAGAACTATTCTTTCTGACTGCACAGAATGGTCAGAAGACTGCTGGAACAAAATCCTTCCTAAATCTCATGCATGTTTTAAGGAAGGCTCTTGAAACATTAATAAGTGGTGAGCGGATGGCACGTTCTGACACATGCTGAGAGGTACGCGCAGATAAAATGCAGGATGGCTGGTGATGTTTAGAAAGCAAACAAGATATGGGCTTCCACTTTGAATATCATGAGGTACAGAGCACAGTGTATTGCTTTAATGGAGGCTATTCTAGCATAAAATGAAATCCACATTTGAAACAATCTCTGCAGTCCTGGTTTAGGACACTGGGGAGAGTAATATAAAATGACTCCAGGGTGGAGCACAGGTTGCTGGAGGGGCAGTGTCTGCTGTAACCTACATTATTTTTGTAGTTAAAGAGAAGGAAGAAGTGTTGCTTTGACAGGAAATCCTATTGAACAGGCACATATGGGCAGTGCATTTGCCAGGGGGCATTAACCCCTGAACAGAGAGCTTGTGTAGCCCTACATGCCACACTAGTCCCATTAGCTGGTGTGCTGGTAGTGCAGGTAGTGCCTAAGCATCCTGCTGGATGTTTGCTCATGAGTAAAACGTTCTGTCCTCTTGGCTGCTCTGAATATGCACCACACCAGAGCTTGCATTACACCCAGTGAAGGTGTGTTTAAGTGTCATTGTGCTCTTGGTATTCTTTAGCAGCAGAGGTCCTGGCCTTGTTCTCCTGTCCCAGCATCATCGTGCAGTTGAGGTTGGGGCCATGACTGTGAAATAGCACCAGCCTTCCTATCCTCCAGCCTTTCCCTCCTTTACCTCCTTCATGCTTTTTCTGGGATGTGTTGTCTTGTCCCATTTTGTGTTGCAGCTAAATCATTTCCAATAAAGCAAGGTGAGGAAAGTAGGGAGAGCACCTGGAGGCACCATCGTGCAGCAGATTGCCAGCAGCATCCTGATGAGGTAGCTGACCTCTTGACCAAATTAACACTCTCCAGAAGACTGAAAATCCCAGTGTGAGAGATGGGGAGTAACAGGTGTGCAGTGCCCTCCCAGCCTGCAACAGTGGCTTGCTGCCTCTAGCTAGCAACTAGTGGATCTGAAGTACATTTTTCCCTTCTCTGTTGACCCTTCGATCTCTAATGAGATGTACATCATGTACTGTATGTACAATGTCTTGTTGCTGGAAGATTCAGGTTGCTGTTCTTGTGCAAAGAACACAAAACCCATGGATAGCTGTGCTCCCTTAGGCTGCTCAGCACCCTGTGCAACATTTTACACTCAGCAGATCTTAGCAGAGTTAAAAATAGTTCTTGTTGTCAAAATACCTCTTGGTAGTGAAAAATGTCCTCAGGATACTTTGTTAAATGGTAACCTTTGGACCAAACAGTGTAAGGAAAAATCAGAACATAGCCTTCAGCACTGAAAAAAAAAAGTTTGTCTTAATTGCGCAATACAGGAGAAAGGTTAAGTGCGCAGAAAACTGGCATCATCTTGGGGTGGAAAGAATGGAATTTAAATAGAGATCTAAGAGTGAGTACATAATGTAAGATATTATATCTTTGTGAGTATTTTTCCCTTGGTGCCTGAAAGATTATCTGAGAGAAAATGTCTAGCTTGTGTAGTGGATGGAGATATTGCTGGGAGTCTGCATTCAAGGCAGGGTAAAACCTGGCCTTTTACTTGTTTGTTTGTTTGTTTGTTTTGTTTGTTTTTAAAGGGTAATGGAAATTCTAAATTCAGCCACCAAGTTATAATTTCTAAAAACAAGCTTAGAAAGGTGTTTCTGCCCTGGAAAAAATGTTAGTAATAACATTGTTTTGAGTAAATATATGTACCTATGTAAAATCTCAAACCTGGGCTGTACACTGTAAAGAAGTGATTGTACTAAGTCAATAGAAATTAAAATTAAATGGTGGACATTACCAAGAGAAACTAAACAGTAAATAAGGATTGAGAGGTGAAATATGGCTTCATAATTTTTTTATAGCTGGTGTTAAATGTAGCAGATAAGACAAATTAAGACTGTGTGAATTTGAGGTTATTATTCTTGTTTTATTTTAGCAGTACTAATAGATTTCCATTTATCTGTTTTCTGCTTTCCAGTCCTGAGCTACTGCTTTATATCTTGAAGTTAGATACAGTGTATTTAATGCCATGCAAATCTCCCCTGTTGGGTACTAACTGAATAAGAGAACTGCTGGGTGAGAAGGATTTATCCCCTATATATTTGTAGTAAACTCTTAATAAATTCTATGATCACATAAATAAAGTAAATAAAAAGTGAGGTCAGAGCTATAAAATGTAGACACAATGCATCACAGTTTGGAGCCCTGTGGAATAATCTGTAAAAATTAGGAAGTTTTTTCCATTAATAGATTTTTAAAACAATCAGCTTATAAATAAACTGTAAATGCATAAAATCAGCTCTAATATATCTGCTTACTAAGCAGAAATGTTTCACAAACAGGTCTCTGCCCACAAAGCTCAAACTCTGGCTACTGGGGTACATAAGGAAGATATATTCCAGAAGAGGGCTTTTGGGAAGCAGTGGAAGAGAGTTAACAGTATAGTCAGTCTTACCTCCTCCCTAGCAAGGAAACTCCCAAGCAAGCAAGCAAACAAACAACAACAAAACAGGCAAACAAAAACCAACACAAAACCAACACAAAACCAGGCCATTGGAGAGATTTTCTTAACATTTCTGTTTCAATTACTAGTGAGCTTTCATATTTTAAATATCAATTAGCCTGAATAGAGGAAGTTACAATGTAAGCTGTCTGGGACAAAGACCCTATATCCATATTTTCCTTGCAAATTACTGATGGCATTTTGAGTGATATAAAAATAATCATTATGGATAAATTGAGTAATTAATTAATTACTTTTCCAATTAAATTAATTAATTGACTTTTCCAATAGCTTTCAATACTGCTTAAGAGTTGTTTTTTATATTCTGTCTAAGAAACCCTGTCTTCTATAATAGGAGAAATGTCTCTGACTATAGTCCATATAAATAAGAAGCACAGTTCAGGAGCTTTCTTCTTATACACATGGACAAGACATCAGAACCCAAGAAATCACTGAAAAATGTATAATTTCCTACTATTCTGTATGGTGGGAGGAATAAGCAAGTATTTACAAATAATTCTAGTATAGCTTTTGAGGGTCTTTTCTGTCTGGGATTTGCACATAAAACCCCACTAAAGATTAAGGGCTGCAGTGTTTTCCACCAAGCCTGGAGCTGTTTTGAATTTTTTTGGTCTTGGGCATTTTTCTGTATGCCCCATGAACTTGCAGTGGGTTTGCAGCCAGCACAAAAGGATGAGGGAGTTAACTCCTAGCTGAGCCCTGGGTGGCTCTGGGGGATGCTGGCTGTGGGCTGTGGTATTCAGCTTTGCAGGGCTGATTATAGTAGTTGTGTGTTGGAACTACTAAACTTGCATCCTTGCTGTTTCTTCTTCTACTTCTTTTTTTAAAAAACCAAAATAAAAACAACATAAACCAAACAAACCCCACTTTAGTTCTGGTGTGCAAAAGAAATGGCAAGGGAAAAGTTTTCTCTCAGCATTCATCTCATCGTGCAATAGCATGTGATGGTGCAGAAATGGGGCTATCAAGAGGTGGTATTTGCAGAGGCTTAGGGAACTGGATGGTCTAAAATGCAAACTGTGGAGAGATCCACTTGGAGGTCAGGAAGGGATTTTTGTATTTACGCTGGCATGGCTGGGAGCAGAATATGGCCTTTGCAGTCTCTAGCTCTGCTTTGGCGTGCTGAATTCCTGTGCAGTGTTAACCCTCTTTTGTGTCATTTTTGTGGTATCTGGCCGTGTTCTAAAGTTTGCTGTTTTCTTTTAGGAAAAAATGGAACATCATAGTGTTTTTCTGCGTAATGTGCAGTCTTTGGATGCCTATTGTGTTTTCAAAGGAATTTCATTTAAATCTGTATATTCATTTTGCTGCCCATCAGATTCACTGAAGTCTGGGATTTTAGGAACATGTACCATATAATTGACTTTGTTTGTTTTGTGTTGAGGGTATCAGACATCTGATGCCCAGGACACAGGACTGTTGGGAGTATGTAAATGTCTATATTTTTTGTAAAAAACAAATGTCTCTGGTGCTTCCAGCTTCAGAAGGTAACGGTTGAAATAAGATTTAAAAGCAGTGCAGTTCTACGTACTCAGGAACAGACCTGGGACTTGTGAACTCTCCTTTGCTTCATTGAAGTGTTAACTTCTAATACTAAGACATTACTGAAACTAATTTCAGTGACATTTAGTTTGTGTAAGTGTGGCTCTGAGGTGACTTGTGTTTGTTGCTGTTTTTCTGAGTGTGAATCAAGAATTTGTGTGCAAAGATGATGACAAGTTAAAAAATAAAAAATAAACAGCAGTCCCAAAAATGCCATGTAGCATTTTCCCTGTGCAGTGGAATGAGATGCAACTGCAACTGTATTTATCAACTGCTGTGCAAAATTGTTTCATCAGACCACAGTGTCTCCATCCTTAATTTTCTCCATCCTTCATTTTGTACTCCTGAAATTCAAGCTAGAAAGGAATTTAATGCCGGACTCTGTGGGGCAGAAGAGGATGATATGTTCTATGAAATTCTTGTTGCTTGCATATGTATGAAGCCAGTTTTCCTTTGATAGGGTTGTTCTACATATTTATAAATCAATGCTTTATCTGTAAAATATCTTATGACTCAAATCTTGTTTTGGCTTATATCAACAGATTACTCTGAAGTGCACATCTGCACTTCATAGAGTGCATGCATAGAATATCTAATGCTATCAATATTTTAAAAAATAAAAGCTGAGAAGATTCCCCAAAATTTCAATGGGATGTCAGCTCCTAAACAGACCTAGAAAAGCCCTGTGCAGCTGTCTCCAAGCTGGGAAGTGTCCAACAGTTTTGGACTTTCCTAATGCCCAAGAGCCTGCATCTGTACTCTTGTCCAGGGTACTGTGGTCTTGTTTCAACCTAAGCAGCTCATCTGTCTCCTTGTCCCATGGGGACCCTCCATGCCATTTCCCTCCCTGCTGTGCCTTCTCATGCCAGCCTGAAGGAGAAACCACCTTCTCACATTCTCTGGCTGCTTCTGCCTAAGTTTTACCAGCCAGGACTTTGAATTTTCCTTTGCATTTGAATAAGAAGCCAAGTCATATTTTGTGGCCCATAGGATAAACATTACATGGAGCTTTCTGGACTTCCAGTATCACAGGAGACTGCAGGATAACCCCTGTGGTCTCTTTTTTTTGTTTATGACTGTAGCCTAAATAGTTAGTGAGACAATGAGGCATCCCAGCGCATGATTCTTGCTCCAAAACTCTTTTGATTTAATATAATAAACAGGTTATGATCACAATGCCAAAAATTTTTAGAGCAGGGACTCAGAACAACCTCTCTTCCCATGTGAATGTCCTGGATTTTGGATTCTGTATTGCACAGGGGAATGCCATAAAAAGAAGAGGTGACAGAAGAGGCTTTAGGCAGGAATCATCTGGAGGCTACTCATTTTCCTAGGAACATAATACTGGTACATATTTTTCCCCTCTTGAACAGATACTGCTGAACTTGCTGTCCGTAATCCTGGATGAACTCCCCAGCCCCAGTACTGCTCAGAGGATGGATGTACCCATCGCACACTCCTCTCTCACTGTGCTCAAAATCTGTTTTTTTTAATGGAGGAGCTTATGATTTTTTTCTTGGGAGATGTCAGGCCATGAATCACTGTTGGAAGGGAGGCATTTCCTGGTTAGCAGGGTTGAGCCCCAGAAAGAGGCACATCCCAAGGATTGAAAACTTCCCTTTGGGTTAGCTCTAGGTATGTTAACTATTGGAGTGTTCAGTTTTGGCACATAATTAACTACCTGTGCTGCCTGAAAGCTGAGGCACTGATACCAGGCTATGCATTTTGCTCTAAGGAACAAAGCTGAATCTTTTCTGTCTGCTCTGAACTTCTGTCTCCCTGTAAGCTCCTGGAAGGCTAAAAATCATGCTGGAAATCCTGAAAAACAGGAGAGACTGTTCTTTCCATGTAGGGTAGCCAGGTCTCCCATGAGCAACGCTAAGCTGTTAAAAGGCAGCCTGAACACACCATAGGACTCAGTGGAAGAGTTTCATCCTTGTCTACCTTGATCACAGCCTGATCCATTCACTTATTGGGCAACTTTTTTTTTTTTTTTTTGGGGGTACAGTTACAGCAGTGTATTGCTCCTGGTGAAAGATCAGAACTTCTGTCATCAAAATTCGACTGTGACCACAGCTGTGTAGTTGAGTTTTCAGAAGTAAAAAATGCAATACTGCGTATAACCTGACTGCTGATAGGTCTGCCAGGAACTGAAAAATGGCCCTGATATGTCAAATGACAGCCTGTGATAAAGACATTTGGCTTTGATGCATCAGACCACACTCCAGGGAAGAAAACAAACCCTGGTTCTCGTGTGGAGGCAGCAGTGGGGATTTTCATTAGGATGGCTCGAGTGGATACATTTTCAAAGTGGGGCAAGTATGCAGGATGGCTTTCACAGGAATGTGGTTTACATGGAGCAAGCGTGCAGAAAGGGAAAAACACCGAATCCGGAGCAAGTCCCTCTGGGAAGCGACCTGCTGAGATCCCTTAGGGCAGAGCGGGGCTGCCCTGCTCTGCCTCTTCCCGCGCCGCCCCCCCACCCCGATCCCGCCGCCATACTCCGAGGCTTGTACGTGGGAGCTCCGGGGAGACGGTGGGAGGCAGAGCTGAGGGGCCGTGGCTGGCAATAGACATCGGGTCGAGGGGGCGGGGACGACACTCCGGTGCTGTCCTTGGCAGCTTCTGCCTTCCTCAGTGCTGTGGGACGCTGCGCCTACGGCGGGGGTTCAGCAGCTTGGCGTTCCCGCCTGCCCGGCGCGGCGGGGCGGCCGGGGCGCGGCGGGGTGCGGAGCGGGGCGGGGCGGCGGCGCGGGGCTGTGCGTGGCAGCCTGCAGCCGCGCCCCGCGCTCGGGAGGCGGTGGCGCCGCTGCCGAAGGTGCCTTCTCGCCGGCGGCAGCAGCAGGAGCAACAGCAGGAGCAGCCGCCAGAGCAGCCGCCGGCGCGCAGCGCCTCCGCGGCTCCGTGCCGGCAGGTGATTAAGCGGATGAGCGGGGGCCGGTCGGCGGGGATCAGCTGCGGCCACCGGCTGCTGCGAAGAGGCTGAGCCCGACGCGGGGACAGGAGGCGCGGAGAGGTGCGCGGGGCGCGAAGCCGCAGTCCCAAGTTGTTTTGGAGGCTGGAGCGGGGGCGGGTGCACGGCTGCCAGCCGGCTCTGAGGGGGTCCGGACGGACGGCGGGTGCTAGGGATCCGCCGCGGCCCCGCAGCCGCAGCGCTGGTGGTGGGCGGTCGCCAGGTCCGGGGCTGCGGGGGGCAGGGGTGCGGGACGCCCTTCGCATCTGAGCTGGGGGCTCCTGACTCGGAGCTGGGCAGAAACTTTAGTTCTGGTCTGGAATGAGGGGGCACTTCCCCGTGGGGAGAGCGCTCTGTCCAAACCCACCGTGCAGTTCGCTTGTAGAAAATCTCAGCGACTCGAGTCACAAAATGCTTTCCTGTAGGACATATGAGTAACAGATTTTTAAAATGAAAGCGCTGCTGAAAGCCTTGCAGAGGAGCTTCGCTTGGCAAGCTTGTATAATGAAGGCTTTTAATAAAGAAAATATATTGTCTTCCAACTGGATGCAAAAAATAGAGCTGAATTATCACTTCCTAAATCTATCATGATTCTTGGCTTTCAGTTAGGAGAGCTTTTGGTGGCATTCAAGTGCCACAGCCATGATGTTCTCTAAATATCTCCTAATCCTCAAGCGAACAAAAGTCTCTTGGTGTTTAGTAGGTTTTGTACATGTACGGCATAGGCGTAGTTCATTCCTACTTCATATTTACTTTATGTTGATACAAATTCAATGCTTCTGCTGTTTTGGCAGGGTCCTCTTTTGCAGCGGAACTGGGGGGACTTTCTAAATGAAGCTAACGAGTAAAATATGCTTTGAAATGGAATGCAGATGGGAAGCGTCTCAAGTATGGTGTTGCACAACAGCGCACGCTCCATGTGTGCCATTCAGGTCACAAAACTCAGGATTTTGTGAATGCATCCACAGTCTAAACTGAACCTTGGGCTGTTTGGAAATACCATCCATTAGTGTCTAGAATAGCAGCAGCTCTCATGAGAAAGGTTAATTCCACTCTCTCGCAAAGAGTGAAGAATGCTTTTGATGCCTGACACCTCTGGTCAGGTAGAAGCGTGCATATGTCCTAAGTTTTTAATTTAAAAATACTCTCAAATTGTTGAATAAGAAGAGTTAGTGGTGTTCCCTGGCTCCTCTGAGTGTTTTCTTGGCTTTTCTAGAGCTGTTGTGTGTTAGGCATTTGCCTGTTGCATCCTAAGTCGTTATCGTGGATGGCCAGCCTTGACAGTAGAAACTGACAGTCTCTACCTACTTTCTTCACACACACACGCGCACGCAACTCTTTCCCCTCCTCCCCCGGTTCCCCCCGCCGGCTTATCGCACCCTTTCTTCACGGTAGGGAGCGTCTCTTTAGCTCCATCTCCTGGCTCATAAAGAGGATCCCCCTTCGCGAATGGGGGTGTGAAGAGATGGGAAGGCTCCCGGTGGTATTAGTAAAAGATGGGAGAGAAAGATGATGAAGGTTTCTTCTGGACTTGAATTGTAATCTTGAGACCTCGTACAGCAGGATACCTTCACCTTCCAACTGGAGTAAGCATTAGATCCTTTTTTCATGGGAAGAAAGTGTATCTCTCATGTTACTTCTTGTATTGTCTTGGAAAGACTTTGGATGTAGTGATTAAATATTATCATGGTATTTAGAAAATAATAATTCAGTGTTTCATTTCTTGCATGGGTCTGCTGTAGGCATTAGTCATCTCAAATGCTATATCTCTGTGTGTAATATTTCGGTGGAAGTGTGTTAATGTTATATCCTTTATGTCATGATTTTTCTGTGTGGTCAGGAAAGTGTGTTGCCCACAAATTATTAATCCGCTTAAAACAGAAAACCTGTGGCAGTATGGAAGGATCTTGCTGTGATTTAGCAGATGTGTGACTGCAGGGACTTTGAGTGTGAGCAGAGGGAATCTTATTCCACAGGCATAGTGAACTGTTAAGATCCTTCCTTTGTGAAGGATCTTCAGTATGCCCTGGTTTTAGTGAAGAACAACTTTCTTCAAGTGCAGAAGACAGGAGGAAAATAGCCTTAACTGGACTGTAGAGCCAGGGTACCTGTCCTGCCTGGGACAGCCAGTCTTCTGTATCTACCCAGCATACTCTAAAGTGAAAGGAAAAGGTGGCAGACTTTGTACTGATGCCGATCATCATTTCTTGAGATGCTGTTCAAGGGAGCAGAGCAGTAAGCTGTAATTTTGTGAAACTGGCAGGTGTGTAAAATTTCAAAGATCTTTTTCCTTGTTTCTGTGTAAGTGTCCTGTTTCGTATAGCAGATGCCAAACAGGCCTATGTACATCAGTGCCATTTAATGCTTCATTAAGTATGATAAATCATATGGTCTTAGGGTAGGAACTGACAAAAACAGCATGGTGTGGTGTCAGTGCTACCTAATGTTTATTTTTCATTTGTGTGGCACTCTCACTCGAAGTGGATATATCCCTCCCTATGGACACTATTTTTTTCTGCATTAGTGCAGTGCCCTCTGTTTGTACATGGAGATGTTCCTCCTTACACATGCAGTCTGGCAGCAGGGGAGCTGTGGGAAGAAGGTAGCCTCGGGAGTGCTATGGTGGTCCACAGCTTCAGCACAATCATCCAGAACCTCTCCCTGGAGGCTGAACATTGGCGAGTCTCTGAAAGCATAGTATGCCCATGGAGACCACAGCAGAGGGGTGGAAAGATACTTTTTAGCACATTTTCTCTGTTTATCTTCTGAAGTTATCACCTAGCTTTTTACCATGCTTTGTGCCTGCTACAACCCACAGAGACAACACCACCAGTCCTCCAAGGCTGAGCTGAATTATTTTCTGACTTAGGTATCACCAAGAGACACATCAGCTACCAGAGATTCTAGCTGCAGAACATGTGTATGTGGTGCGTGTCTTATTCAGATGTTATTTCCTTAATAAAATTGTTTATTTGGTAAAAAGAGTTGTTGGCTGTTTTGGGTATTGTTCCTTGCCTGCCTCTAGCTGTAGAGTAGAACAATCAATTGGGTTCTCTCTGGCTTTTTAAGTTCTGTAAGTTAATTTAAGGTACAGTCTACAGTCCTGGTAGAGCTGTGATTGTAGAGAACTTGAGGTAGTAGCCTGTTTGATGTATGTGAGTAGAAATACATACTTTTGTGAGTACTGTGTATTTCTGAAGGAGAGTAGAAAGGCAATAGCCCTTGAAGAATGCCTCAGAGGATTTGATTGGGATGCTGCCTTACAGTTCAGCCCTGTGAAAATGCTGGCTCTAGTGAAGTTTGAGCTAGCTGAGTACGTCCCAGTTTCACATAAAGTCATGCACATGTACTTTCATTCATTGGGACACATTTCTTGAGTCCTCTCACTTCTCTTCCCTGTCCATCCCTCTTGTCCAGACCCTGCCCTGTGGTAGCTGCCACTTGGGCAGAGAGGTTCGGTTTACAGTGAAGCTGACACTGCCTGTGAGGTTGTGTGCGATTTGCAGAGCAGGACTCAGTACCTCTGTTCTACCTGACAGGAAACATTTTGCTTGTTGCAGGAATGCCATCAATTCTGAGTAAATGCATTTCCTGTTTCAGTAGGCTAAAGACTTGTAACAGCCTGAGATTGCTAATGAGAAGTGGTAAGTTCAGTTAAAATACACAGTGGAATTCCAGTATTGTAGGCCAAAATGTAGTAAATGAGCAAGAGCTTAACCCAGGATTCAGGGAAAAACCCAGGAAAGCTTTACCCAGGGATTCAGGATTCATTCACTTCTTCAGAGTGCTCCTTGAATGCTGATAGTGTTCAGTGATTGAAGTCACTTGTCACTTGAGCCAAAAGTCCTGGGCCATTTTTCCAGAACTGAAAAGAACTGAGGTGTGTTGAAATGTTTTGGCTTCAGGATCATCTGGACTAGCCTTGATCCCTCTGGTGTTCTGGAGGTCCATCTCCAGGTCTTCTGTTTGTAGAAGGGTGGTTGTAGCACTTCAGGTTGTCTCAGTGCAGGAGTAGCTTCGGTCAAGTAGATCCCTAGAGCATTTTAAGAACATGGCTCTGCTGCTTCTTGACTTGCATGGGATGCAGCATGGCAGTGTTTGCTCAGCTTTGTGCTGGAATGAGCTGACTCAGGCGTGCTGACTTTGAGGTGTGTCATACTCATGTTTTAGTAGTTCATAGACAACTCTCTTCCTGACAATGGGTGATGGGCTAATTCTAATTTTATGTAAATCTGATGAAAATCTGAAACATAAGTTGAATACTGCAAGGAGAGGGTTTGTCTGCATAGCTGCCAGCATTGCTTTCTGGAGATTTAGGTTCACATCGGCATAGTTCTCTAGATTCGTCCCACAGCATCTCAAACGCTTCCTATGCTCTTGGCTCCAGATAAATTATACTGGAGCTGAAGATTTGCAGTAACTTGTAGAGCATGATCTTTTGTCTCAAGAAACTGTGGCACAGCTTCCAAGTACTACTGTATGTGCAAAATAGGGAATGTATCTGTAAATCCTTGCAGCTGCTGGTGAGCTGGGAGGGCAGCAGGGCAGTGTCAATGTTGCTGACACAGGAGCTGAAGAGAGGACCAAGAATCTCACCCTACTGAACAGGAAGGAAACACATTTTCAAGTTCTTGATGATAATCCAGGATGGTCAGGAATTTCTTGGTAGGGTCAAATTTCTGTGCTGGTTGTTCACAGATGATCGCGCAGTCTGAGGAGGGAGTAATGATATCAGGCAAAAGATCTTTGTCCTGTGTTGTTGAACTCTGACCTTCCTCTTTTGGGGACAGGATGTTTTGCGATTTGGGCTGATGCAGTTATGGGTTTTGTGCTCTTCTAGGTCAAAGCTGAAAGTGCAGAGAGGAGGAGGATGCAGCAACCAAAGCAAAAAAGTTACAGAGATCCTTAAACACACTGATATGTAGGAAACAGCTTTTAAAATAGCTGTTTAAAATATGAGTGAGCACAAGATGTAAATTACTTGCTAAGAGTTCAGCTTCCAGAGAAAGGATAACCATAGGGGACTGCTTGGCTTGTACTGGATATTGTACTGCCTGTCTGAAGTTTCTGGCTCTTTCCCAGCTTCTTTAATGTGAAAATGTTTATTGAAAGTAACTTCTTGATTTCATGGGTCTTGACCAGTGATCTAGGGATAAGAGTGATTTGCTGAGCTGATACTCATCAGGATTTTTTGGGCTTAAGTATAGAACAGATTTGTTTATTGACTATGTGGCATCGGCCAGTGTGAATTCCCCATTGCTTGGTTGATGATGAGCCAACTGATAATAAATTGGGGAAAGCTGGTTTCTTCAGCAAAGGGAAGTTATTTCTTGTGCACAGGGCTGCAAAGGATGTAGGAATGTTTTTCACCTCAGCTTTTTGATGTCTATGAAATAAGAGCGAAGAAATTAAAATTATTTTGAAAGGCACCAGCAAACACCACCTGCCTGACAAGACCCAGCAGTGATGAAACAGCACTAAAATTATGCTGACCTATTGAATCCCCCATGTTGATGTATGAATAGCAGAGTAGGGAGGAAATAGTGAGAAAGGGCTTATAGATGGAAAGCTTCTTTGTGGAGATGGACTCATCTACGAGAAGCAGCAAAGGAGAAGCTCTGCAAAGTGCCCACTGAAAGGGGAAGTGAGCTGAGGTAGGCAGGTTGCATTTTGTAGAGAAAGTATGTGTATGCCTAGCTGCTTGAGGTGTCCCTGGGCCCTTTCAAGGGAGCTCTGAAGTTTCGGGGCTTCAAAGGGACACCTCTCTTCAGGCCACTCTTTCCAGCTGGACTTAAATAAAATTATTTGTGATTTCCACCAATCTACAGTAATGTGGCTGTTGCCTCCTATCTGTAAGCCCCATTTTAAACTTCAGATAAAGGTAGACAGTCTCTCATGTCTTCTCAAATCCAGCTGCTGCAACCCTTTAAAAGTCTAGCATTCGCTTAACTACAAAGTGCTATCCAGTACAGCTTCTAAAGGAGAAGTTTAGACCAGCCAAAAATATTTTCTGAAGTTATCCTTCTTCCCCTTCAGGGAAGAACTTCTAAAGAAGCCACCATGCAACCACAGTACTTGAGCAGCTTTGTGGAAACAGCTGTTGGGGATGCAGAAGGCTGAACTGGAATCTGGTTCATGGCTGAAAAGTTAATTTTGCCATTAAAACTAAAATTTAAGAGAGTCCAGCTGCCTGCAAAATGCAGCAGCTGTGTTGAGCAGCCGGGGTGCTCCTGGACGAAGAGGGGGAAATATGTTTTATATTCTCTTTCATGAGCTCATCTGGCCTTTAAAAACAAACATGATGTCAGCCAGAGGCAGTTGGTTGTGTTGCAGGTGAATTGCAAGAGAGTACCTGGGAGACACAGGGACACATGCTGCTAGTTTTAAGAATACTTCATAGAGCTTCTTATAACTTACTCAGGTCTCAAAAGTAATAACGTAAGAGCAGTTTCCACTATGCAATCCCATTGTTTAGCAAAACCTCCTGCCAGTACTCAGAGTAAGAAATCATTGTCTTTGGTGTTGCAATGAAGACTTTCTGAATTCTGCCTGATGAAGGGGCTGTTGGGCATACTAATCCCAAAGTTGTAGCAAAGTGAAAGCAACATGTCATGATCAAGGAATAGAGGGAAACTGATTGTTTCTGTTTCTATAATCTTTTGGTTAATTGCTCCTCATCGCAAAAGAGATTAATTCTTAGCCAATCACGTAAAATTACTGTATTCTTCATTATAAAGGTTCAAGCATGAGTGGAGTGCAGTGACCATCCCTCTGTGGGAAAAACAGTTGATGGGGGAGAAAAAAGCCTTGAATGAGATAGTAGTACTGTTTGAGGCTTTTCTACATTTAAGGTAGCAGTAGGATGGTGGATTCACAGAAGAAGAGCTTGAGGAGGTAATCCTCTTTCCTTGCACTTTTGCTGCATTAGTAGGAGTTGTGCATGGAAGTAATTTGGAATATAGTTTCTACTCATCCTGCTACACAAGCATTTTGAGCCTTAGCTGTTGAGATGGGTCAGAAGGCATAAACATCCATAAACTTTTCCCACAACATCTGGAAAAGGTATTTGTATGTAAAAGCTGTTTGTATATAAATATCTGAGCAAGATGGTTTTGTGTTGGGTGGATTGCCAGACATCCTCTGTATAATCCCACTTCTGATGCAGCACTCTTGTACTCATCTCACGCTCGCTCAACGGTCTGCAGAAGCAATCTCAAAGGGTCGTGTCAAAAGCATCAGTCATGGAGTTTTACAGTGACTGGCATTAATTAGCCTCTATGTTTTCCTTCTCTCACTCCCATCCCCTTTTAAACTTCTTGTTTTTCCTTTGAAGTAGAGATTAATTTGGACTATCAAGATTGTAAACTGCCCTCGTTTGAAATCCCTGCACTGTTAATTTTATTGGGCAATGTTGGGGAATAGTGGGGGAATTCAGCCATGATAGTGAATCACTTGCTATCTCTGGTGGTTTCTAAAGCCCTCAACCGTAACTATCTCATTTCTTCTTCTGATGCACTGTTTCCCTTCTACCCTGAGCCATTTTGAGTGAAATGCTGTGTTCTTCACCAGCCTCTCTTTCATCATTTTCCTTGGACTTAGCTTGGAAGTCTCAAGTTTTCTTGGGAAAAAGTCATCCTCTTTTCTCTGTATAGTGACTCAGAAAGCCAATCTAAATCTAAAGTAGCTTTTACTGTGTGTCAGTAATACATGTCTGGGCTTCTCATATATTTCATGCCCATGTACCTCTAGTGACAGTAAAGGACCTATGAGGCAAGTGAGGGAAGGTCTGGGAGGTTTTGGAGTAGCAGTGCAGCTCCTACACCTTGTTTGGTGGGCTCATTGGGCTGTGTGTGGTGAGTAGATACGTTATCAGGACCAGCTTTGGACTTCCCGCTTGGTTGATCTTATTTCAGGCTGTCTCTGGCAACTGTGCTGTAGATTTTTGTGCATTGAGCAGTCAGACTCCTGCCTAATTGTTTCTTTTCATAAGCTCTTTTCACACACTAATGTTTGGGTGGATATAAGCCTCCTTTCAAGGTCTACAATAAACCTTTTTATGACTGGTTTATACTCCTTTATATTTCTTTTCTATTTCCCCAAAGAGAACCTCCATTTTGCTCCAGTAGCAAAGCCAACATTTTTTTGTCTCATGAGAGAGGTCATCCTGCTGACCTTTTCTTGCACTATTCCAGTTTCAGTTAACCTTTCTTGAACTCAGTAACCTGGAATTGCGCATTGTTCCAGCTGAGACCTTACTGGTGTCTTGTACGTTTTCCTCACTGAGACCTTGGGTAACATCTGGCTTTTTTCTGCTCTTGCCATGAGCTACAAAACCACCAAAGTCTCTTTTCTATATCACTTCCAAGTGTTGAGCTCCCATACTGCAGAACATATTTCTTTAATCCCAAAGTACATGACTGCACTTGGCTTTATTACAAACTGTACCTTCTGTCAGTTATTTTAGTCCTCAAGTGTTCTGAATAAACTTCTGCCCATCCTCTCAGTTGACAGACTTTCCCAGCTATCTGTTGTCTGCAGATTTCATTCACGCTTCTCTACTTTCCCTATCAAGGGAATTGGCGGAATTGCTAGATAAGACTGTCCCAAGGCAGATCTTTTAGAAAATGTGTTTATAGTTTGTCTTTCTCATCAGAACTTCAACATCTGCACAAGCTTCTCTTCTGGCTTTTAGGAGGTGGAGCTTGATTTGGCTGTATCTGTTTTGTCTGAAATAGTAATAGGATGGATCATGGAGCTGGGCTGATGATGAGTGACCCACACACAGGGATGTGCTGCACATGCAGGGTATGGGCAATAAGCATACCTGTGTCAGAGGCATGGTGCTAAATATTTCCTCTTGGAGAGTGAAAAATGTCTTTGTATTCTGGTCTGTTGTTATCAACACTTAATGTTTCCTGCAGAAGTGTTTTGTTCATCATAAAAAAAATTAAAAAGGAAAAGTTATAGATACAATGAAACTAGTGATTTGAGCATAAGGTGAGAATGGCATTTTTAATTTATAGTTTTATTAGCTGTAGAAATGACTGGAGATGAAAATTAGCAAATCTAAGCATTGAAGGTGTTACTGAAATGGTATTGTCACTGTCTCCTGTGCTTATCCAAATGTGTTACCTGGTGGAAGTGGTCTTGAAAAACATCATCTGTGTTCTCCTGGTAAGTGACAGAAGTCCAGACTGTATCATCTCCATGGGCCTCATCCAAGCCCAGTTCCTGTTGGGAGACAACTTCTATGGTCTCCCAGAGATTTGAGAAAACAGCACAAACCTTTCTAAAACCAGCATATACATCAAGTGGGTCATAAAAAAAAAACAACCAAACAAACAAAACAGGGTAAATTTTAAAGTGTATGTTGTATATGCCTAAAATGGCTAATAACCTGAATTATTAATGGAGACCATGACAGATCTAGGACATTAGCTGTATACATTTCATGAGCAGATATATGTGTATCAGAGAGTGAAGGCTGTACTTGTATGATGTTCATTAAAATTAGCATTTGAGGGAGGTTAAGTACTCTAAATCCACTCATAACCACTATGTTTCCTTTGTTCAGTTGCTTAAAAGCTCACCTGGAGAATTTTAGGAGGTAAAATGAACAAACAAGCCATTCGTGATGGCTCAGTAGGGGAGCAGAAATTCAGTGACATCTGCAAGATGTTCAGCTGAGGCAGTGAGAGTTTGGATTATGCTGTTTTGAAAATGAATGGCATTTTCTGTCCAGCCACAAAAATCCACATGTGACAATTTGCTCTGTGTGTACATACTTGAAGAGACAATTTAGAGTTTTGTCCTTGTATTAATCAGTGGAGGAGAAGGCGTGTATATCCAACTGATTTTTCTTTGTTTGTTTGTTGAAGAATCATCTAAAGGTAGGATTTATTTTATTCTATTTTAATTTTTTAAAGAAATTCTTTAATGCCTGGCATCTGCTTCTTGCTGCTGGTCTTTGCTCTTTGGGATGCTAGTGTCAGGTTCACAAAATTTCTGTTAAGGTCATCGAAAAGTCATATTGTTGGGTCATTGCTATTTAGACATTTGTACATCAGTATTTCAGTGTATGGTTGTTTGGGTTCTTTTTTCATTTTGTTGTTGTTTTTAATGGCACTATGGTTGGTGGAGGCTGATCCATTAAAGTCATATGGTAGAGGGGTTTTATCACTTAGTTAAAAATTCCTGCATGAAGTCAAATTCCTTTACACAAAGGTGTGGAAACCCCCTGTTCTCCACAAGGGTTATTTAGGGATACATTTGTACTTTGGGTGGCCAGTGTAAGAAGCTTTGAGCCACAAGCTTTAGATCTGCTGAACCGTGAAGCTTGTGCAAGAAATCCTTCCCAAGCAGCAGGCCAATTTTTGTCCTGCTGCCTGGATGCAGCTGGGATGTAACTGGTGGTGTGAAGAGGAAGGGCTGAGTTTGGACGATTGCAGCAGACTGTGTGAGTGTTGACCTCATTTTTGGTTATGGTGCTTTCTCCTATCCATTTGAGCAGATTTTTAAGACCTTGCTACCACAGCTGTGGTGTTGCGTGGGTTTCACAGTTGCATACCAGCCCGGGAATGTTAAACAGGCTTATAATGTATTCTTATTTTCACCCCATGATTTAAAACAGAGTCTTTAACATGTGGTTGTGGCTTACGTGTTGTCACTTTACAGCACTTGCAGTTCCAAAACAGATGATTTAAATTGCAGTGGTTTTTAAGAGCACACTTGCTTTCTCCCCGAGGTCTTCATCCTTGCTGCACAGTTCCTTTCCCTGGTGCCTTCAGTCCCACAGGGACCCAAGCAGTTGCTGTGCACATGGAGTGCGTTCGTTCCCCAGAATCTCCACAACAGAGTTGCTGCTTAAGAATCAAATATTTCAAATATTTACATTGCTGCAAATGAGTTTCCTGTGTTGTTTAGCCCAAGCTTGGGTGAGGTTAATGGTCCCATTGCAGCACATGGAAAAGAGGCAACAAAGCTTGATAAGAACAGTGGAAACAACAAATTTGTCTCATTGTGCTAAGATTTATAAAATTTACTGTCTTGTATCTTACCCTCATTTAAAGTACGCACTTATGTATGGCTTATTGATATAAAGCATGCCAAATCTCCGTCACTGATTTTATGGGTGATACACAGGGCCAAAGTTCTGTCTTAGCTCTTGCATAGGATTTTCCATTAACAAGAGTAGTGGAGCAATGGCTTATCGGGACTTTGGGGCCTGATCATCTCCTAGAATAAATAAAGCTAAGCTCATTTACAGCAATTGAGCATTAATCTCTATAAGACTTTTCTGAGGAAGAGAGCTCATTATTTTCCAAGAGAAGTGACAAATGAGAGCACATTTCCACTGTGCAATTACCATTGCTCTTTCTTTTTAATCACATCACTGAAAGCGTCTAGTGGCCACTGCAATGGCACTATTTGTGAATGAAAGCTGGATGTATTCAAAACAGTATGAGTCCAGCAGTTTTCCTTTCTTACAGTAAATCTTGCCAAATACCTAATTTTCAAAGATTAGACTCTTGAAGCACAGAGCTGAGAGTATGATTGGCTGCAGAACATTCATGGCCCAGTAATGAAACACTGATGTATAAAATGGTAATTGATCCCGGGAGCACCGCAAGCACTGAGCCAGATCACATTATGTGCAGATTCCAGCACAGCAATGGAAACTGAGCAAATGTTGGCACAGAGGGTTAAATGTGAGATTAACTAACCACATTCTGCAGAGATAGTACTAAAAAGAAATAGCTGTGTTCAAAATCTTGGGAGTGGTTAATCGGAGGAGTGCTTTTCCATGCAGGTCTAACCTCTATGCATTTGTTTCATGGATGTAGCTAGAGGCGTTTTTGTCCCGAGGCAGGACTACTGCAATTTATTGATAACTCCAAGCCTGACTAGTTTGCGAAGAGTTTCTTTGAAAGCTAATGGTATTTTTTAGGTACCTATAGATGTTATTTTAGTTGTGTAGAGGAAAACATCTTTTTTCTGTGTCAAAAAGGCTGCCACAACACTTCAGTTCCAAAATAATGAAACAATCCCCACCCTGCTGCTGTTTTTAGATACTTGCCTTTGGCCTATGTGACTCGTCTCTCCACACAGTCCTAACAAAACTGGTTCTGTGTGGCTGTTTAAGCAAATAAGACATAGCAGTTGTGATGATAGATTTTGTGCCATAGGTATGCTGTGGGGCTGGGCTGGAGCTCATCTGTGGTTTCTGATCTACCTGAAGTAATGATGGCTCTCTTGTCCATATAGGCTGCTGTAATTGTAGGTTCAGGACTTCCCGTGTGTGTTGACTTGTTTGAAGAGTCTCCAGAGTCCTTTCTGCTACCCTGAGGGTGGGATGCTCCCTTTAAGAGACTCTACTATTATTCTGGGAGATAGCATCTGTGGATTCTGTATGGAGACATCCAAATTCTGCATGTCTTAATCCTAATACAGAGGCTGTATGAGAGTGTGCTCACTGCAGACTGGATCCACCATGCCTCTGCCATGTTCCTCATCTGGTGTGTATGACTGGTGGTGCTTACAGAGTAATTGTTAAGCTCTTGCAAGGCAGTAAAAGTCATCAGTTTGGGTGGAATAAATACTTTTCATCAAAAACTTGGGAGAAGCATAAGCTGTCTCCTGGTGCAGGAGGAAGCAGAATTCCTGGGACAATTAGCCAGTCTTTGCTCCACCAGTGCTCTGTGCCACTCTGGAGAAAAGGTGAAGCTGTTAGATTTAGAGAAAAAAAAGGCATCAGTCCTGCTCCCAGCCAACTCCAGTGACATGGGATGACAATAAGGACACTTTGCATTTGTGCACTTTAAGTTGAGCTTGCAAGAGTTTGGATGTTCTTGTAGACATCTTGTGCAATTATGAGGTGGTGCTGCTGTATAGTGTGTGTCTGTCCAGCATGTGACATAATCCACAAATGCAGTATCCTGAGCTTCAGTCATTTCAGATAGTAATAGTTTTACGCTGCTTCAGAGTTTCTTGGTGGTCTGAGCATTGCTTATGTCATTTTAGACTAACATTGCAGAGAAACATGGATTTTAAATGCACCACAAGTACTGCTAGTGTCCTGTGATGCTGTTTAGTGAGTGGTGTTTATGAGTGCAGTTGGAAGCACAATTTTTGTGTTATACTGCAGTAGATTGTCAGTTAATCCATGTGCCTTCCATGAGCCCTGAAAGCAGCACGTTTTGTTTGTTTTGGTTTGATTCTTGATCCCCCTGTATTTTTCATTACAGATGATGGTTACGGGTTTTGTGTTGCTTGGTTTGGACAAGAATTAGCCAAGTGAATGTCTGGCTGGCTCTCTCTTTCCCATTCCTCATTGCTGCATTGTACCATTTGCATTATAAACATCCCAGGATGATGTTTAAAATCCAAATAAATCAGGGCTGTCATGGCAATTAAAAGAAAACTGGGGAAGTGCTTTTGTTCTTGTATGATGCCATGTAGGTAGAAACTTAAGCTGCAGGTGAGATAATACAATTTCTTTTAGAAGAAATAATGAAATCTGAGTTTGGTGGGTAACTTCCTAGTGGTGATGAAGTAAAGTCGTTGCACCATTTAGCCTTCTGGTACCTTGCAGGCTCCAAGAGCTCTGAGTGTAGAAGGCAGGGCAGTCTCTGAGGTTTGCTTATACATCTGATTTGTTTTGAAGGACGTGGGGTTTGTTTGTTTGTTGTTGGTTTGCTTGGGGTTTTTTGTTGTTGTTTTGTTGTTTTTTATCCCACTCCAGACTGTGCCAGCCTCTCTGACTGCCATTCAGTAAGTGAGCAGAGTCACTGTTTTCTTCTCCTGACAGTATTGTGGTCATCATCAGCTGATACATTCTTGTGAAGTTAGGTCAGTGGTGCTCCACTGCCAGATGATTGTACTTCAAAAAAAAAGTATTTATAGCTGGATGGAGCTTTTTAAATTTTATTATTATTGTTCCTTGGGTACTGATTGATTGACTTTTAGTTGAAGCCAGTACATTTTTTGGACACATGAAAACCAGATTTTTTGTGAAATTCTTCTTGTATCTGTTTGCTTTAAGAATGCTTTTAATACTTGGCTCAAAGGAATTGAATTTTTTTTTTCCTTCAGAAGATGATAATTTTGTAGCGTGTTGTACGTTGAAGTTAATACAGGTATTCAGAAAGTATGGAAAGATTTTTTTTATATACATTTTTAACACAAAAATATCTTGCATGCCAACAATGCCATCAGCTCATTCTCTCCCCCTTTTTCTCAGTTTGTTTCAGTTCTTTAATCTTTCACAGAAGCGTTTTCTTAAAAGCAGGATTCTAACTCTATGGTTCATATAATAGGTCTGTTTTTTTGAACAAACCTTGCTTCAGCAGAAGTAATTTTGTGAGTACAGAAGTAATACTGTGAGTAATTCAGTAAATACAAACTGAGCAAATGCAAACTGTAATAAGCAATTAATGGCAACTGTTTTAGTGCAAACATCATGGAAATAAGGTACATACGTATTTTAGAATGCCTTCTGAAACATGAACATGGGCTAATTTCTGAAAGCATTGGAAGGATTTGAATGTGAAGGACAGAAACACTAAATATGCACCTAAGATGGGGGGAAACGCAAAATCCCAAGGTGTGGTGATCGTGGTCTGTTAGCTCCATGAGTTTATTAGGGGTGTAATGCAGAAGTTGATGAAGTATGCTTTGCGGTAGGCAAAACCTTGGAGTAGATAATTGCAGTGCTGTCTTCTAGCCTCAGAAGCTATGAATCAGGTAGTGCCAGCCATGTCTTTCCAGCAGTATAGTACACAATGTGGAAAGTCCTTATTCTGAAGAGTTTTTAATCCAAATGAGATATACACAGAATAAACAGGATGCACCAGAGCACTCCAGAGAGGAAATGACTGGGCTTTGATTTTTTTGTGAAAATGTAGTATTTGAGAGAGCTTTGAAGATGGATAACCTCTGAGCATTGTGTAAGAAATGAGCAGCGAGGAGGACTTTGAATGGGCAAATAGTGCATAGAAGAAAACATTCTGAAAAGCATTTTATACACTGAGAGAAGAGGGAATGGAAAAAGATGACAAGGATGGGCCTGTCAATGTCATCACTGGTGGAAGGGAGAATAATAAATAAAGGCTGCTTGAACCTTAAATAGGGCTAGCTCAGCCTGGGTTTTTAAGGCAAGGCTGCTGAGTGAGAGTTATTTGCACCCAGAGGTGTCTGTAGTTATGTACCATCTGGTTAACAGCCTAGTGGTGGTGCTGAGCTTCAGTATACTCAACTCAGCAACTGCAGGCAGGATTTAGTATTAGTTCAAGACCCTGCAGGTGCAAAAATTTTCTTACTTGCTAGCAAGGTGAAAAAGATGGAAGAGATAACCATGTGCCTTGGGAATAGAAGTAGATTAGGGACTAGGTTCTCTGCTCTTTTGAGCCTGAGCATCAGAAATTGTGGTCCCAAACCTAGGCTGTGACAAGCAACTCCATTCAAAACAATTACAGTTCAATCCATTTTAATATTAAGGATGTAAACTGGGGAAAATACATGGCCTCTTCTAAGTGATTAAGGGAGTATTGTGACAGCTACTGAGTGCAAGCCATACGTTTAGTGCTGGCATGCCTTCTGTTTTGCCAGCATGTGCTGCTGCAGGTGTGGGTGAATAGGTGCCTGCTTCATAGAGCAGTCATTGGTTTGTGTGCAAGTTCAGACCCATGTGCATGACCCAGGTGAGGACTTGACAGAGATCACTTGCCTCACTGGGACCTCAGGACAGAATTACTGTCTGAATAATGAGAACCAGTCTGTTGCTCTGTTTAAAATATCTTTTGGATTGCAGGAGTTCCACATGATAGACTGTTTTTTTCCACATGCTTTGAAAACATTAAAAACCCCATTTTGAAAAAATCATCTGTATTACTTTAACTCTATGGATACATTTAAAAAAAAGTACTGCGAGCACAGAAAGGAGTCTTGGGGAGCATGCCACTTGCTACCTCCCATCAAATGCCAACGTTTTTTTAGCAGATGAGGCTTTTGGATATCTTCTTGGTGGTCAGGGAATTCAGAGTGGTTTCTGCCTTGCAGCACAGGGTGTGAGATTCCTCTGGGTGCCATAAATCTTTTACATTTGTGAAGGGATGCATTGTTTTAGCTGTAAGAGATGTATGGTAACAGAGGAGTATCTCCCAGCCCCTGCTGCTTCTTTCTTCTTTGGGTGCTGAAGGCCTGCATTCTGCGGGTGACTTGCAGAGACGGAAGAAATTGCAGGAGTGGCCGGGAGAATGTGTGATCCATAGTGAGGATGTTGGGCCACTTAGTAAGTACTCATGGAAAACCACTCCAGAAATAGAGGTGTATGTATCTGAGCAGGCAGGGAAAGTTTAGATAAGTAGTTCCTGAGGGTGGTCTGTGAGGTCTACCTTGTGTTTCCAGTGACTGAGGTGAATCACTGGGGTCAAAACTCATTCAGTCTCTGCTGTGACTTTTTGGCTGCTCTCCTCTCTTGCCAGTTAGAGGGACTCTGTCCAGACAGCATTTATTTGGTTGTTGACTTGTACCAAAAATGATTAAATTTCAGCCATTATTGCTCCTAAGTACAAAATTATTTTCCCAGATCTTTTTTTCACCCATTCAAAGAAATTAAATACATTATTGCATTATTCATGTTTTGCCCCTCATTACAGTGGAGCATATGGTTACCTAATATCTGTTGATATTTTGAAGTCCTGCACTCTGAAAGACTGAGGTCAGTTGAAGTGCTCACTGGTCTTAATCCAAAATGTTGGATCAAAGTCCCACTGTGTTGCTCCCTTGTGTTTTTGTGGGATGTGGGCTAAGTTTATGGTGCAGCTGCATGAAAGCAATGGAGGATCCCCTTCTCTGACTGCCAGTTGCTTGGCAGAAGAAGCAGAAGTCGAGTAAGTTAAAGCAGGGTCTGAATTTTCCTCAAAGCACTGGAGAAGACCATTGCATTGGTTGCACTTCCTTAGTTAAAGGGAAAGTGTTCTTCTTCTTGGCAAGGTCAAAAGTCCCATGAAACTGCTCAGATCAATCCAACTGGTTTTTGCTAGAAAAGGCAGAGTTCAGATAAGACTCATCTTCATGGTTTGTATATTTAGGAGTTGCACTAATTATCCTCATTAGCTTCATTTCTTGAAAAAAATACTCTTGATCTTACCCCTTCTGCCATAAATGCAATCTGGAACAAGTCTGTGAAAGCAAATCACATACTGATAAGGTCCGTGGAGTTACTTCTGAGTACTCTGGTTTGGCAGCATCTGTCACTGACTGTTCCTGTCTTACCCTGTTGGAACTTTTCAGATTACCTCTCTTGGGCTCCAGCTGGTAGGACCTACCACTGAACAAGGCAGTCCATGTGGTTAAGAGGTACTGTGCTCTCTGATAATATTGGGTGCAACTTACACTATATACTGAATTCTTTTCAGACAAGTAGTTTTTGGCACTTTGCAAAGTTTCCTTCCATGTATCCTCACTGGCTGAATGCTGATCTGTTCAGAAAGGCTCAGCTCCAAATGCATGAGACAGTATTTTCAGTGTTTCCTACTGTCTGGACAGCACTGTCTTTGGGGAATTTATGCATCCTTTCTCCTTTCTGCCCTTAATTTCCTTTGGTAAACGTGTGATGATGTGATACAGACAGTCCACATACTTACATTAAATGACCTTGTATTGTAAGGGGAAAATGGATCTCCACTGATAGCTTCTCCATCAGGAAACACCCAGTAAGCTCATTGTATCAATACAATAAATAACAGCCAAAGTGCCTTTGACAAATGTCAACACTGAATTATTCAAGTGCCGTTAGTTGAAGGACGTCTTTAGCCCCATAGGATAACGCAGTATTGAAGAGGTTTGTAACTAAGCCTGAATTGACCTCAACCAATCCTACTTATTTCAATGGCGCTGCCACCTCGCACTCCACAAACCAGATTGCACCATGACCGTTCTACCCGTCACACTCACAATCTCCGTTAGATCTCCCCTCAGACGGAACACCGTAACACAGCAGTCCCTAGAATTAATCCCCATAACAAAAGCCCAATATTATAACCTCGCTCCGTCTTGCTAGCGCCATCAATCCTTGGCTTCCTTATTGCCCCCATTCAACCCGTCAAGTTCCCGCTCTTTGTATACACAGGGGGGGTCCTACGTAATGCGCCCCAGTGATTAAGCAGCAGTGATTACTCACTAACTGTCTCACGACAAACACTAGTAACCTGTCCTTGTGTATCATGGAGTCTAGCATTACATTAGATGTACAAAAGTACCCCACGCGGGCATCAATATAAAAGCGACACGAATTCTTAGCACCGGTACTGTGGAAACACAGTCCAACTGGTGAATCCAGCCTTTGCTCCCCTAACGCCACTACCCTCACAAACAATTGCGTGGCACGTGTGGGGGGTAGGGGGTGCGGTGGTGGGCGGGAACGTTAAACATTCTATAACAATTCAACAAAAGTGTGCTACCGAGTGTCAATGACATCCGGGAGCACAGCACCTGCACGTCAACCCTTACGGCAAGGCTATGAACCACGCTCAACAAGACACGTACTTCACCCACCCCCCAACTGCGAGGAGGTCTTCAACGCTGCCTCTCACACACATCGACACCCCCCCCCCCCACTTCCGTCGGTCTTCCCGCGCGCATCTGGGATTCTCACACCACCCCCCCCCCCCCCACCCGGCGGGCAAGTCCTTGCGTGCTCTTGCGGAGCTCAGGGTCCCCTCGTGGTCCTCTCTCATCTAAGAAAATGAGGCGCTCTCCAGGTGCAGTGCCTAGTCTAGGGGTAAATGGAGTCCTTGATGTACATCTCGTTCCTCTGGGCGTGCAGCAGGCAAGCGCTCGGTATACATAAGCACTTTTTTGAATAGCATATGTATCGGGGACCTAAGAACTTGCCCCCGTCCCATGTGACAATTCACCTGCTCAACTATACGACGTACCAACACATCATCTTGGGTACGGTGTCTCCGGTCCTCTCCCCAGCCAACTAATATACGCCAGCCCAGACCCATCGAATGCAAAAACACTTCCAACTAAAACTCAACAAAGAACGACCCACTAAACCTCAAACCCTCCTGCCCCGCACTCGGCCCCACCTGGTCTGTGATGCTGCGAAGTGCCCGATTATAAAAACCACTCAATGACTGCTATAATGTCGCAGACATGAATATGATACACCCCTACTCTGAGATCTCCACCTTTATTCAGGGACGCTACCCGGATCAACCCAGGTAAACCTCCGCCTGCCCACCAACTCCCCCGCCACGTGAACTGCCTCAATCATATAAATCACCCACGCGGTCACGCCACCGCCATGTTCCCTCCCAGTCCGCTAGTGTCGCATCGGGCACCCCATAACCGCCACACTAATTTTTATTTTTTCGATTTTCGCGACCGCCAGTACACCTCCCCTCCAATGCTCGTGCCCGTTTCTCGCTATACCTAATTTCTGGGCCTGCTGTTTGTGCTAGTAGTATTCAGGCAATGCCTGCCTCAACAAACGCTCGACAAGAAGCCTCCCCTACCTGCAACGTGCACCCCCTTGCGCCCAAGTTGGCGGGTCAGCACCAATACTTTTGCTCACAGGTCTCGAACAGGACAGCCCGACAAGGGACGAGAGGGTGGGGCCTCCGGTCCAGGATGTTGCCCTACAAGGAAACAATGTTGAGGGAGATGATCATGTTGTGCAAAGGCAACACCTATAGGCTGTCAAAATTATTTGTATTACGGCGACCCGTCAGTCCTACAACCCCAGTAGATTATATCCTAGGCCTGTCCTCAGCGACACCGCTCCTCTTAGTCGCACCCCCAGGGAAATCCATCCCCTATACAGCACACAGCCAGGGCAGTGTGTTTCGCGACTAGCAGTGCAGGGGCGCAGTTCACTGTAAGGTGCAGCAGATTCACAGAGCGCATGCTTACAGACACGCATGCGCATAGGGGAGCGGGGCGGTCCAGCAGGTGCCCCAGGCGAGGTCCTCAGGTTAGAACCCAAAATGAACTAGTACGTGGAGCTAGGAAGAAGGCGGACCAGTGGAATGCCGAACCTTGAGGCTGCCCGGGCGCCCAAGGCAGTGGGCTGAGACAAGGAGCAAGAGGGGTAGGGCCAGGTGTCGCGAATGAGCGGGAAGCAGGAGGAAGAGCGGGAGCGTGCGGGTGCCCGCATCAGCGCAGAAAGCGCCCCACAGGTGGATTGAGCTGCGGGGGCCTATACAACGTTCTTCGGCATTGCTTCAATGTAAGGCCCATCCGCGCGCAGCTGCAGTCGTCAGCACGCTTGTCCGACTTACTCCTGGTGGGACACAGTAGGTTCAGGGCAGTCGATTTGTTTGCAGTTCTCGCGGGGGTGTTAGACCTGGAGAGGCATGAGCTTCGACCCACTTGCCTTCCCCAAAATCCCCATGTGTCCCCACACCCTCCGTCAGAATGTCAGGCCCCTAATTCACGCTACTCAAGATGATGTGCGGATTTATGGCCTCTACCCACTCATACACCTAGTTACGGTTCACAAGGGTCTCCTTGTGTGGGTTACTGATCAACAATGACAGGGCAGGGCGGACAAGTGGAGAGGGACTGTGAGGGGCTTGTTGGGTCAGTAGTACAAGTGCAGTCGCGATGACCGGGGGGCCATCAGGTCTTCCCCTCTCTTACATCATCTCGCGAAAGCCCCCGCTGGAGCCTCCCTTCCCCTGACGCTTGCGCTAGCAGTCTGGTTTGTGGTGCGCGGCAGTGCCCGAGCCAGAGGCCAGAAGAACACAGAGAGAAGATGAAACTCTCACGGTAGCGGACACCAATACTACGGAGTGACGTCCAGGCGCAAGAAGTGCATACCCGGGGGGGCCTTGCACTATATCCAGATGCATTTATGGCAGAAGGGGTAAGTAGTCAAGCATGTAGATAATTGTTTGGATCTCCAGACGCGGGCTGTAAGTATCTTCAAGCTTGCACAAGACTAGTCGGCCTCGGGCATGTTAGCAGGAGTGCAGGCAGGGGCTCCTACCAAGCCTACACCTCCAGAGCCGGGTCCATAATCCTCTTCTGTCACTGTTCGAGACTGGTTTCGACACGTGCGGCCATTATACTCATACTTCCCTGCCGACGCAGGGATATCAGGGACGAAGAGTCAGTAGCCCGATAAGCAGCGAGGGTGGACTTGGAAGGCCAGCAGGATAGGAGGCCCCAGAGATAGTGTGATTCCGCAGCCCTTCCAGCGTCCCCTAAGTGTACGTCCAGTACGCCGACTCTTGCCTGAGTCCTGTTTCGGCTCCCAAGGCGATGGTGGTGCGCTGTGACTAAGGAGCTCGCCGGTAGCCAGGGTCAGGGGGATGCAGTGTGCACGTATGCGGGCCCACAGAGCCGGGGAGGACCGGGGCCGAGGAGGTGAGGTGCCAATACAAGGCTTGCACCGCAGACAGGAGCTTGGCAGGCTGGGTCTTCAGGGGCCTTCGCGGAAGGAGCCAGTCGTGGCAGTCAGGGCTTCCGGGAGTTAACGGTCGGAGAGGGTTGCCTGAGCATGTGGCGTGTGTCGAGGTGCGTGTGCACTTGAGCGTGCACGTGGCGCGGCATGAGGGCTGAACCAGATGGCGAACGAGCCACAGCCTTCGGGTATGCGCTCCATACATTCCGCAGCCAGCCAGACCGGATAGACATACGGTGAGAGGGAGCAGGGGAAGGCACGAGTGGGACCTTTGGATCAGCCCGAGCAGTGTTTGGATAAGCGCCCAGTGGATCCACGGTAGACGGGTCAGTGAACTACTTAGTCCTCAATGACCTTCAAACTGACTCTCGCTTAAGTCTTGTTCAGGGCTGCAAAGAAGACATTCACAATATCAAGCTAGATATTATTGTAGGCGCTATATGCTCCACTGTAATGGCTGAGGTGGGCAGAAACATGAACTCATGCAATCATGTAATTGAATTGTCTTGTGGAATGGGTGATACAAAAAAGATCTGCGGGAAAATAATTTGATATGTACTTAGGACGCCACATAATGTGGCCGTGAAATTTAATCATTGTCTTGGTCGTGACAGGGCGTGCAAACCGCCACGACTAGACGCGGAGGTCCATGGACAGCATAGTCCCTTCTACTCAACGTGGCCAAGAGAACAGGAGAGCAGTCCAAAGCACAAGACCCCAGTCACGACGCGGATCTAGGTTATTGACCGTCCCCCTGCCAGTTTAGTGATTCACCATCATGTCCCTGGAAGACACAAGGTCAGTGACCTCCCGTGGCACTGACCACCCCTCTTTGAGAGAAGCGTGACTCTAGTCAAAGAACAGTTTTGTCCCCTGATCCGCCCCTGCCGTGCTGCAGAGTGGAACAATACAACTCGTGACAGCCTATTTCGCTGTGAGTGGTTTTCCATGAGTACTGTGCTACTTTAGGAGGTGTGTGAACTCCTAACATCCTCGCAGGTACTATGGTGAAGTCGACACCTTCGTATCCCGCCCACGTCAGTATTGTAATGTGTGTACCTTGCAATTTCCTTCCGTCTCAGCAATTCACCATTATCGGTGTGTGTGCTGACTAGGGCAGTGACGTGGGGGTGCGGTGGCGCGTGGAGAATGCAATACGCCTGTAAGTTCAGCACCAGCAAGCGAGAGATAGCAAGGGAAGTGGCGCGCGGAGTGGGCATGGGAGATACGGATATGGGGGGTGTGGCCCTCTGCTTACCAGTCAACATCACTTGCACATGGACGTAAACAATGCAGGAGTTCCGTCAGTCACATACGATGTGAAAAATGATTTATGGCACCTGCAGACTGGAATACGGTATTCTCGCGCGGCAGGGTGGGCGTGTCGGGGAGAGTGCGGGGAGTGGGTGGCACCTGGTGCCTGGGGCAAGGTCAGGAAGACCAGCTTCTGAATTGTCCCGTTGACGCGTACCAGAAGCAATAGATCAAAAGCTCTCATGCTGCCTGAAAAAAACTTTGGCTTTGATGGTATGGTAGCGAAGGTGGCCAGTGCTGACGGCCTGCCAAGGACTCCTATTCCTGTGCTCCAGGGCAGTCAGGCGTCAGGGGGTAGTGTGCGTTTGATTCTTGTGTAAATGGGTAGTTCCAATATAAGAGGAAAAGTAATGGTACATGCAAGAAGAATTTTTGCCACATCAGAAGTGTGATAGTTTATATACTGTTTCTTCAAAGCATGCTGTGATATGAAAGCATATCCGTCTAGTCGATTCATTGTTTAGTGGCATGGAAAGCTATCGCAGGTGCAATGCAGACCAAAGATAGCAAATTTAGGACCGAAGCGCACCCGCTCATTTTACTCCAATCAACCGACATATATTATCTGTTCCCTGGAGGACCAGTGGAGGCAGGGCACGTGAATGCGCCCGTCAGCTGTCCAGAGCGTCAGTTCTCCTTCTGTACAGCAATGGGTCCTGACATGGTGGCTCCTCATGTACCTATCGTGCAACGTACGTTCCAACTGCCATGACTCTCAACGTCAGAAGCAGGCCAGTTCTTCTATTCACCCACGCGTGCGAGTGCATAGCAATAGGCCCTGGATATAAGCACTGACTGCAAGTCACATGAAGTGCGCCAGCCAGCGACCTACTATACTGACTACTGGTCTTGGCACGGTCGGATTAGGCTGTCGGACAAGTGACTAGGCTGACCTCAGGCCTTAACATCAAGCGGGGTTATAAGAGGGCCATTGTTTGATTACCATGGCGGGAGGTGTTACAGGGTTGCGGATACCACATCGGAGTAAATACCCAGTTTGGTCCGAGGCAGATCTATTAAAAATAGTATGAGTAAACGTAGTGTATTATATAGTTTTAGGTCACTGGGAGGTAGGCTTGTCAACGGCCTGTAGTTTTTGTTGGGACCTTGTCGTGTTTTGCACGATGAGATTTTCTTCAAGTGATCGGTGCTCGCCGCAGTTGGGGCTCCATGAAGAGCAGAGAAAGAACCCTCATTCCCTACTTACGCTACCTTAAGTATGTGTCTAGCGGGGTGGTGGGTCCAGTCCAAGGCAGTACATGTTAAGGTGCCACTTCCATCATCTTTCGTTCAACCTTGGCTGTGTGTGGGGGGGGGGAATCTGTAGGTTGCGTGGTTTGGAGTGCCAAGAAATCAAACTATGCGTAGCAGGCAAGTGCCGGCTGCAGGGTTGCGAGATGACATAACATACCTAAAAATCCTGCCTTGGCAGCTTCGCAGATCGGTTTGAGTATTACTGCAAGCTGCAGAACCAATGTGACCGGCGCTCGTGTTAGGGGGCGTGTTACCCCCAGGCTCGGTACACTCACGACGACGCAGTGGCCGCAGGTTGCCAAAAACTCGTCGACGGTACATGGGGTCTCGTGCAGATCCTTGCCGGTTAGGAAACCCCAGGGCTGAGCTAGCCCTAGTTAGTGAAGGGTTCAAGGTCAATCCATTATGTTAATATGTCTCAGCAGTTATTGCCGAGCCGGGCGGGTTGGTAGGGGTAGGGCTGGCGCCGATGGCCCTACCCCCCAGAAGGAGTGATGACATTGACTTGAGTAGGGTTTTCCCATCGTCGTTGGTCATCGTTATCTGTTCCATTCGAGCGCTCGAGGGTATTGCGCGACGGCGGGTGGGGGGGAGGAGTGTCCTGGAGTGGTGATAAAATGCGCTTTATTCCAGAGAATGTTTAGAGCTAATCAATGGCACTAGTTTGCCCAGTACGGAATAAGTAGCTATGTAAGTAGATCTGGGTTAGTCTTGATCAATAAGTCCTTCGTCTCGGGGTGGTCGTTGCTCCATTGTTCATTCACTACAGATGCCATGCGGATTGGGGTAGGTATATAGCCTCATCTGTCGAAAGCTATCTAGGGGGCTAGGAGTCAAATACTGTGATCAGCATTTATTTGCCAAGTACGTTAAAAAAAAATCAAAGCGCCAGTTCATTCTCCCCATGCTCCTGGCCTGGGATAGGGCAGTGCTCGGGGTGCATGCTCATGCCTGTCTTATATGTGTGTAGGGGAAGGTGACTGATGTATATCTCATTTTGGGATTCACAAACTGGTCTTTGTTCAGAATAGAGTGCACTTCTGCCCACATGGTTAGGTAGCTCTACACTGCCTCCTGGAGCCTCCATTTGCTGGACCCAACAATCCCGAGGGACTATCACATGATAGCGTTGCTGAGGCTAGGACAGACAACGGGCCGTGGTTAGGGGCGGGGCCAGATTGGGGACTAGCACTGCCTGCTATATAATTCGTCGGGGCGTGGGGTGTGCCAGATGGTATAGGTTCCGCTTGGATTTCACTAGGCGGGCGAGAAGCAGTACGTAGGAGCTGTCGATTGAGGCCCAACTGGGTTCTGGGCATGAGGGCAGGACGCACAGTTATACAAATTCCCTCCTTAATAAAACCACATGATCTGGAGGGTGCTAACGTACCCAGACCACTCCGATGAATCGACGCGACACCTATTAGGGATTAGGTTGTGTCTTATGCCCCCGACCCATGCTATGCGTGAGCCTCTTTAGTTGTTGCTCTGTCGCTTTTTCCAGACACAATTTTCAGACTTCCGTTCCTATACTTTGGGCTCGTGTGGTTAATGGCTTCTCAGAAATTAGATAGAGCTGGCGCCAGTGTGTTCTCATGGTAGTGTAGTCCGGATAAGGTCATGGGTGGCTTAGGACAGTATCCGTGATGGTACCTGGGAGAATTTCGTCATGAAGTGTGATGAGCACTCTATGAAACAGGTTCTGGCCATTAATTGCTGATATTTAGCGTTTATCCGCGCATTTGCAGCTTCACGATTTTGTATAGGTACATGTGAAAATCACTCTCTCGTAGTATTACTGGCGTTCTGTACACCGTACCCTCCATTACTGTGTCTGGCTGGTTAAGGCATAGGTTAGGTTACACACAACAACTGACCGACCCTACTTCTATGCCAACATGCAGCCCCTCATCGCGTGACTTCCACGCCTTCATAATAATCCCCCCCACGCCGTAGGCAATAGATGACCCCTCTTCCGACTCCCCCGGCCATTGCCCCCCGGCCATTATCCGGTGCGCCCTGTAGTGCTCTCCAATTTAGATCAGCAGTCCTTTATACGGCAGTCCAGTGGTGCAGTCTCACCGCACGAAAATGATGATCAAGCCGCATACTGACAACCCCCCCGGCCCACAAATGCCCACTCCATCCTATCCGTACCCATACAACTCCAACAGTCCCCTACGGGCCTAGGACTTCGACGTGCAACGTGGTGCGCCTGGCCCGAGACACCACTACATCGTCGTGCCCCCCTCCCCCAACAATCTGGTACGGCTCTTGTACGCCCAGTAATTAACTATCATCAGCTTTAACGCAGAGTTCCCCTAGTCACACAGCGTTCTACTCAAGGGGCGTCAGCAGTTGTCCCTTTCCTCCCCATCTGTATAACTTCTCTGGATTCATCCACACCTGACCACATTGCTTGCTCAACTATACGGTCAAGTGTCAAGCGTCGATTAGTAATCTCCCAGTTGGGAGGGTAAGCCAACAAACATACCCTCAGAACCCACAAGGCCCAATCGCATCTCTAACATGCGGCATGTATAAAATATCAGCACCAACCACGGTGACAGTTGCCCTCAGTGGCGTCCCCGCTCACATATCTCCTCGGCACGGGAGTCGAAGAGTGCGGCAACAGACGGGGCGCTTCCCAATGAACGGCACGCGCAGCGTTTGCATTGGACCCCCACGGCATACAGTGAGCAGGTTATGAGAGTACCCCCATTGTGCGCACTGGGCTGGCACGGTGGTAAGACGAAGAAAACAAGGGCATGTACAGGATCTAGAGGTCAGTCACAGTGCTGGAGTAAGTTGTGTATAGGCCGGCGTAACAACAACAAAACAACAAACAAAGCACTACCCGCAGTCTATTGGTTTCTATTTGCTCACTTGACACCCGATCGGCGACCATCGTGGAAGACACGCCATCATCGCCCCGTCCGTGCCTACTAAGGAACAAATCAGATGTATATCGCAACAGCTACCCTCGTGAGCGGAACTGCAGGGCCCTTGCTCTTCCAGTCGGTAGCACTATGCGCCGGCAGTGGAGCTTCTCTTGGTGGGAGCCTTGCAAGGACCGGCGAATGGGCCCACACTGGTGGGGCAGGGTTACCTACTTTATCAATCATTCGATGCCACTCTTCCGGAAACCCGGCAGGGAGCCACAGCTGTTTGCTGAACCCGTACATGGCTTTAGCATTATTTCAGTGCAGTCTGCAAACAGAGAATGATTGTAATATGATGCGCATCACGCCGCAGATCTGCATCTGTTACGTTATCTATTATATCTTCTTTCAGTTACCTTGCTATACATGGCATCACGATACCAAGAACAAAAGCCCTCGGTCCAGCCAGGCAGGCCGAGGTAATTCTTGCCTTTTAGCATTGCCCTGACAGATGCACCTCGATGTTTACTGAGTTGATTTTAGTACACCAGCATATCGCTGGGATTATTTATTGAATGCGCAAGATGGAACAAAGCGAGCAGATTAGGCCAGTGTAACGCAGGAAGGCACGCCGTGGAGTGTTCGTCAGAGATGGTTCCCTAGGGTTCTTAACTAATCACCGGAGTTGGCTAATGTCGTTTTCTTCCACGATAAAGTGGACGCGGTGTGGCAGAGTGTGGATGTTGGACCCGACAGTCAATCAGGGCATGCTGAAGGGTAGGCACTCTCCGCCCCCGGAAACCACGATTAGCGTTACGATGTGAATCACACAGCAGGGCGTTCGTCACCGACTCACTCGGCCCACACCAAGACATACACGAGCTGGCATTCGATCCCGGGCCAGCCACTGGAAGTGCACATGGGAGAGATAAACACTGACAATCCTACTGCATTCTAAGGGCCCGTAGGAGAATGGCATTGTTGGCTTCCACAAACATGGCACTTCATGATACACGCGACTCACATACTGGTGAGATCACCGGCGAGGTCACCATGGGGGACAGCCAGGAGGGGCGTTCGACGCAGTACATGTGGCTGCGCATAGTTAAAATTATATAGAAATCCTTATAGTTCACCTGCAGTGTGTTAGTCAGACAATGGTGTTAACTAATGACCACTAGAGCATTGAAGTCCAGCAGCTCAGGGGGGGGTGTGGGGGTGGAGTTGGGGCGAAAAGGAGGACAGTTGGAGACCGACCAAGAAACCCTTGCGCTTGAAGCAGGCGTAACAAACTATATACTATCTGACATCATGACTTGACAAGCTTCGAGATACGTCTCATGGTATGGTAGAGATCTATGGACACTGCGGGTTGCAGGGGCGCACGTGTGGACTGATGCGCGTACTACTGCGGGCGGGGTGGGGTAGTACGGCAGGGTCAGGCGGCCGGGGACCGGTGGCTCAGTTGAATAGATAGGCAACAAATGGTGCGAGACCTAGAACATGGTCCAGAACGTCTTCTGGGTGGCTATGCGCGGTGTCTGACAAGCGTTAAATAGCAGCGAGAGGTCGTGCAGGGCGAGATGATCCTTCTTGTCATCGGGTGCGCGTGTGGGGAGTGGGTGGTCCCATGTCACGAGCGAGTGGGAGTTGGGCTGGGAGTCAGTACTGGGAAGCGGCCGATGTGTGTTTTCTCAGAACACAATAGACAGCGCCTTCCAGCCGATCTAGTCTTGTTTCTCCCTTTTGCGGTTCAGTACGTGGCCAGGTCACAGCCTGCTTGGAGGCATCTGGATGGAGCAAAGATCTCTTTTGGGCAGTCTAATTTGTCGCAGTCCATTAGGGAATTCTAGCTGATCACATGGTCCTCCTAACTGCACTGTTTTTGTCAGGAGACAGTCTTATGCTGTGCACCCGTTATAAGTTTTGAAGGCAAAGGTCATTTATTCCACTCCAAGGTATGCACTGATTGACTTAGTATCTTGGTTGTCCCTCTGCAAGAGCTTAAAGTTTAACAATTACTCTGTTAATAGCACTGCACGTTTGATTCGTCGAGAGTTCAAGATCACATGGTCTCTCGTGAACGGACTAGCGAGTGCCCCTGCGGCATAAAGTATGTCGCCAAGTTGAGGCAGGTAGCGGATCCGCGGTCACGTGTCGAGTGTGAGCACACTCACTCTGAGCAAGAAGCGGAGGAGACCGGCTCATGAATAGATGCTTCAGGCACCATTGACTATCCGTGTATGGTCTGTCACCCAGGTCGCCTGCCGATTTGGTGGTCCACGCTAGTAGCTTTACACGTCCTCGGTGTCCCGTTCTCCACGTCACGACTTTTATTACCCTCATTACTACGGGAGCCTTGTAGTCTCTCTGACCCGTCTTGGGGGTTGGATGTAGGGTCTCCTCCTGCGGTCTCGGTCAGGCTCTGTGGAGAGCTGTCATACGAATCGCCCTCCTGTCCCTCCGCGTAGCTCGGGCATGTGTAGTGGGGGAAGGCCACTTCGGGGGTGACTCTTTTTCGGCAGCAACCCGTGCAAGGTCCTCCCCCCAAGCATTTCCATAGTCCCGTGCCACGTCAGGTTCGTCCCCTCTAGCCTTGCCCTGCTAAAACCAACTCGTAGCTTCACCGGCCGCCCCCGTGGTGTGCTCATCTCCACGTCGCAGTCCATTAGGAGGCCAGTCCTCCCCTGCCCCGACATGCACACCCATGAAGGCGATCGGGGGGAAAATCGTAACTGATCGTCGAGCTATTGCGTGACGTTCTATGGGTCATATTTTGCTCTTAAACAGCCGGCACGGGGCACAGATTACCAGTTTATGTTATCGGGGATTACAGTGCTGGGTGGTGTGAGAGCGGCCGACGGAGTCCACGATAGGCCGAAAGGCGAAGTACAAAAAACGTCGCAGCAGGTGGGGACTTGTGTGGCTGCCAGTTGCGTTTTGGAACCTTGAAGTATGTAGTCGGCATGCAGTGGCTCATAAATGACGGGACCGTCAGCGACTCCCTACATATGCAATAAGCTTCAGCGTGCGGCACGACACTACAATTACATCTGAACGGTTTACCCAGCGCAGTGCTACCACCACCCCAACTACTTTACCCCGACCCACAACGACCCCCCACTTCGGGGGGCAACATACGTATGCTAAACTGCTGCCACTCCAAAGCCTTACTGGGAGCCATGGAGTGTCTCGCTTCGTGTGGGACAGGGGATAAACCCAGCCCGTAGCTCGTGCTACATGCCTATGCAGGAAAGCTGCTAGCGATTCATAGAGGGAGTAGCAGTTTCGTGTGGAGACCCGCCGGTTACGATCGACCAGGGGCACTCTCGGCGGGTTCTCGGAATGAACGGTCGTCACGGCAGTGGAGAGAGCAGGTAGGTGGAGCTGGTCACCGTGCCGCAGTTGGGCCTTTACTGAGGTGGGTTTCGGTGAACTGCCGATAGAGTATTATGAACACGAACTATGTGGTCTATTATAATAGATACTACACCTTCCAGTTTTTCTTGTCAGCCAAGTGGTCTATTGGGTTAGTTTCAATTCGTGCAGCGGAAACCTGATTAAAGCTCACTCGTTGGCAGCCAGGGCGCACATTTGGCTCGAGTTACCTATTGCTGTTGTGGGGAGCTTGAGTGCGATCTGCACCCCATAATTGTGATTTCTGGCGGCAGGGGGCTAGTTCTTGGCGGGTGTCCTTGCCCGGTGGGAGTCACCTTACCCGGGTTATAGTTCCACTACAACCTGGTTTGTGGATCATGGTAGACTGGTCCGAAGAATGTTCGCAGCTGAATCATAGCTCTCAGCTCTGTTGCTTCAAGAGTGCTAAACAATTACACAACGTTAATCTTGTGGCACAGGTCGTGGAGGAGACCAGACGTGGGTTGTGCTCAGTGTACAGTGCACCCAGCGATTTGAGATACACCAGACGCTTGCGGCATGTTGAAGTCTTGCCACCCACCCGCACTGACCTAGTGGTCCGCCCTGACACGAGCCGTGTGTTGAGTGTGTGGCAGTTGCCCGGCGTGCGCGCTGGAGACGGCGCTTTAAGCGCGGCAGATTGAGATGATAATTAAACGACACGAAGATGGGCGCCGAAGGGTAAGGAGTGCAGCCTGTGTAGAGAAGTTGGCGTCGAGCGTATTCTGTCGGGTTGATTTAGAATCACGAAAGGGTGGAAGGGCGTTTGTGTTGCGGTGGGGGGGAGTGGGGGGGTGGGATGAGCGCGGTGGGGGGGGGTGGGCTGGCGGGGGGAGTGGGCGGGGAGTGGGGGTCTCGGTGGAGTTGTTGGTCGCACAGCCGCATGGTCGCAGGCTACGGGGGGCGGGGTGGGTGGGGGGGGTGGGGTGGGAGGCGGGGTGGGGGGGGCGGTTTCACTGTAGTTCGATAACTTCTTACAAGAGCTTGCTTCTAGCGGTAGCAGTGCGCAGATGGCGTGGGGTTCGGGGGGCACAGTGCGTCATGGGGCTCAGAGGACCGATAAGCAGTAGGCAGTGGAGGGGTGCCGATGGCGCGCGGCGTTTTGGGGGGGGGGGGGTGGCGGGGGGCTGGCTCTGCATGCTTCCGATCCTGTAGAGTGGGCTGGTCCGCTAGCTGGCGCCGACTTTACTCCTTTGGAGTTAATGGGATACCGATGCCTAAAGCAGGGGTGGGACGAGCTAAGACAGATACTAGGAATGGCCGGTGGGGTCGCAGGGAGAGATACTGGACGGGGAGTGCTGCTCAGGCGGGGGCGTGAGGTGGGGCTAGTTGGTGCGGTAATTCAGATGGACTGGGGTGCGAGAATTGGCAAGCGAGTTTATATATTCACGCAACGGGTCGCAGTAGCGAATCAGATCGTACTTTCACAGAAATGCAGTGAACCTCAACCTCTATGCCGGTAGTCCTTTTATAACAAGTCTCTTTGGAGATGAACGCGCCCGCTGCGCCCGACAGTAGTCTGTCTGAGGTATGGACACCCGGGACAGCATTCTTGCTCAATCTGCGAGTTCAGCGCACATGAGCTTTGTGTCCCTGGAATGTGGCTGCTCAGAATGTGAACGCAGTTGTGGGAACCTATCGGAGCTACGGCCACAGCCACATTGGGCCTAATTGATACCGCAACCACATGTCTAACGCCGTCGATCAGTATAGCCTAGCCCGCAGGACTCCCGAACAGGGAAGCCACCAACAAATCATTTCTTAAGCAGTTCAGTCCTGACTGAATACTTGCTCTACAGGGGTGGACGGGTGCACCTACCTGCTACAGTCATTCCCAATTTTCACCGGGTCGGCAGGATCGAACAGTCTGCGCTAGGGAAGGGTGTCCCTTGTAGGTTACAAGACTGGCGAGAACCTGCGGAGGTAACGGAGACTGAGAGCTAGGACACGTAAGGCAGGTTCAGCCGCCTACGGTGGCGGTGGTGGTGACGTAAGCAAGTCCCTAGGAGGTGCCAGATAGCCAAATGGCATCCTGGCTGGGGATTCACAATGCTGCGGGTCCAGAGAGAGTCAGGGAGCGGGATTGGTCCCCTGGGTCTCAGATCTTCTGGGTGCGTGCGACCACTCTTTCCAATCACATCGAGTGCTAGGGATTCAGTTCGAGAGAGCTCCACCAATCCATAGCACAAGTATGTGGACGGAGTGCACTGTTGCAGTGCAGAGCAGGGCAAGGAGCTGGGGGAAGGGCCTTGGAGAATAATTGGGATGGAAAGTGACTGAAGGAGCTGGGCTGGTTGGGTGCGTGTGGAAGAGTGAGGACAAGCGCCCTAGAGGGAGTCCTCAGTTGCTACTCTACTAGCTAGACCTGAAAGGAGTTGTGCCAGGAGCTTGTGGCTGGTCTTTTTCCCTCATCAGCGTTATTTAGTGCTGGAACAGACAGGGCAACAGCCTCAAGCTGCCACTCGGGGAGAGGTTTCGTGCTCTGCGACATTCATGGCAAATGTTGTTTTCTCATGGCAAGAGTGGTCTGGCGGAACTGGGAACACGCTGCTCCTGGAGGTATATGCACGATCCACCACAGGCCTGGGTGTGATACTACTCAAAAGGGAGTTATGAGAGGGTGCTTGGGGGAAATCGAAGACACGCTGGGGATTCTTTTGGCACAGACTCTTGGAGATGCAGGGTTTCTGGTTGGTGACCCGCCAGGAGTCTGATTCCTAACCGCAATGATTCGTGGATGCTGTGAATCTCGCGACTGAGTGCTGTGCTCAGTGTCTGGGGTCACATCTCGATCCACTGCAATGTCTTTTGCGGGGTGGCTGGACAGTTTGCCCAGAGAAGGGCACGGACGGCTAGAGAAGGGCCTGGTGTCCCCAGATCTGAACAAGGAGGGAAATCTGGACAGGTCTGAGCAGTTCTGCACTAAGAGTGAGGCCCAGCAGTGCCAGCCGAGGCGGAGCCTGGGCCGATCCGTTTCACACTCTGCCTGGCACCAGAGGCTCAGCAGGAGGAAATGGTCGCTTTTTTCTGCATTTCTGGAAGCCAGGGCCAGCAGCCTCAGCTCTGGCAAGCAGTGGCTCCTGGCCACCTCAGGGCTGCTGGGCCAGGGTGGCGGTGCCCAGAGCTGGGGGTGTGTGACAGGGCAACAGTGCTAGGTGTCACAAATGGCCATGGTGGACCTGTGGAGATGGCCTAACAAAAGGGAGGCCCTGGGCTCAGGCCCTCAGTCTGTTTGCACCTGGTGAGGTGAGCCGAGGGCAGGGGAGGGCCAGGGGCTGGCGTGGGGGCTGCCGAGGGAGGAGTGGGGCACAGACCATCAGAGCTAGAGCGGGGCCTGTGCTGCAGGCCCAGCTGTGTCCTAGCTTGCTCCCTCTAGCCCTGTGCTGCTTCTTCCCTCAGAGTCAGCAGAGGAGCGTTTGGAGGGAAACACTCAGCACTGCGCTGCCTCGGGACACTCCAGAGGCTCAGCGGTGACGAGTGCCAGGAAGGAGATGGCCACCAACCCAGAGGGACAAGGTGAGAGCAAAAGCTTCCCTCCCGCAGCCTGGCACAGGGCTGCTTGGGCACAGCCCTTCGGGGAGGCTTCCTCTGGCCCCACAGCACTGCTCAATCCTGCTGCCCTTCACTCTGTCCCCTGCAGCCTGCCAGCTGTGCTTCCAGGCAGAGCTGAGACCCCGACCTCTATGGGCAGAAGAGACAGCATGAAGGGCTCTGTGTCCAGGGCTGCTGCCTGTGATGCCTCAGGGCTGCCTCCTGCCCTCCCCACCAGCCTGGCCCTGACACACTCTGCTCAGCAGCACTCCTTCTCTCTCTCTCTTCTCTCCTACCGTACTTTGCCAGTGGACTTTATGCTGTCACACTACGCCACTCGGGTTGGGTGGGCTACTTCCTCTCTGATATCCGAAGAACAATCAACAAGGCAGCAGAGAAGGTGAGGACCTGGCAAGAACAGGGAGAAGTTGTGCCAGGAGATTGGTATCACACCATCACACTACCTTAGAGGTTGGAAGGGCACTAACTTCCTCATGGAGCAACCCCAAGGTCTGCAGGAGCTTAGCCAAGAGCCCAAGAAAGCAAGTCCCCAGGCCCTTCCCACCCACCTCTGGGTTACAAAAGTCTTGCTTCCCAGCAGCTCCACAGAGGCTCATGTGCTCGACAGGATCTGAGCTGGGGGTGCTCCACAAGCTGTGTTTCCCACTGGCAGCTCCCTCCATTAGGCATGTGCGGCCGGCTCTGGACGGTGCTGGCAGGCAATGCTGCAAGGAGCGGCTGCTGTGCCTCTTCATCCCAGAGCTTGCTTGTGTGGTGTGCAGATGAGCAGGCTTCCATCGACTTGCTGGGATAGTCGTCGCTAGTGAGCGAGCTTTCCACACTGCCCTGGACTGCCCAGCGAGGGTACAGATGCGAGCCCTACATTGACTTCGTAGTTCCGAAAGCTACAGGGGCAGTATGGCTCTCGGCCAGGATGCCCGCACCTTCAGCCCCCCTCTGGCTCAGGTACCTCAGCCAAGACCAGACAAACCAACCTGCTGGGACTGCTGCCCAAGGCCGCGAGGCATAGATCACAGCCAGATAGCGAGAGCTGGGCGAGTCAGGGCCCTGGGGCTCCTCCAGCACCGGCTACCTCTGCCGTACAATCCTCCTCCTCTCTCAACAGCAGGGAAGGAGCCAGCACCACTACACCTACGCAGCCTGATTCGACCACAACGCCCTTTGCCTCTCCCACAAGGTCCTTCTGCTCACACCACCAGCCCTCAGCAGGCAGTGGACAGGAGCCCAGAGGCCCCACCACCGAGCTGCCCTGCACTGCCTGGAGGTTGTGGCACGAGACACCAAGTCCTGACACAACCTTTGGGCGTGCACCAGCGTGCTAAGCCGACGCCTGGCGTTCCACATGCCCTGCAGTCCAGTAGGAGCTGCTCCTCTGGAGGAGCCCACGGGGCACGGCAGGGGCTCAGCAGCACCAGGGCCTCCCTACTTGCGCCCTTCCTCTTTCTCCTACCAGGCCATGCTCCGGCGTGCTAGATCACTTCAGCTTTCCATGCACTAGGACTCTGCATGGACAAGACAGCCATAGCTTCACACACACGCAGGACAATGCTCCAGGATGCGGCCATAACCGCATTGCCACATGAACGGATTGGTACATTACGCATTGGCTTACATCACGCTCACCAGACAGGAGACGTGACCAGGAGGAGTGCCAGGGCTGGCCACAGGCACTAGGGGCCGTCCCGGCACCTCCCACTCTCCACTCTCACTCAGGCGACGGACTTATGGCTTACAGCTAGACTAGAGGTGGAGTGGCGAAAACATGGGATGGGAGGGGCTGCCAGAGGGACAGCATCTCTAGCAATGTGACCTCCGGCAACCTGCCACACGCTGGGCCAGCAAGGGCACAAGCAACTTTATTATTCCATCTTCTCCATCATCCACTCGCCATGAGCGGAGCTTTTCCTGAGGCAATTCGAAGGCCTCGCCGGCACTGGCCGGTGCGATGCCAGCCAAGTGGAGCCTGTGCCCAAGGACGGCAGAGAAAACAGATTTGTGAACGCGAGGGAGGGCGCGCGTGGCGGCGAGGGGGGGTCGGGGGGGGGTGGCCGAGAGGAAGGGTAAGTTCCCAAAGGCTGCCTGCACCCCAGGGCTCTGCACGGGCAGGCTACTGGACTCTGCCCAGAGGGCGCAAAGCAGAAGCTCCAACATCCCAGGAGCAGCCTAGCCGGTAGACTGCCAGCGCTTGCTGCCAGTTTGTCCTCACAGCAGCAACTGCCCCTTTGCTCTCCCAGGCCCAGCCAGCTTGCTTCTAGTGCAGCTCCTGTAGACGTGCACTGTTAGGGCCTACCTTAACACAAGGTATCTGCTCCAACACATCGGTAGGACAACACACGGAGACTTGAGCGAGGATGTGGGCCAAAGGCTGATGCCCGAGCCCCAAAGCATCCGGCTATGGAGGGAGGCGGGGGGGGGGGGCCGGGGGGGGGGGGGGGGGGGGGGAGCGGGGAGGGGGGGGGGGAGGGGGCCCCACCGGGGCTGCTGGCCTGCGCCGAATCCCAGGTCTGGCTTGCGGCATAGTCCCCTCGTGCTCCAGGCAGAGACTGGGGCACTGCTTCTTGGCCTCCTGCTGCCAAGCCAAGGTGAGAGGCCGGTGCACCTCAACCATCCTAGCTTCTCTTGCAGCTTCCAAGGCCGGCTCCGAGACGCCTTGGCCCCACAGTGGTGCCACCCGGCCGGAACCGGGGCCTTGCACGCTCGCGGCAGGGCCTGATGGCAGCAGCGCTTCCCGCCGCCCCTCGGGCCGCATGTGGGTGCGAGTGCGGCTGGCCGCTAGTCAAGCGCCACCTCAGCACCAGCCCCGACATGCCGCCCCGAGACGCGGCCAGGCAAGCCCAGCCTCAGCCCCCAGGGCAGGGAGCAACCCAGCACGTAGCACCCCGCAGCCGCCGGGCGTCTTGGCGCCCGCACGCTCAAGCTGCGGCCACCCCGCCGGGCAGCCCCAGCACCGCCTGCCGCCTTCCAGCAGCGGCAGCCTTCCAGCTGCGTCGGGTCCGCTGCCAGCCGCTGCGCCGCTCCAGCCGCTCTCCATAGGTGCCCGTGCAGAGAGGGGCACTCACCCGCTCCAAGCCAGCTTCTCAGCCGCGGTACCCCAAAGTCCTTACAGCACGGCCCGGAACACACGACCGAAGGACATGAGCTGTGCGCCCACGACAGACGCTGCCCCTCTCTGAGTCTACCCACCTCCTCCCCCTCTATCCCAGTCCTCATGCCTAGAACTTTTTCACTTCTCCTCACTTCTTCCCCCCCTAGCCATAATACAAAGTTACGCAGCAGTGTCGACCCTTTGGATTTTTGGTGGAGCTATCATTCACGACTGCAGGGGAAGACACCTCCCATGCATAACCACACACACTATATATCACATAGGGGCCATCACAAACTCGAGCAACTCATTCTCAAAAATAATGGACCATTGCAGGGGGGGGGGGGGGGGGGGGGGGGGGGGGGGGGGGGGGTCATGCCGGCTACAGGCTGACCCTCTTGCCATCTTTCCCACGTGCATTACAGCTTCACCCTACAGAGT